>NC_056630.2:303114832-303714832 GCF_002870075.4 Lactuca sativa | reverse complement strand
GTAAATCTTCTTTAAACTAGAATAAAAGAAAACCCTTAAATTCATGAAGTAAATAAATCACCTCACAGTGCTTGAGAGAATCTGTAAATCGATTATATAAAAAAAATATATACAAGAACAGTAACCACATTAATCGAGTCTAGAAGGGAAATCATAAACTATTGTTCTAAAATCCCAAATCAACATCAGATTCGAAAAACCCAAACTATAGGAAACCACTTACACTATAAGAATAATGGGCATTAGCGGTGACATCCACCTTTAGCAGTCACACGTAACTTTCGCTAAAGGTGGCTATCGCCGCTAAATGTTTCGCCGATAATCCCTATTGTCCGCGATCCACGTTGAAATATGAGGTGAAACCTTATCCGTTGACTTCGTCCCTAATCCAAGGACTGAAAATCGATAACGTACATACCAATAGCGGCGACACCACTAATACTCGAAAATTTTGACCGCCAAAGTTTCTCCCCAAAACTTGACACCGATAATACTCAAAAATTTTGACCATCAAAGTTCCCCCCCCCCCCCCCCCCCCGAAAGGTTTCGCCGCTAATACTCTATCTGTCGTCGCTAAAAGTCGTCGCCGCTAAAAGCCGTCGCCACTAATTCCCTTCGCAGATATAACCCCTTCAGCTCATTCTTCCCTCTTTTGTGAACTCATTTCTCTTTGTCACCACCCCGGCAACAACTCATTATTTTCTGTTTTTTTTTATTCTTTATCTTCCCCATGTGACGTACTCATTGGTGGTGTTAGATTGTTTTAGTCCCTTGCTGGAAATGTTGCAGATCTACCGGAATTCGAATTCGTTGTTGTCTGCAGAAATTGGTCGGAATACCGCCACCAGTCCACCACTATGCTTCAACGTCGGATTATACACCACCACATGCTCTATATATGTTTATTGTAATTTTTTGTATGTATAATGTGTATTTTGTATGTGTATGTGTATTTGATGTGTATATATATATGTATGTATGTATGTATGTATGTATTTGTGTATTAGTATGTGTATCATGTATGTATATGTGTTTTTATATATGTATTATATATATATATATATATATATATATATATATATGTGTGTGTGTGTGTGTTTTTGTATGTGTATTATACATTTATTTGTGTATGTATGCATGTGTTTTTGGTTATATGTTTTTATAACGTTTTTATATTTTTATAACGGTTTTTATAATTTTATAATGTTTGTTTTGTATATATAAAGAACGTTTTTAAAAAAACAAAAAAAAGAGATAACTACAATTAGCGGTGACACTTTTAGTGGCGATGAATAGTATTAGTGGCGGCAGGGCATTAGTAGTTACGGTAAGCATTAGCAGTGACAATTGGGGTATTAGCGACAATCCAACAGGGCTTGTAGATCCTGACCTTGTTCACCATGATCTTTCTTCTGTAGGTATAACATTTTAATATTGATGACTTTCTCATGTAGATCTAGTTTAGGTGAAGGTTTGAAATGTTTTGGTCCCATCGTTGTGGTTCTTGTTAGTAGAAGTTACTCCTGAACCTTTGAGCCATATATTTGGTCCTTCTTGAGGTCACCAAATATAAAAAATCGGATCATGATGAGTATAATTATTGCATGCATGAATTGGACATTTTCATCTTAAGCATTAAGTCCCAAAAATGAGAAATGGTCACCAAGGGGGTATGTTGGGCGTACGTATGTGTACGCTTAGTGTAGTGCATGCTTTCCCTGATCCATTGCTGTGACGGGTTGTACTCTAAGCTTCAGCATGCTGTATGCGGGGCGTACAAGTTTTGTACTTTAGGCGTACTTATGAGGTGCTGTTTTTTGAGCCTTTTGGGCCTTGGGTTTTTGGGAGTTGGGCCATGAGTTGTTGGTCAGATTTAGCATGGATAAAGTGGTCTGTTACCTATTGGAATGAAAGATAATGAATTGGACCTTGGATTAGAGGAAATATCTTAATTATTGGCTACAGATAATTTGGTTGTGTTTAGTGTGAAGAACCCGATAGCATCAGTGCGTTTGTTTCGGTTATCTCGAATTGAGGTGAGTCTTCTCACTGTACGCGTGGGTCTAAGTCACCAATGTCGGCCCACTAGGATATGTTATGTGCTTGTTGTCTTTGTGATTCTTGTTTTATGTATGTGTGCCTGTTTTTTACATGTATGTGGGGTGAAATAGACCTGGTACAACCTTGAGCTGACACATGAGTTGAAATAGACTCATGGGTGAAATAGACCCGGGGGTGAAATAGTTCGGGTATAGCCTTGAGCTGACATATGAGTTGGGATAGACTCGGGGGTGAAATAGGCTTGGGTGAAATAGACCCGATATAGCCTTGAGCTGGCATATATGTGTGATGTGTGGTATGTTGGGGATCTCACTAAGTTTTGTGCTTACAGTTTATTTTTATGGTTTCCGGTACTTTCAGTTCGAAAGGGAAGGATCCGACATGATCGCAATGCATCCACACACAGGTTTTACATTTTATTATTTTGGAATTGTACTTTGATAAATATTTATACTTTAATGTAGTTTTGAATGGTTGATAAGAATAAATGATGTTTCTATGTTCAAGTAAAAACGAGATTTTAACCTTTTGATTTTGGGTCATTAGATGTCGGGGGGGGGGGGGTGGTTAGGTTTGCAAATCTTGTAATTAATTTTATAAAACATTAAAAAACTGATTAAAGAAGAAATTTCAATTGAACTGCCCTTAATCATGACATTTAATTTCAATTTGAACAAGAATGTCATCGCAACAAAACATTTTGAAATGGACAAAATTTATATAATGGAAACATTTTTGGAATTTAGTCGAAGAAAATTGCAACATTTTTGAAATTTACTTAATAGAAAAGAGAAAAACAATGTGGGTGTAGTTGTTCATTACTTTTTTTTCGTGGTAAGTTTTACGAAGAAAATCAATAACATGTTAAAAATTCAAGAATCCTAACATGCACTAATTAAATGAAAAACATGTTAAAAAAGCCAAAAATTTAATTACATAGCATATTTTTTCATTATAGTTTTCTACGTAGTGATTTTTTATATACCGAGAGCTCCGCACTATCTTCGGCACAACATTTTATTACCTTTTGTTTTTCAAACAACATATTGCAATGGAGTTTTCTACCTGTTCTTGGTCCATCACATGCTTAATCTTAATGATTTTGCAGCCGTTGTTATGGAATAGAAGCTTGTACGCTAATGGATGCTATACGTTCATCTTTAGCTTTGGCGACTCCCTGGCCGACACGGGTAATATTAAACAACTCGCTGCCATATCCCACGCGGACATTCAGTCTCTTCAGTTTCCTTACGGCGAAACCTTCTTTCATGAACCCACCGGTCGTGCCTCCAATGGACGCCTCATCATCGATTTCCTGGGTAACTCATCATCGATTTGAAACAATTCATATATAGTAATAGTTGTAGATATGTGACATCTAGTAAATAACATCTAATAAAGTATTACTATAATTGCGTTAAACGTTGCATTTAATTTTCAAGGAATAAAGTTATTCATGTTCTATGTGAATTGATGACTTTATATTTTTGTTTTTGTTCATGAAGCTGAGAGCCTTGGCTTGCCACTAATACCACCGTTTCTGAACGATAAGGAGAGTGACAATGTGGTGGCGTTGGGACCAGGAGTTAATTATGCAGTCGTGGCAGCAACAGCATTGGATACATCATTTCATGAAGCAAGAGGGACTGTTGATCCTGTAGCAAACATATCTTTAGGAGTTGAATTGGCATGGTTTAAACGATCATTGGCTTCTATTTGCAGCAACGCCTCAGGTGATCAAATATTAATACGTATATTGGGATTATACTGTAGGACTAATATTATAAAAGCCCTAAATTTTTAACGTGTAATTGGAAAAATGTATAATATATTTTTTTTTATTATTGTTATGGCCACAACTTTCTCGCAGAATTATCACTCTATCCCATTTAACGAGTTTCATGGTCAATTTGGTTAATTTTTTTTCAAAATCAGTTCTAAAATTTCAAATTTGGTCTTTGAGGTTTGCAAAAAATTACACCACATGATTTTTTAACTTTATTTTTCGTTTTTTGTATACTTTATTTATTTTCGGTTTTTTTAATAAATATAAATAAAATTTTTATTTTCTTTTTTGAATATACTTTATTTATTTTCATTTTCTAACTTTATTTTTCAACAATTTGATTTTCTTTTACCTTTTTACCTTTTGTTTTCTATTTTTTTAGTGTATACATAGAGTATATTAGAGTTTTTTAGTTTTTTTTGTCATATTATTTTCGTATTAAATTTTAATTTTTTCGTCTTTTTATTTATTTTTATTTTTTTTCTTATTTTTTTTCCAATTATTTGTTTTTATTTATTCATGTAAATAAAATAATTATGTTTATATTTATAATTTCGGTCCAACTTATTTTCTTTTTACTTTTTTTTTTCTTTAGTGCTATAATATTTATGTTACGCAAAAAATTAAGATAAGAAAATGAACTTGTTTACTGAGAATTAATGTTTCAATGAGTGATATAACTTGGAAATTAAATCATACTTCCATATATGATATCAATAGTTTAAAATCAAGATAATATTTTTCAATAAAGTAAAAGAAAATAATAATAATAATAATAATAATAATAATAATAATAATAATAATAATAATAATAATAATAATCGGTCTCTATAAAAAAAAACTTCTTCTAGTAATTTATATTAAATTCGAGTTCGTTTACTTGAATCAAAATAAATAAAAACTTTAGAAAAACCATAAATAACTAAAATAGAAAAAAAAATAGAAAACAAAAGGTATAAAAGGTAAAAAAAAAATCAAATTGTTGAAAAATAAAGTTGAAAAATGAAAATAAATAAAGTATATAAAAAAGAAAACAAAAAATGTATATATATATATATATATATATATATATATATATATATATATATATATATATATATATATTACAAAAAAACCGAAAATAAATAAAATATACAAACACGAAAAATAAAGTTAAAAAATCATGTGATGTAATTTTTTGCAAACCTCAGCGACCAAATTTGAACTTTTTAGGACTGATTTTGAAAAACAATTAACCAAGATAACCATGAATCCTGTTAAGTGGGCTAGAGTGATAATTCTACAAGAAAGTTGTGGCCATAGCAATAATAAAAAAAATATTAGGGCTTTTTCCAATTACGCGTTAAAAATTCAGGGCTTTTATAATAATAGTCCTTATACAGTATACATGCACGTGCATATATATATATATATATATATATATATATATATATATATATATATATATATATATATATATATATATATATATATATATATAATATTGGGATTATAATTATCTAAAAACTCGAAGATTCTTGTTTATAGTTTTGAGATTCAAAACTATTTAGTGAGTCATATTGATCGATTATAATTGTTGGCAGATTGTAGAAACTTAATTGGACGTTCTTTGATCCTAATGGGAGAGATAGGTGGAACCGATTACAACAATCCAATATTTGACTATAAGCCAATCGAGGAGGTCGAATCATACGTTCCTCTTGTAATTGATACCATCATCTCAGCAGTCAATGTAACTACGCAAATCATTCAAAATATATTTTAAATTATCACCTCCAACAAGAACACCATTCACAATTTTAATTTATTTTTTATTCTAGTGTATGATTTTCTCATGTGTTTAACTGATTCTAATAGTTTTGAATACAGGAGCTAATCGATATGGGAGCTCAAACACTGGTTGTTCCAGGAACCTTTCCAATTGGGTGTTCTAGTTCAATTCTAACAGTTCGTGCTTCTAGAAACAAAAAAGATTACGATAACAGAACCGGTTGTCTCATCAGGTACAATGAACTTGTCGAATACCACAATGATCTGCTGATAAAGAAACTAAACCACCTTCGAGAGCTTCATCTGAATGTCATCATCATCTATGCTGACTACTACAATGCTGCCATGCAGATTATCTATTCTCCTATTAAATTTGGTACAAAAAATGTTATAATATTGCTAGTGCTCCATGATTTACCATGTTATTGAGTAATTTAGTATCTTGATTTATGTTCATGTTGGGATGGAATTCAAAATATTTCAGGATTCACAAATCCGGTTTTGAAGTTGTGTTGTGGAGGTGGAGGCCCATACAACTACAACTTCAATCTGTCAGCGCAATGTGGACATGTACTTGCGACTGTGTGTGATGACCCGGATGCGTATGCTTACTGGGATGGAATACACTTTACAGAAGCTGCATATAGAATAATATTCAAGAGTTTATTTCAAGGCCAATATACTACACCCCGCTTTAATTCCTTGTGTCCTACACCTACACCTACATCAACATCACAAGTTGAAGTTACTTTATCGGGATCACAAATACAACGCTGACCTATCAGAGCATGGAAAGACATGTACTTGCCACTTAAAAGGCACTACAAATATTTCATAAATTGTTATTGTTTATGTAAGCTACATACATAATTAAAATAAAATAAATGGCATACACTATCCACACAGTTTAATGAAAAAAGTTGAATAAAATAGAATGTCTAGTAAGTAGTTCAACCATTCAATGGATTAAAATCAACCATAATAGATGCGATGTAGGCATTTAATGGATATGGAGTCGGTTATGACCCAAACTCCAGAGCTGGCTGTTTGGTACTTTTTTTAATGTAAGAGATATTTGGTACTTGTATTCAAATGCATATGTTGTGATTGAAGTAGTTTTCTTGGCCAATTGTATGATTACGTAAATAATGAATCTATTGAATTTAATAACTTCAAAGAAAAAGAATATAAAGTCTGAAAGTACAACAGTAAAGGCCGTTTGGTTCAGAATATCTACAACTATCACTATATATGAATCATTTCAAATCGATGATGAGTTACCTAGGATATCGATGATGAGGCGTCGATTGGAGGCACGAAAAAATCGATGATGAGGAGTTCATGAAAGAAGGTTTCACCGTAAGGAAGCTGAAGAGACTGAACGTCCGCGTGGAATATGGTGGCGTGATGTTTAATATTACGCGTTTCGGCAAGGGAGTCGTCGTAAGGAAGCTGAAGAGACTGAACATCACATGAATGGTGAAAACCAATCATATTATGCCATGCAGAACCTTCTGGAACATTCTTCCATATTTACCATCATGGCGTAATAGGAACATGGATAGTACAAGAGGCATCAAGTTTGGCACAAGAGCATCTATCTTGGAGCAACATCACCATCTTGGCGCAACAATTACATGAATGGTGCAACAACATACTACATGGCGCAACATGAGTACCCCATGGCGCAAGAGGGATACCCCAAGATGCAAATGGGAGAATCTTGGCGCAATATGGAGTGCCCTTGGCACAACAACATCCTTCTTGGCCTAATTCTTCAGTAGATGGCGCAACAAGGTACCCTTGTTGCTCCATATCACTCCTACGTGCTCTAACCCTCTTCCAGGTGCTCCAAACCCCCTTTTTACGATCCGTTCCTTTGGCACTTGATCCATTCATTTTTAGGTGATTCATTCCATTCTCATATGATCTATTCCTTTGGCACATGCTTAATGAACCCCAAGTGCTCCTGTGATCTAAGTGCTCCATGTTGGAAAAAACTTCATACCCCAACAATCTCCCACCTGAAGGCTTGAAAAACTTCATCTGCCATTCAAATTTCACCATTCCTCAAAGTACTCCCTCCCTCTCTCTCTCTCTCTCTATCTCTTTCTGTGTGTTAATCCCTTCTCTTCAAACTTACAAAAGGCCATTTGAAGCCATACAAAGCCTTAACTTCACACTGGTAACAACCTTACTGAACATATAAATTGGATTCTTCATTCCAAGGACTTTCTTCAAGTTTAGAGTTCCTTTATTGATTAAATCTCGAATAAAATGGTACCTCATCTAAATGTGTTTCGTTCTACTATGAAACACTGGATTCTTTGCTAAGTGCACTGCACTTTGGTTGCCGTAATGCAATACATAATCCTCCTGATGCATTCCAAGTCCTGACAAGAAACTATTCAACCATATGATCTCTTTGGCAACTTTTGTAAGTTCCGTGTATTCTGCTTCTATGGCTGAAAGAGCAACACTCTTTTGTAGCCTTCACATCCAGTTGATTGTTGTACCTCCAATTATGAACACATAACCCGTTGTGTTTTTGCCTGAATCTGAACATCCACCTAAGTCTGCATCACCGAACCCTTCTAAAACTACTCCTTTTCTTCTAAAACATAAGGAACACTCATTTGTTCCTTTTAAGTAGCATAGAAACCATTTCACTCCTTCCTAATGTTGTCTTCCTGGATTTGACATGAACATGCTCACAACTACCACTGCGTGAGCGATGTTTGCTCTGGTGCAAACCATTACGTACATTAAACTACAAACTGCACATGTGTAGGTAACTTTAGCCATGTATTCCTTATCTTCTTCTGTTATTCAGGATTGCTTCTTGGTAAGTCTCAACTGACTCCCCGATGGTGTGATGGGTTTTGGTATACTACAACATCATATGGTGCACATACAACAATAAATACCTTGGCTCTATGTTTTCACTAATTATACATGCAAATGGTTTCCAAGGCATTAACCTATCACTAGCATGCATTTTGACATAAACAATACAACATACTAGTTATGATAACATACCTCTTTGTTGTAGTTTGATTCCATGGAGCTTAAGAGCCTAGTGCACCAAGTGTGAGACCTCAAATGGTTCACACAACACTACCAACAACTTTTAATAACTTGAGAGAAAAGTTCATATGCTCAAAATCGGCTAGCCCTCTCATATCATTCTTAAGGTCGATTTCTTGAGCTATGGGGTCTTTATATATTGTGGCTATTAGGGTTACTGTTGGATTAATGTCTAACTCCATAACTATAATTGGTAAGACTTGACCCGACCCGGTATGGTCCATTTGGGTTGCATGGCATCATGCACTTGGATAGACTATAATGAGAGAAATAAGACACTTATGGTTATTAATATATTATAAGTTCTAGTATATTAATAATAAGAATAATAAGATTATTTAATTAGTATTGATCAAAATTAATCTAGGATTAATTAAGTGATCAAAAGAAGACTAATTAAATATATGGGTTGATTGTGCAAATCATCCATACTTATATAGTGGGCTAATGCTCCATGGATTATCTAGTTGGGCTAAAACCCATATGATGCTCCGTGGATACTCCATGGTGTTTTTGTACCCATGGATCATGGAAATGAAAGGCCATGTCAATTAGGGTTTACATGGTGTAACCCTAACTATATTTGCATCTTATTCTTGACCAAAATTGGCCACTAGTGTGTGTAAAAGGAAGGGCTAGCCGATTTCATGTAGTGTAGAATTCTCTCAAGTTATTCCAAGTGTATTTGGTGTTGTGTGAACCATTTGAGGTGTCACACTTGAGGCAGTAGGCACTCGAGCTTCATGAAGACATTCTACATCAAAAAGGTATGTATTCTATCTTGTTATATTCATTGTTTTGTATGCTAGATTAGGATAATACCTTGGATGTTCATATTTCCATGTATAATAGAGAAAACATAGATCCAAGGTATTTAGGTTTGCATGTACACTTAGGAGTGTTAGAATGCTCAAAACCCAACAGTGGTATCAGAGCCACAGGTTGTTTTCCGCTATATTGATGCAAATATTTTATTTTCAAAGTTGAAAAAAAAGGAAAAAAAAAACATGAAGTTTGTCAAATTTTAAGATAATGACTTATTCTTGTGAAAAACTAATTATTTGTAAAATTTGAATAATTTGCTATATGAGTTGAATTAGGTCAAATTGTCAAATTCAGTAAAAGATAAAATGATTTGATTATTTTATTAGTTTTAAAAGTTTGATCTAAAGAGTTTTATTTTTTGAAACCTCCATAAGTATTGGATATGAAAAGGTTTTTAAAAAAATTTGATTTAAAGTTTTTATGGAGTTACAAAATTTGGTGTTAATTTTTTAAAGAATTCCATAACTTAAGAATAAGTTATGGATCACCAAAAGTTTTTTGTGTTACCTTGTTTTATGAGTGAATTTAGATTAATGAAAAAAATTATGTGATAGTTGATTTTAATCCAGATTAATCCAAAAGAAGTGCATAAAATGTGTTTATGTAACTTAAAATTCACATTTATGAATCTTAAAACTCATAAAAGTTAACATAGGTTACAAAATGAAGAGTCTTTTTCCTCATTAAATTGTTTTATGACTCCATCACTTGTCCTCAAGTTATGGATGTTCAAGAGTCTCTTCATTAAAGTTTTTAAAACTTTAATTAAACTCATAAGTTATGAAAATCCAAGAGCTTTGAATAGTTTCAAAACTTTCTCTCAAGTTTTGGAATTTGTAAAGTTTTCCCCATGAATACTTTAATTCCAAGTTAATCCCTTAGAATTTT
This sequence comes from Lactuca sativa, assembly GCF_002870075.4. Taxonomy (NCBI): domain Eukaryota; kingdom Viridiplantae; phylum Streptophyta; class Magnoliopsida; order Asterales; family Asteraceae; genus Lactuca; species Lactuca sativa. Next base: position 303,704,415 of record NC_056630.2, on the reverse strand, counting down.
AAAAGTTAAAATTCAACCCTTATACTTTATAATATTATAAATTAATAATAGTTATATATATGTATAAGAGTAAAGCCAGTCTTACCGTTAGTAGGTCTCATTCACAAAGTCGGTCTATAAGGGGGGGGGGGGGGGGTATAAGGTTACTGCCTATAAAATGGCAGTTTAATGGGTGTCCACTCTCACCCACCACTTCCTTAACCGGTGGAGGGTCGTTAGCCGAACGGGTAGGACAAGGACTAGAATTCTCCCTTCATTAAAAGTATTAATGATAAATACTAAGTAACTAAACTCTTATAAGTACCCAATCTTATTTACTTAGGAAAATGTGAATAAGGTGCTAATCCATGAAATTACACTTTGCACTTTGTTTAAGTTGGTTAGTGGAGCGTGTGTGGTTAACCGGCACAGTAACTCGTATTTAACAAGGTAGGCAAAGGGTAACTTAATGTTTATCATAGTATCGATGGAGCGTGTGTGGTTAACCGGCACATCGATTGAGGGGTAAACACTTAAGGGTACTAAGTAATTTGCATGGTTACTTCACACCTTGTTTTGTGATCGTCGGCATCCCAGTCACAAAACCTGAAGGGCACACTCGAGATTCAAACATGCCATTGAAAAGTTCAATGAATCTCAAAAGATCTAGGAGTTTCAAATCCAATTAAAACCTTATAATACATTTCGTTTATCTTGGTGGAAATTGGTGAATCGTCATTCACCTACCTTCAAATATTTTATAGTTTTGATTACGACATCCCTCTTGTATGTTATAAAATAGTTTTTTGGGTCCTAGCCTTAATATTTCATATTGGGTGTCATATTAAGGACTTTAGATCAACTATCTTGAATATCTCCCAAAAGATGTCTAAGTTCAGACATCTATGATCTTCCCAAATCTCTTGGAACTTTACTTCTTTCACCTCCTCCAATTATTCTCCCTAACCCACAAGTTCTTGAAAAGTTTAAGGTCACTCAATTCTTATTGGCAAGCAAGTTCTATGTCTAATCACATCTTGGAGATGAAGTCACATATTGACAAGCCGGGAGAGTTGGGTGTCAAAGTCTAGAGGAGGTGGATGTTCAATCACTTTCCAAGTCACATAGTGAATTCCTTTGGGACTCCTATGAAATAGACTATGACAAGACCCTTAATGATCTTATCTATTTGCTTGGTGCTGTTAAATCAGAAATGATTTGGTTTACTAGTAAAGAAAATTTTATTAGGAGATCAACTTCCCAAAACTTTATGGACAGGGACAATAGTGACATAGGAAATCCAGAAAAGCATTCTCCTCCCAATGGAAAGGGATTGGCCATAGTCAACTTGGTTGACCAAATGGTAAAGAGAAAGGCTAAATCTGAGATAGTCCCATGTACTATTACCTAAGGGTCCATATGTTTGTATTGCCAAAGGAAGGGGCTTTGGTTATGAAGCTGCCGAACTTACCTAAGGATGGTAAAGTCAATAAGTTTGACTCTACTTAAGGTAAAGTCCACTATCTAACTCTGCTAAGTTTCTATTCTGACAACTTGGAAAAAGGAGAAGGGTTCAAGAGACACACTTGAATTCGGGATGTTATATATATATATATATATATATATATATATATATATATATATATATATATATATATATATATATATATTATATATATATATATATACATATATATATATATATATATATATATATATATATATCTTTACTATCTTATAAAACAAATCCCACTATTTCTAAAAATAGATTGAATAAAATAATAATATTTTTTTTAATATGTCCAAATCATTAAGCTAATTATACAACTAATCACTGATAAAATAATATTAAAATTTAAAAACTCCTATAAATCTTCTCTTCCATGGTTTTAACCTGATCTTTTTTCATCCAAATAAATACCTAACACCCTATAATTTGGTCATTTCATGAATTTTCTGTATTTTTAATATGACATGTTTCCTAAAACAAACTAATGATTAAATTGAAAATAATCATTCTCCATCGAATAGAAATTTATTGTCGAAACAAACTATTTGTTGTCCGCTGCTTTGCGCGGCTAAACGGCTAGTGTATATATATATATATATATATATATATATATATATATATATATATATATATATATATATATATATATATATATATATATATATATATATATATATATATATGGTTATGATATTTTGTTTTCACTAACTATTGTGTGCCAGAATGCACATATCTGGACCAACGGATGAAATTAATCGATGGACATGATTTGAGGGTGTATGATATTACAATGGGATATCATGTACCGTATAATCACACAAATTTTAGCAAAAATGTATTTTGGACAATTAAATACAATTATAAAAGAAAATTTTCGGAATTTTAGGGATAATTAATTCTCCGAATTTTAAAATTATGATTTTTTTTTAATTAATTCCATTTTTACTCTAACGTAATTTGTAAACATAACCGATTTTATTCTGTTAGAATATCTTTTTTGTTAGAATTATGCACTTTCAGAATTTTATTCTATTAGAATATTATTGAAGAATAAAAAAATTCTTGAATCTGAGGTTGAAAATAGCAACATTCTAATACATTCTTATACGTCCGAACTTAAATACAAATTCATACATATTCTTACAGACTAAAGTCTTGTACATTTTAATATAATTACACACATTCTAAAAGAATATCAACAAAAACAAATAAAATTCTTAAAAAATAACAGCATTATTAAAATGTGAGTATGATCAAACTTAATTTATTCTTCAAATTATCACTACTAGGTCTTCAACGTATTCTTCCAGCCATTCCTATCACAAATACAACAAAACTAATAGTTATTAAAAACATATTACTTGCAATTAACTATCACTTTAAAATACATTCTGCCAGAATACAAACATTCTAAAAAAATGGATTTATATAAATAAGTTCTGATAGAATACACACATATCCATTCACACCTCATACTAAACTTTTACATCATAATAGACTAATTTCTTCTAAAAAAACAGCACCAACTGGATTTTTTTATACATTACAAGAGAAAAAATGTAAAGAAAACAAACACTAATGGCATCCTACTAAGAATTACAAGGGTAATAATGCATAGATTCTTCAAAATCTTGATATATATTCTGGTAGAATACATAAAATATGGCAGAATACATGGGTGTTTTAGCAATATTTGCTTGGAAATTTCATCCTTACCACATACACAACTAGTCAAATATTTCACAAGTATGTTGATTGTAAAAATTACTAGAAAGTATGTTTTAAATATGGAATTAGTAAATTACTGCATATCCAACTGTAATAACCCGTTATTTCAGGTCAATGTAATTACCAAAAGTCGAGTCTTGTAACCTCTTTGTAAAGTAATAAGAATATCATCGAAAATGAAATGTTCAAAAAGCTCTGTTTGGGTACACTATGTGGTAGATATCATGATAAGGTTTCCAAAAATATAAAGAACACTAAAATTCGAGTTATAACGAAGGAGTTATGACCAATCAAAGATTCGTAACGCTACCGGTGAAGCGCTGTTAAGCATAAAACGAGAAATTTCAATAAAATACATTTTACACTTAGGTATCTAAATGAAAGTCGTAGATATCTTTAAACCGCGAACATACATAAAAGGAACGCCCCAAATCTGACTTCGTATGAGGAAGTTATCATTATTCGAAGTTTCTGACCTAGTAGTAGACAGCTAAAAACTCGAAATAGAGATCGAGCGGTCTTTAGCCAACACAACCTAAACGAAATTTGAAGACCCCGACAATAGGAGTACAATAGTAAAAAGTCTGACGAAAATGGACATCAGATGAAGGAGTTATGGGATTTAATCAGAGTTTTCCAGGCTCAACCTGTTAAAAATAATATAATAAAAATAAATTCAAAATTAGCCGATGGAGTCTAAACGAGGGTTGTAGAGCCTTTTCACACCTACGCGTGAATATAAATAAGGTCGAAATCGGAGCTCATACGCGAAAGTTACGGATTTTACAAGTTCGGGACACAAAACCCAAGGCTGACTCAGCCTCACGGCATGAGGGGACCATGCTCACGACGTGAGCTCCTGACTGATGGGTTCCAGAGTGTCAGCCACGTCAACTCGTTGAAGAGGATCATGCTGACTCAACCTCATGACGTGAGCAATCCAAAACTCACGACGTGAGACCCCCAAATCAGCCCCTATAAATAGAAGCTTAAGGGTGTTGGGTTTGGTGCTCATCTATTTCCATCTAAGTGTCGTTACTCTGCATGATTACCTCGATAAGCCTTCCCTAAGTCCCGGTTTTTCATACTTGAGTCCCGAAGGATGTTCTACACTCCCGAGATCCCCGAGAATCCCGAGATTTCAACTCTCTCTAGTCGAAGTTCTGCTCAATTCTTCTCTCGACTACTTCAAAACAACAACTTCAATCAAGTGAGTTCATACCCCCTTTTATACAATTTCAAATACTTTATAATGGACTTTTAGTACATTTCGGGGGAGAATACAAGTAAACACCCAGTTAATCCGAAGTCAAAACGTGAAAACTCTTGTTATACCTTGCTTGCATTAGATTTATACAAAATGCATAGTATCCAGGGTAGCCATCCTTGTTAAACCATTTTATGCATTCAAAGAACCTATGATTTATGCTTTTTCAAACATTGTGAAAGAGGATAAACATTGCATACAAAACTATCACTTTAATACAGACTTAGTTGAGAATCCGTGAGACGATTACATCTTTAATGCTACCTTTTTGTTAAAAGGTACTACCTAAAGTCCTGTCTATTATAACCAGAGTCTCTGTAACAGCCCGAAATTCCAAATATTGATATAATTATGATTTTGGGGTGTTTTAAGAGGGGACTCAGCGAGTTGGAGCCTAGACTCGCCGAGTAGGATCGCAGACCGGGTCGCGGGTTCGCGACTAGACTCGACGAGTCCAGATATGGACTCGGCGAGTCTGCGCTGTTCAGCGAAAACCCTAGCCGTTCTTGTTTCGGTCGTATATAATGCACTTATAGGTCGTCATTGTCCGTCTTTAGTCGACTGAGAAGAACCCTAAACGGCTGTGGGCATCTAGAGCAATATTGAAGGATATTAGGGCCTTGAAGAAATTGTTGTGCAAGGAGGAGAAGAGCTTTGGCTAAAGGAACATCAAGGGATTCGAGTTCTGTGGTTTGGGGACACAGAGAGTGCGTTATTCAGGTAATATTTCGGATTCTTTCTGTTATGTTGATGTGTGCATGGATTTAGGGTTTATGGAACCCATTTGGTGATTAGATGAATTAGTACCTTGTTACCCAAACGACTATAACCCTGTATTAGGACCTTTAGAGGCCCAGAAGGTCCCATGCTTGTGTATTTCGGGACAAAACTTATCTCAGGAAGCAGTTTGATCGACTGCATGGCATGGACTCGCCGAGTCCGACGAACAGACTCGGCGAGTAGCTTGGAGATTGACTGGGACTCGTCGAGTTGTTCTTCAGACTCGGCGAGTGGAGTCGGGGTGGCCCCGCGATTCTTCCAGGAGGAACTCGTCGAGTAAAAAGGGGATACTCGACGTGTAGAAAGGGTGTCTTAAGGAATCGGTGAGTTAAGGGCGAGTGGACTCAGAGTCGTTGAACTCAGCGAGTCTTGGGGTGACTCGGCGAGTTAGGTCGCGGGTTGAGTGAAGTTCTGAGCATGGGGACTCGGCGAGTCTTAGGGTTGACTCGGCGAGTAGGATCAGTCAGGGGTTGACTTTGACCTTGTCTTTGACTAAGGATTGACCAGTGGTTCCAGGGGTATTTTGGTAATTGTTGATTACTGTTTGAGTTCAGTGCATTGGTGGCTGTCCAGAGGTGGAGATTGTATCAGTGATCGGAGCAGCTTGAGCTATTTGTTCAGTCGACAGTTTCGAGGTGAGTTATCCTCACTATATCGCTAGGGTTTATGGCACCAAGGCCGACCCTTTTATCGGATGGGAATCTGGGTAGTTGTCATTGCATGTTATGGGCCGGAAGGCATTGCTATGTGGACTGGAAGGTCATGGCCTGGAAAGGCGTATGTATGCATTCAGTATGTGGACTGATTCGTAGGGTAATGTTATGCTAGTTACCGGCTAGACCGGTATCTTGATTAGAGTAATGCTACGTTATGTGATCTGTTAATCAATTGCTAACTGTGAACTGTTATATGATTATGTGTTATGCGTATGATTGCTAGATCTGGGGTGTGACCTGGTATGCAGGGTCGTTCTATGATTTGTTATGTTATGTATGCGTTTTATGCTATGGCCCGGAAGGCAATATGTTATGGGCCGGAAGGCAATATGTTATGGGCCGGAAGGCGATATGTATGGACCAGAAGGTCGTGGCCTGGAAGGGCGTATATGTGGTTGGTATATTGGGGGTATCTCACTAAGCTTTCGGGCTTACAGTTGTGGTTTTATGTTTCAGGTTCTCAGGAGTCTGTGGCAAGGCAAAGGTGTGATCGTACTGTTCCTCGCGTTGGTGTTTTATGATATGAACCTGGGAAATTACTCTGTTTAATAATGTATTGAAAACCTTTTTGCAACAATGTTAATAAAATGGGTGATTTTGAAAAGTTTTAATTGTTTTGAAATTTTGGATGTTACAGTCTCCCGTTAGGAGAGCATGTCAAATGTGTATAGATCTATATGGGAAGTCATGATCCCGCGCCCTGACTGTTAGCTACAGTCCTTTGGGTGACAGTTTGTCATAAACGTTTCGACGCCTGAAGACCATCGCTACAGGAATATTATGTTTAGTGTGGTTATAAAACTCTCCGGATAGACAATTATTATGGTATTCTGATTTATGAATGAGTAGCTATTAAAACTATTCTTCATCTAACAAGTGTGATCTTCTTATAGCTTTATTATATAAAACTATGCCTCAACCATTTAAGTATGTCAGTTGCTTGCGATTTTCGGACTTGGACATTAGAGACCGCCTGTTACTTTAGGAAAATAAGGGATTTCCTTGTATCTAAAACAATCAACTAATAGGAAAATAAGGGATTTTCCTGGTGCAACTATTTACAATTCACAACACGAACATTCATATGCATTTCATACTTTTATAAGATAATAAGGGATCTTCTTGGAAAACGCACAAACTTCGGAATGGCATACATTTTCTCAAAACCTCCTATGAACTCATCAACATAATTGTTGACACTTTTTCTTTGAAATAACTTGTATTCTCAGGGAACCGCTAAGCAGGTTTGGAAACCAACTTTTGGGGATTAACGCTCTGACGTTATTTACTTTTTTTGAATGATGTTTATGTATTTATCTTTTGAACATGTAAAAAATACAATTATGTAAATATTTTGAAACCTTTATATGTATGGTGGTGTGTACTTTCCTTACTATGAACTGTTATGATACTGGATATGACGTCTTCCGCCCCCGAATGTTTCCGCCATTCTGGTTTGGGGGTGTGACACCAAACCATAGATCAAATCACAAGAAACAAATTTAAATTTCACAGTACAAAATCAAGCAAATTAATAACACTTCAACATATAGTTCTTAACTTAATGATAAATCATGATATCAATAGTTCAAAAACCAAAGAGAACTTATAATACTTAGTGTATACTTCACGGTTTAACAGAAATTTTGGACAATACAAGAAATATGTTAATGTAAATTCATGGCCTTAAAAATGGTTGGAACACAATTCCTTCTAAAATTCAATAAATATGTTGAAGCAAAGAGTAAAACGAAATAAATAAATTGAAGGATTTTTTAATTGGAAGAAATCAACATTTTAATGGGTTCCCAAATTGGACCAACAATTTTATGCGTTTTTGTTTCTTTTTTTGGGACAAAATTTAAAAGATACTGAAAAGAGGGAGGCCATAGAAGGAAGACAAATGCAGGAGGAAGACGCCACTAGACTTGGCGATGTGAATTCAATATTTTTTTGAAAAATAGCGTATCAATTAAAAAAGTAGAAACAATATGAAATTAGGGTTTACCTTCATTTAAGAAGAACATAGTCGACACATATATGTATCACTGGTAGAATTAAAACAAAGCTCTTTTCCGGTGAAGATTGCCCTAACGAAGGTGTAGGTGGCAATGGCGGGATCATTGATTCTTAAACCAATGTCGTGGAAATCGATTTCACAGAGGTTGGGTCAGTGGAATGTACGAACGAAACCCTACAGAGGGTGATGGTCGATGATTTTTGAGGTCGATCGTTTGAAGATAAAGAGGGGAGAAGAATAGGTTTTAGGAAGTTAACAAAATTACCATAATTAAATATGCAAAGATTATTATAATAACCTTAAATGATTTATTATTTCCGCAATTCTCATTGCTGCATACATGCACACAATAGTTGCTAGAAACATTTGAATCTAGCTCTCTCTCTCTCTCTCTCTCTCTCTCTCTCTTTCTCTCTCCATATATATATATATATATATATATATATATATATATATATATTGGACGTAATGTATATAAAATACTTCCGAAAAACTCTTTTTTTCGGAGCCTTTGGGCGCGCTGGGGCTTCCTTCTAGTGCTAGGGAGGTACCCTAGGCTTTAGGGGGTTAAGATAGTCTAGATAGAGTGTAGATAAAGCAAGAGAAGTTGGAAGATGTGAGAAAAACGCATGGCTTTAGACCTCTATTTATAGCTGCTGGACTTCGGATTACGTTGGGCATAGTATTCGGGTACGCGGGGCGTTCCTTTGTACACATGTGCATATATCTAATATTGGGATTATAATTATCTAAAAATTCGAAGATTCTTGTTTATAGTTTTGAGATTCAAAACTATTTAGAGAGTCCTATTGATCGATTACAATTGTTGGCAGATTGTAGAAACTTAATTGGACACTATTTGATCCTAATGTGAGAGATAGTGAAACCAATTACAACGGTCCAATATTTGACTATAAGCCAATCGAGGAGGTCAAATCATACATTACTCTTGTTATTGATACCATCGTCTCAATAGTCAATGTAACTACTCAAATCATTCAAACTATATTTTAAATAATCACGACCAACAACATACCATTCATTCACAAATTTCTTTTTCTAGTGTATGATTTTCTCCTGAGGTTGACTCTAATAGTTTTAAATACAAGAACTAGTTAATATGGGGGTTCAAACACTAGTTGTTCCAGGAACCTTTCAAATTTGGTGTTCTAGTTTAATTCTAACAGTTCGTGCTTCTAAAAAAAGATTATGATAACAGAACCAGTTGTCTCACCAGGTACAATGAACTTGTCGAATACCACAATGATCTGTTGAAAAAGAAACTAAACCACCTTCTAGAGCCTCATCAGAATGTCATCATCATCTATGCTGACTACTACAGTGCTGCCATGCAGATTATCTATTCTCCTGTTAAAATTGGTACAAAACATGTTATAATATTGCTACTGCTCAACGATTTACCATGTTATTGAGTAATTTAGTATCTTGATTTATGTTCTTGTTGGGATGGAATTCAAGAAATTTCAGGATTCACAAATCTGGTTTTGAAGTCGTGTTGTGGAGGTGGAGGCCCATACAACTACAACATCAATCCGTCGGCACAATGTGGACATGTACTTGCGACTGTGTGTGATGACCCGGATGCGTATGCTTACTGGGATGGAATACACTTTACAGAAGCTGCATATAGAATAATATTCAAGAGTTTATTTAAAGGCCAATATACTACACCCCGCTTTAATTCCTTGTGTCCTACACCTACACCTACATCAACATCACAAGTTGAAGTTGCTTTATCGGGATCACAAATACAACACTGAACTATCAGAGCATGGAAAGACATGTACTTGCCACTTAAAAGGCACTACAAATATTTCATAAATTGTTATTGTTTATGTAAGCTACATGCATAATTAAAATAAAATAAATGGCATACACTTGTTTAATGAAAAAAGTTGAATAAGATTGAATGCCTGGTAAGTAGTGTAACCATTCATTGGATTAAAATCAACCGTAATAGATGCCATGTAGGCATTTAATGGATATGGAGTCGGTTATGACCCAAAGCGGGCTGTTTGGTACTTTTTTTAATGCAGGGGATATTTGGTACTTGTATTAAAATGTATGTGTTGTGATTGAAGTAGCTTTCTAGGGCAATTGTATAATTACGTAAATAATGAATCTATTGAATTTAATTACTTCAAAGAAAAAGAATATTAATTTCAAAAGTACAATAGTAATGGGCTTTTGGTTTAGAGGATGTTTTTGTAAGGAATTGGAATCCAAAGGAATTGTAATATGCCATTGGTTTGGTTGGATGGAAATGAAATGGAACTCCATTACATTTCTTTGCTATTTTACGTTAGATTTGTGAATATATCAAAGAAATTGGAATGTAAATTAATGTATGTTATAAGAAGAATGTGTTCGTGTTTTAATGGGTTTATGAGGATAATTTTGTCTTTTAATGAACAAAAATGAACACTGGAATTCAAGCTAAGACAAGTTAAAAACAAAATTTTCTTATAAATATAGAAATAAAAAGGGGTGTTTGAATGTGCACTTAAAACAGTATAGAGTGTTTGTCCAAAACAATTTTGGGTCAAAATAATCAGATTAAGAGAAAAACAGTAAAGGGAGTGAGTGACCTAAGAAAACTAATTGTTGCACTAACTTCACGTAATAATCATCCAAAAAAACCCTACAACAGCAAAGTAATAGGGGATTTCATGATTATTATCACCTTTAGACTTATTAGTGTCCACTGGGATACTTTTTAATTCAAAAAATTAGAGATTTTTTGCTTCGAAAGATAATTTGGATAACCATAAAGTATCAACGATACACAAAAATTGTACTTTATTACAAACCAGAAAATAAGATTCGGTTTTCTATCTTGGATATTAATTGAATGAACCCTTAAAATTCAATAAAATAAAAAATGGGCTCTAATGATGACACTAATAGAGTAAATCTTCTTTAAACTAGAATAAAAGAAAACCCTTAAATTCATGAAGTAAATAAATCACCTCACAGTGCTTGAGAGAATCTGTAAATCGATTATATAAAAAAAAAATATATACAAGAACAGTAACCACGTTAATCGAGTCTAGAAGGGAAATCATAAACTATTGTTCTAAAATCCCAAATCAACATCAGATTCGAAAAACCCAAACTATAGGAAACCACTTACACTACAAGAATAATGGGAATTAGCGGTGACATCCACCTTTAGCAGTCACACGTAACTTTCGCTAAAGGTGGCTATTGCCGCTAAATGTTTCGCCGATAATCCCTATTGTCCGCGATCCACGTTGAAATATGAGGTGAAACCTTATCCGTTGACTTCGTCCCTAATCCAAGGACTGAAAATCGATAACGTACATACCAATAGCGGCGACACCACTAATACTCGAAAATTTTGACCGCCAAAGTTTCTCCCCAAAAGTTGACACCGATAATACTCAAAAATTTTGACCATCAAAGTTCCCCCCCCCCCCCCCCCCAAAGGTTTCGCCGCTAATACTCTATCTGTCGTCGCTAAAAGTCGTCGCCGCTAAAAGCCGTCGCCACTAATTCCCTTCGCAGATATAACTCCTTCAGCTCATTCTTCCCTCTTTTGTGAACTCATTTCTCTTTGTCACCACCCCGACAACAACTCATTATTTTTTTTTTTTTATTCTTTATCTTCCCCATGTGACGTACTCATTGGTGGTGTTAGATTGTTTTAGTCCCTTGCTGGAAATGTTGCAGATCTACCTGAATTCGAATTCGTTGTTGTTTGCAGAAATTGGCCGGAATACCGCCACCAGTCCACCACTATGCTTCAACGTCGGATTATACACCACCACATGCTCTATATATGTTTATTGTAATTTTTTGTATGTATAATGTGTATTTTGTATGTGTATGTGTATTTGATGTGTATATATATATATATATATATATATATATATATATATATATGTGTGTGTGTGTGTGTGTGTGTGTGTTTGTCACACCCCCGAACCAGACGGCGGAAACGTCCGGGGGCTGTCGTGACTCAATTGAATACCATAACATTGAATATATATGAAACAAAACAACATTCGTCACCATTCATCAACATATTACAACCAGTAGTGTTTACATGTCATACATTGTTTTAACATTACATTCCCCAAAAATTAATTTGTTCAATTCATACAAAAATAAACTGCAACCGTCACTGAGTATGATTTCCCTTGATTCACTGGTTCCCTGAGAATACAAGTATTTTGAAAAACGTCAACATATGAAATGTTGGTGAGTTCATAAGTAGTGGTTGAAATCGAATGTTTATATTGCTTGAAAAACCACCAGAAAATCCGATATTTTCTGAAAAGAAAAGCTTTCGAAAACGTTTGTGAAGATCCATAGGTATGCTTGTTTGTTTCTATACTTTAAAAAAAATGTTCGTTGAAGATGTATGCGTTTCGAATCTGTATGTAGTAAAAACCCTAGGGAAACCCGATGTTCCCCTAGCTCTTTTGAAATCCATTAAGTTGCGTTGAAACCATTACGAAAATAGTAGTGTCTGTCCCAGGCGACGTTGGAAGGTTCTCGAGCAATGATTATTTACTACAAACCCGCATTACACAAACGCCCAGTTTATAGTTATACTAACGAACCCGAAGGCGTCGTCCGTACTAATCACGTTATCCAATCGCCCGGACTAAGTGTAGTCCCACACCCAAAGAGAAAGAGGTCACGAAGACCCCGGTGACTCCATTAACCGGTTGGGGAAAATATGCGTGCGAGGGGTCCCCGACCCGCCTCGTAAAATAAGCAGACTCTTCTAGCAATACCATGGACCCTTGGGGACCAGTGGTACAAGTCATTGAAAGTCACTCTACGTTGTGCCGAGTCGGTAAAACTCAACACTCCGTAGAAAATAAGTGTCTTCGGGCCTTAAGATCAGGTCATTGGGCTAGCTAGGCCCAACAAGCAAGATTTTACACTTTTGGGGCCCGGAGATGGTGCGTAGACGTCTGTGCACACTCGTATGTATATGTATTACCAATCGTTAATTGTATGTATCGAAGAGTTAGTAGTTGTAGATTTCCATTGGCTCGAGACCGAGCCAATTCGTTTCACAACGACTTTTGGTATTGTAATGAGTTGTATTTCGTTGATAGTCGAGGTATCATTATTTGATCAAATTGTACATAATGAATCAGCCTTGAGATATTTCTGTTTTCAGCCCCTCATTATTTGTAAAATTTACATTTTCAACCCTCTTATTTCAATATTTCCCGGTTTGGTCCTTAAACTATTTTTCTTGACATTTTAACACCAAAAAGTATTGAAATTAACATTTTCCAGCATATTTTTCATAGAAAACAGTTTAAGCCCCTGAAAATGCAGTTTTTCTCGGTTTTAGCCCTTCTTTTCGCAATTTTGACAATTTTGGCCCAAATTGGAATATTTTTGCAACTTTGGTCCTTTTTAAATTTGAAAAGCATTTTAAACCTTTGAAAAGGGTTTGGGACACTTATAGTCCACTGTTTTACAGAATTTCACAGTTTTGGCCCTTCAAAACAGAAAAATTCGCATAATGGGCCTCCTTGGGCCGAAATTTTCATTTTTAGCTCAATAAGCTTGAAATTTATGTTTTTAATCCTCTAATTGAATAAAATTCCAGAAATAGTTTTATGGAAACTGTTTTGGCACATTTCAACCATCAGAATCTGTAAAATGTCAATTTGGGCCCTTAATTTTGTATTTCTCACATTTTTGGCCCAAAATGTGTATTTTTAGCTTAAAGAAAATTGTTGCTAACCACTTAGCTATTTTTCTTGTATCACTTATTATGTAGGAACATATTTGAAGCTAAAATCATAAAACATAAGTTATATCTCGGCTTTGAGGGGTTTAATGGCTAGATCCAACATTAAAACACATATAAGCATACATATAAGCATGGAAATCATACAAGGCATACAAACACATATAGATCTACACTTTCACTTGTATTCCCCCCCCCCACAAAACTCATAAAAACAGAAAATAGGGGTATGAATCTCACCTTGGGGTGTTGACTCGGTTTTTGGAAGAAAAGATGGAAGAAAAATGAAGTGTTTTTGGCCTTGGCTCCCTTTGATGAAGATCTTGAGTTTTGAGATGATTCTAGGGTGTAAGATCACGATTTTTATATAGATTAGGAAAGGATTTTGATAACAAAAGAGTTTAAACTATAGATCTATGCATAATCTTACCTTAGATGATGATTTACTTGCAAAATCCTCTTGGAAAGTCCTTAAATTTCGAGATTTTTGGAGAGGGGAGGAAGGAGAGTTCTTGAGTGTTCTAGAGAGAAGGTTGAGATATTTTTGGTGTGTGTGGTGTTGCTTGGCCGAGAGCAAGAAGAGAAGAGAGAAAAGAAGTGACTCTTGAAGTGATACATGCATGGAGGTATGTGATATGTGCCTAGAAATCCATTAGATAATAGTGAGGTGGCAACACAAGTCAACTCCCCTTGGATTTGGGCCTTGGGCCGAGAATATGAAGGGAAAGAGGAAAAATTTGGGCTTTTGCCCCCAAGCCCAACATTAGAGGTAGTTTAGGGTATTTATTGGACTTATAAAATAAAATTGTGATTTTTGTGCTTTATTAAGCTAGGTTAGGTTTAATTATGGATCAAAACTTGTGTTTTATTTCCTTCTAGGTTCTACCTAGCCCAAAATATTGAAATAAACGAATGTGGGTCCAATTAGAGCCCAATTAGGGTCCTAAACCCATGATAGTCCAATTGGAAGCTTATTGGTCCATTTGGATCCAATAAGGAAGTCTTAGTCCAAAATGGACTTAACCAAAACTTCTAGGGTCTCCAATTGGTTGATGACTATTTATAGTACTTGTATCTTGTATTTGATTGAAGTTTTTGATTCACATTAGGTTGAATGCATAGATTACATGGCTCAAAATTTACAGTTGTGACATCATCCCCCCGTTAGAGGGAATTTCGTCCCGAAATTCTGTTTGAAAGCTAGATTTGAGAAAACTAGAATAGGTGAGGGTACTTCTGCTTCATTTGATCTTCGCGTTCCCACGTGAATTCTGGCCCACGCTTTGCGTTCCACCGTACTTTCACGATCGGGATGCGACTTTGTTTAGTACGCTTCACTTCCCTGTCCATGATTTCGATTGGCTCTTCGACGAACAGGAGATTCTCATTGATCTCGATTTCGTCCAGAGGAATGACAAGGGTTTCATCTGATAGGCACTTTTTCAGATTAGAAACATGAAACACGGGGTGCACACCGTTTAGCTCCGTGGGTAGTTGTAGTCTGTAGGCTACCGGACCTATTCGGGCGACGATTTCGAAAGGTCCAATGTATCGCGGGTTTAGCTTTCCTCGTTTTCCGAAACGTATAACTCCTTTCCAGGGTGAGACCTTCAACAATACTCGATCACCGACCTGAAATTCTAAGGGCTTTCGCCGTTTATCAGCGTAGCTCTTTTGCCGGTCACGCGATGCTTGTAATCGAGCTTTGATCTGGACAATCTTTTCTGTGGTCTCGCGAATGATTTCCGGTCCTGTCATTGCCCTATCCGACGTATGTGTTCTTGCTAGCTGGGTGTCACCTACTTCAGCCCAACATAACGGTGATCTACATTTACGCCCGTACAGTGCTTCGAAAGGGGCCACCTTGATGCTCGAATGATAACTATTGTTATATGAGAATTCGATCAACGGCAGGTGTGTATCCCAAGATTTTCCAAAGTCTATCACACATGCACGAAGCATGTCCTCGAGCGTCTGGATGGTTCGTTCGCTCTGACCGTCCGTTTGTGGGTGATACGCGGTGCTCATATCGAGATGAGTTCCCATGGCCTTGTGGAGCGACTGCCAAAAGCGTGACGTGAACCTACTGTCCCTATCCGAGATGATAGATTTTGGCACTCCATGAAGTCTTACAATCTCTCGTAGGTACAAACGCGTCAGCCTCTCCATCTTGTAGGACTCTTTGATTGGCAGGAAATGGGCAGATTTCGTCAGTCGGTCGATTATTACCCATATGGTGTCTAATCCGTCCGACGTCTTGGGCAGCTTGGTCACGAAATCCATAGAAATCCCTTCCCATTTCCACTCGGGAATTGCCGGTTGCTGTAACAATCCAGAAGGTTTCTGGTATTCCACTTTTACTTTGGCACACGTAAGGCACTTACTAACATAAGTTGCGATTTCCGCCTTCATGTTAGGCCACCAATAGTGCTGCTTGATGTCCAAATACATCTTGTCCGAACCAGGATGAATGGAGTATCGTGTCTTGTGGGCTTCCTGCATAACGGTCTCTCTGAATCCTCCGATTTTTGGAACCCAGATACGGTTCATGAAGTAGTATACCCCATTCTCTTTGACTTCCAGGTTCTTCTCCACTCCGTGCAATGCCTCGCTAGTTCTATTTTCCGCTTTCATAGCCTCTGCCTGGACTGATGCAATTTGAGTGGTCAGATGAGACTGAATGGTTATCGAGTGCGTTTTCGTACGGCGATTTGTGTATTCCTTCCGACTTAATGCGTCAGCCACCACGTTGGCCTTGCCTGGGTGGTACTTGATCTCGCATTCGTAGTCGTTTAACAACTCCACCCATCTTCGTTGTCTCATGTTCAGCTCCTTCTGATTCAAGATGTGCTGGAGGCTCTTGTGGTCTGTGAAGATGGTGCACTTAGTACCGTACAGGTAGTGCCTCCAAATTTTTAGAGCGAAGACCACAGCTCCCAGTTCTAGGTCATGGGTCGTGTAATTTATTTCGTGCGTCTTTAGTTGACGGGACGCATATGCTATCACTCTTCCACGTTGCATGAGAACGCAACCTAAGCCTTGATTTGACGCGTCACAGTAAACTACAAAATCTTCCGTTCCTTCAGGTAGAGATAGTACAGGAGCGCTGCAAAGAGCTTGCTTCAAGGTTCGAAACGCAATCTCTTGTCGGTCTGTCCACTTGAATGGCACGCCCTTCTGCGTAAGCAAGGTAAGCGGCTTGGCAATCTTAGAGAAGTTTTGGATGAATCTCCTATAGTACCCTGCTAGGCCTAAGAACTGACGAATTTCTGTGGGCGTAGTCGCAGTTGCCCATCCTTCCACAACTTTGACCTTAGAGGGATCCACATGAATTCCATCTTGGCTAACTACGTGGCCTAAGAAATTCACACTCCGAAGCCAGAACTCGCACTTGGAGAGTTTGGCGTAAAGCTTTTCCGTGCACAGAGTCTCTAAAATTTGTCGGAGATGACGGCCATGCTCCTCTTTGCTTCGAGAATAGACGAGGATGTCATCGATAAACACAATGACGAAGTTGTCCAGAAACGGTCGACAGATTCGATTCATTAGGTCCATAAATGCGGCAGGTGCATTTGTTAGACCGAAGGGCATTACGACGAATTCATAATGTCCATAGCGGGTTCGAAAAGCGGTTTTTGGAATATCCTCTTCTCGGACTTTGAGTTGATGGTATCCGGATCGTAAGTCTATTTTAGAAAAATAGCTAGCTCCTTGGAGCTGGTCGAATAGATCATCGATTCGCGGGAGTGGGTAGCGGTTTTTGACAGTGAGTTTGTTTAACTCTCTGTAGTCGATGCACATCCTGAAAGATCCATCCTTCTTTTTGACAAAGAGCACCGGAGCTCCCCATGGCGAGTAGCTAGGTCGGATAAATCCCTTGTCCAGAAGCTCACTGAGTTGGCTGGATAATTCCTGCATTTCAGCAGGTGCCAACCGATATGGTGATTTAGCGAGGGGAGTTGCTCCTGGAACGAGGTCGATTCGGAATTCAACCTGTCTCTCTGGGGGTACTCCTGGAAGATCTTCGGGAAACACGTCTGGAAATTCACACGCTACCGGAATGTCTTGGATGTTAGTTTCTTCTTTGGTCTTGTCCACTATGTGAGCCAAGAATGCCAAATTGTTCTTTCGCAAGTGCTTTTGCGCTTTGATGCACGAGATGAGGCGGAGATTCGTACTGGGTTTGTCTCCGTAAATTACTAGGGTTTCGTGATTTGGGAGACGAAGGCGAACGGCCTTCTCGTGGCACAAAATCTCAGCATGGTGGGGGCTTAACCAATCCATGCCGATAATCACATCGAAACTCCTAATTGATACTGGCATTAGGTCTATTCGAAAGACGTGCTGGTTAAGGGTTAGGGTACATCCGATGTAGATCTCCCTAGTGGATTCGGTTTTCCCATTGGCCATTTCCACCGTATAGGTTTCATTTAGCTTCTGGGGTTTTTGTTTTAGTAAATGTTTAAACTTCTCGCTTACGAAACTTCGCTCCGCTCCGGTATCAAATAAGATGCATGTATAAGTGTGGTTTAGGAGAAACGTACCGGTCACAACTGCGGGATCTTGAACTGCATCACTCTGACCCATAGTCAGCATTCTTCCTGTTCCTCTGTTTCCTGAGTTGTTGTTGTTGTTAGGGCAATCTCAACGGAAATGTCCCGTCCTTCCACACCCGAAACAGGTGTGGCTAGGCCCTGCGTTGTTGCCGCCGGCATTGGTGTTGTTGATGTTGCGGTGGTTGTTGTTGTTGCTCTGGTTGTTTCCCTGACTCTGGTTCTGAGAAGGATAAGTCCTGCAGAACTTTGCAGTGTGTCCCCTTCGGTTGCAACTGGTGCAATGGAACTCCTTACATTCTCCATGATGATGGAAACCGCACTTATTGCACTTGGGAGCGCTACCAGAATAGGGTCTTGAAGTATTTGAAGCAGCTGAGGCTGGAGCATGTGAGGTGACTGGAACCGGCGCAGTGACAGCGTTAACTGCCACCGTTTGCTGCTTTTTAGAGGTCTCGGGGCCCTGACGCCCCTTCTTCTTGTTGTTCCATCCTTTCTTACCATCACTCTCCTTCTTCTTCTCAGTCTCCACTGGTTTTTCGCCCTTTTTGTGGTTATGATCATATAGCCTCTTTGCCAATCTCTTCGCGCTGTCAAACGTTTCAGGGTTAGCAGCGATCACATTCCCTTGAATGGGGGATGTCAGTCCCCAGATGAATCGTTCAATCTTCTTTCCCTCTGATGTGATCATACCCGGGCACAGCAGGGATAGCTCGCTGAATCTCGATATGTAAGCATCGATGTTCCCATTCTGCACCGTGAGATTCCAAAGCTCCTGCTCCATCTTCTGTATTTCACCTCGGGGGCAGTACTCAGCCGTCAACATCTCTTTCATTTCCGTCCAGGGTATAGAGTTGGCAACAGGGAGGGTCATAGCTTCTATGTGGCCATTCCACCAAGTGAGTGCTTGGTCCACGAAAGTGCAGGCCGCGAACTTCACCTTCATCTGCTCGGGGCACTCGCATATCTCGAACACCGACTCTACCTTCTCGATCCATCGCTTTAGGGCGATCACTCCCCCAGTACCGTTGAAAGTTCGGGGTTTAGCGTTCGCAAAATCCTTGTAGGTGCACGTTTTAGTGAGCCCTTGGTTCGTCCCGTTGTTCGAGCTTCCGGAGCCTTGACCATTGCCTCCTCCATTGTTTCCTTGGTGAAGTTGTGCCATAGCTGCCGTGACCGCAGCAGACACGGCTGCCTGGAAAGCAGTGGAGTCAACTTCCGGCGGGGTTGGTTCGGGATTTCCGCGAGTAGCTGGGCGAGGCATCTTTCTGTCATGAAACGGAAAGATGTTGAGTGTACGTGGTTTCGGTGAGGTTATGATCCTACTAACTAGGTGTAGGGTACGAACCTAAGCATTACTATCATCGAGCATACAATCGTAACACTTCAACACATAACAAGTTATCAACTGAGAATATCATAGCAAAACACACAAAAGTTTATTAATATTATCCGCGTTTAGTACAAGAAAATTTGCTCGTAGGAGCATACATAAGTAACACTAATCCGACAGCATAACGGCTCCATGAGTAGTGTAGTCACTTAAACATAGAGCCGGAGTACATAACATAGTTACTAATATCCTACTACGATAGGTCTATCCCTAACCGCGATGAGCTGCGTCAGGAGGTGGTGCCGAAGTCATATGCCGAAATGTTGCGCCAGCAGCTGCGCCATCTCTGCCATGTCTCCTATAACCTCATCCCTCTCATGTTCTGCTTGCACTGCCCGAGCCTCCATAGCATACAGCTGTTGTCGCAGTGCAGCGATCTCAGCTTCGAGGGAACGGTTCTCTCTTGGGGGGTTCACTGGTGGGGCAGGGTGATCTGGTTGTGCCTCGTCCTCGCATGGCGGGATGGGGTCCTGGTCCCCGACCCGGCCGTCTTCGTCGTCATCGTCGAGCTCTCCAAATTCGTAGTCAGTGTCTACGTATTCGTCGGGTCTGACATCGTGTGCTTCGCCTGGATTCCCTTCTGGCTCATCCACAAGTATCCCGTGAGCTACTAAGGCCTGATGAAACTGGATACCCTGCTGCTCCTCCTCGGGCTCCTCCTCCTCCTCTAGCCACCCGTTGTTTCCCTGATTAGGGAAGTAGGGGTCTCCAGGGTGATGAAAACCAGCCATGCTATCTGCGCGAGTACGTAATTTTGCTACATTATTCCTAGGGTACTATGATTATTGTGCAGACTAAGCAAACATTCTCTTTTCGGGTGATAAGGGTATAGTTTTAGGTTCCCTGGCTATTCCGATCTCATCAAGACGTGTGTTAGTTTTACCTTGGAGAGAATGTAGTTGATCAGGCTACATTCGCCCCTTGGCATCACTAAGAACAGTCTCGAATGAACCGAGATACCAGCTTTATTGTGTTTGATTCAGCGTTAGGTCCTTACTCCTAATGCAGGCAAGTGTATTTTATTTATTTGTTTTGTTCAGAGTTATGTTAGTCCTTCTTTTTGGTTTATAGTTGCACATCAATGTATGGCTCGACATGCTAGTTCACTATAAACAAAGCTCTGATACCAACCTGTCACACCCCCGAACCAGACGGCGGAAACGTCCGGGGGCTGTCGTGACTCAATTGAATACCATAACATTGAATATATATGAAACAAAACAACATTCGTCACCATTCATCAACATATTACAACCAGTAGTGTTTACATGTCATACATTGTTTTAACATTACATTCCCCAAAAATTAATTTGTTCAATTCATACAAAAATAAACTGCAACCGTCACTGAGTATGATTTCCCTTGATTCACTGGTTCCCTGAGAATACAAGTATTTTGAAAAACGTCAACATATGAAATGTTGGTGAGTTCATAAGTAGTGGTTGAAATCGAATGTTTATATTGCTTGAAAAACCACCAGAAAATCCGATATTTTCTGAAAAGAAAAGCTTTCAAAAACGTTTGTGAAGATCCATAGGTATGCTTGTTTGTTTCTATACTTTAAAAAAAATGTTCGTTGAAGATGTATGCGTTTCGAATCTGTATGTAGTAAAAACCCTAGGGAAACCCGATGTTCCCCTAGCTCTTTTGAAATCCATTAAGTTGCGTTGAAACCATTACGAAAATAGTAGTGTCTGTCCCAGGCGACGTTGGAAGGTTCTCGAGCAATGATTATTTACTACAAACCCGCATTACACAAACGCCCAGTTTATAGTTATACTAACGAACCCGAAGGCGTCGTCCGTACTAATCACGTTATCCAATCGCCCGGACTAAGTGTAGTCCCACACCCGAAGAGAAAGAGGTCACGAAGACCCCGGTGACTCCATTAACCGGTTGGGGAAAATATGCGTGCGAGGGGTCCCCGACCCGCCTCGTAAAATAAGCAGACTCTTCTAGCAATACCATGGACCCTTGGGGACCAGTGGTACAAGCCATTGAAAGTCACTCTACGTTGTGCCGAGTCGGTAAAACTCAACACTCCGTAGAAAATAAGTGTCTTCGGGCCTTAAGATCAGGTCATTGGGCTAGCTAGGCCCAACAAGCAAGATTTTACACTTTTGGGGCCCGGAGATGGTGCGTAGACGTCTGTGCACACTCGTATGTATATGTATTACCAATCGTTAATTGTATGTATCGAAGAGTTAGTAGTTGTAGATTTCCATTGGCTCGAGACCGAGCCAATTCGTTTCACAACGACTTTTGGTATTGTAATGAGTTGTATTTCGTTGATAGTCGAGGTATCATTATTTGATCAAATTGTACATAATGAATCAGCCTTGAGATATTTCTGTTTTCAGCCCCTCATTATTTGTAAAATTTACATTTTCAACCCTCTTATTTCAATATTTCCCGGTTTGGTCCTTAAACTATTTTTCTTGACATTTTAACACCAAAAAGTATTGAAATTAACATTTTCCAGCATATTTTTCATAGAAAACAGTTTAAGCCCCTGAAAATGCAGTTTTTCTCGGTTTTAGCCCTTCTTTTCGCAATTTTGACAATTTTGGCCCAAATTGGAATATTTTTGCAACTTTGGTCCTTTTTAAATTTGAAAAGCATTTTAAACCTTTGAAAAGGGTTTGGGACACTTATAGTCCACTGTTTTACAGAATTTCACAGTTTTGGCCCTTCAAAACAGAAAAATTCACATAATGGGCCTCCTTGGGCCGAAATTTTCATTTTTAGCCCAATAAGCTTGAAATTTATGTTTTTAATCCTCTAATTGAATAAAATTCCAGAAATAGTTTTATGGAAACTGTTTTGGCACATTTCAACCATCAGAATCTGTAAAATGTCAATTTGGGCCCTTAATTTTGTATTTCTCACATTTTTGGCCCAAAATGTGTATTTTTAGCTTAAAGAAAATTGTTGCTAACCACTTAGCTATTTTTCTTGTATCACTTATTATGTAGGAACATATTTGAAGCTAAAATCATAAAACATAAGTTATATCTCGGCTTTGAGGGGTTTAATGGCTAGATCCAACATTAAAACACATATAAGCATACATATAAGCATGGAAATCATACAAGGCATACAAACACATATAGATCTACACTTTCACTTGTATTCCCCCCCCCCCCCCCCCCCCCCCCACAAAACTCATAAAAACAGAAAATAGGGGTATGAATCTCACCTTGGGGTGTTGACTCGGTTTTTGGAAGAAAAGATGGAAGAAAAATGAAGTGTTTTTGGCCTTGGCTCCCTTTGATGAAGATCTTGAGTTTTGAGATGATTCTAGGGTGTAAGATCACGATTTTTATATAGATTAGGAAAGGATTTTGATAACAAAAGAGTTTAAACTATAGATCTATGCATAATCTTACCTTAGATGATGATTTACTTGCAAAATCCTCTTGGAAAGTCCTTAAATTTCGAGATTTTTGGAGAGGGGAGGAAGGAGAGTTCTTGAGTGTTCTAGAGAGAAGGTTGAGATATTTTTGGTGTGTGTGGTGTTGCTTGGCCGAGAGCAAGAAGAGAAGAGAGAAAAGAAGTGACTCTTGAAGTGATACATGCATGGAGGTATGTGATATGTGCCTAGAAATCCATTAGATAATAGTGAGGTGGCAACACAAGTCAACTCCCCTTGGATTTGGGCCTTGGGCCGAGAATATGAAGGGAAAGAGGAAAAATTTGGGCTTTTGCCCCCAAGCCCAACATTAGAGGTAGTTTAGGGTATTTATTGGACTTATAAAATAAAATTGTGATTTTTGTGCTTTATTAAGCTAGGTTAGGTTTAATTATGGATCAAAACTTGTGTTTTATTTCCTTCTAGGTTCTACCTAGCCCAAAATATTGAAATAAACGAATGTGGGTCCAATTAGAGCCCAATTAGGGTCCTAAACCCATGATAGTCCAATTGGAAGCTTATTGGTCCATTTGGATCCAATAAGGAAGTCTTAGTCCAAAATGGACTTAACCAAAACTTCTAGGGTCTCCAATTGGTTGATGACTATTTATAGTACTTGTATCTTGTATTTGATTGAAGTTTTTGATTCACATTAGGTTGAATGCATAGATTACATGGCTCAAAATTTACAGTTGTGACAGTGTTTGTATCTGTATTATATATTTATTTGTGTATGTATGCATGTGTTTTTGGTTATATGTTTTTATAATGTTTTTATATTTTTATAACGGTTTTTATAATTTTATAATGTTTGTTTTGTATATATAAAGAACGTTTTTAAAAAAACAAAAAAAAAAGAGATAACTACAATTAGCGGTGACACTTTTAGTGGCGACGAATAGTATTAGTGGCGGCAGGGCATTAGTAGTTACGGTAAGCATTAGCAGTGACAATTGGGGTATTAGCGACAATCTAACAGGGCTTGTAGATCCTGACCTTGTTCACCTTGATCTTTCTTCTGTAGGTATAACATTTTAATATTGATGACTTTCTCATGTAGATCTAGTTTAGGTTAAGGTTTGAAATGTTTTGGTCCCATCGTTGTGGTTCTTGTTAGTAGAAGTTACTCCTGAACCTTTGAGCCATATATTTGGTCCTTCTTGAGGTCACCAAATATAAAAAATCGGATCATGATGAGTATAATCATTGCATGCATGAATTGGGCATTTTCATCTTAAGCATTAAGTCCCAAAAATGAGAAATGGTCACCAAGGGGGTACGTTGGGCGTACGTATGTGTACGCTTAGTGTAGTGCATGCTTTCCCTGATTCATTGCTGTGACGGGTTGTACTCTAAGCTTCAGCATGCAGTATGCGGGGCGTACAAGTTTTGTACTCTAGGTGTACTTATGAGGTGCTGTTTTTTGAGCCTTTTGGGCCTTGGGTTTTTGGGAGTTGGGCCATGAGTTGTTGGTCAGATTTAGGATGGGTAAAGTGGTATTTTAGCTGTTGGAATGAAAGATAATGAATTGGACCTTGAATTATAGGAAATATCTTAATTATTGACTACAGATAATTTGGTTGTGTTTAGTGTGAAGAACCCGATAGCATCAGTGCGTTTGTTTCGGTTATCTCGAATTGAGGTGAGTCTTCTCACTGTACGCGTGGGTCTAAGTCACCAATGTCGGCCCACTAGGATATGTTATGTGCTTGTTGTCTTTGTGATTCTTGTGTTATGTATGTGTGCCTGTTTTTTACATGTATGTGGGGTGAAATAGACCTGGTACAACCTTGAGCTGACACATGAGTTGAAATAGACTCATGGGTGAAATAGACCCGGGGGGTGAAATAGTTCGGGTATAGCCTTGAGCTGACATATGAGTTGGGATAGACTCGGGGGTGAAATAGGCTTGGGTGAAATAGACCCGATATAGCCTTGAGCTGGCATATATGTGTGATGTGTGGTATGTTGGGGATCTCACTAAGTTTTGTGCTTACAGTTTATTTTTATGGTTTCCGGTACTTTCAGTTCGAAAGGGAAGGATCCGACATGATCGCAATGCATCCACACACAGGTTTTACATTTTATTATTTTGCAATTGTACTCTGATAAATATTTATACTTTAATGTAGTTTTGAATGGTTGATAAGAATAAATGATGTTTCTATGTTCAAGTAAAAACGAGATTTTAACCTTTTCATTTTGGGTCATTAGATGTCGCGGGGGAGGGGGGGGGGGGTGGTTAGGTTTACAAATCTTGTAATTAATTTTATAAAACATTAAAAAACTGATTAAAGAAGAAATTCCAATTGAACTGCCCTTAATCATGACATTTAATTTCAATTTGAACAAGAATGTCATCGCAACAAAACATTCTGAAATGGACAAAATTTATATAATGGAAACATTTTTGGAATTTAGTCGAAGAAAATTGCAACGTTTTTGAAATTTACTTAATAGAAAAGAGAAAAACAATGTGGGTGTAGTTGTTCATTACTTTTTTTTCGTGGTAAGTTTTACGCAAGAAAATCAATAACATGTTAAAAATTCAAGAATCCTAACATGCACTAATTAAATGAAAAACATGTTAAAAAGCCAAAAATTTAATTACATAGCATATTTTTTTCATTATAGTTTTCTACGTAGTGATTTTTTATATAACGAGAGCTCCGCACTATCTTCGGCACAAAATTTTATTACCTTTTTTTTTTCAAACAACATATTGCAATGGAGTTTTCTACATGTTCTTGGTCCATCACATGCTTAATCTTAATGATTTTGCAGCCGTTGTTATGGAATAGAAGCTTGTACGCTAATGGATGCTATACGTTCATCTTTAGCTTTGGCGACTCCCTGGCCGACACGGGTAATATTAAACAACTCGCTGCCATATCCCACGCGGACATTCAGTCTCTTCAGTTTCCTTACGGCGAAACCTTCTTTCATGAACCCACCGGTCGTGCCTCCAATGGACGCCTCATCATCGATTTCCTGGGTAACTCATCATCGATTTGAAACAATTCATATATAGTAATAGTTGTAGATATGTGACATCTAGTAAATAACATCTAATAAAGTATTACTATAATTGCGTTAAACGTTGCATTTAATTTTCAAGGAATAAAGTTATTCATGTTCTATGTGAATTAATGACTTTATATTTTTGTTTTTGTTCATGATGCTGAGAGCCTTGGCTTGCCACTAATACCACCGTTTCTGAACGATAAGGAGAGTGACAATGTGGTGGCGTTGGGACCAGGAGTTAATTACGCAGTCGTGGCAGCAACAGCATTGGATACATCATTTCATGAAGCAAGAGGGACTGTTGATCCTGTAGCAAACATATCTTTAGGAGTTGAATTGGCATGGTTTAAACGATCATTGGCTTCTATTTGCAGCAGCGCCTCAGGTGATCAAATATTAATGCGTATATTGGGATTATACTGTAGGACTAATATTATAAAAGCACTAAATTTTTAACGTATAATTGGAAAAATGCATAATATATTTTTTTTTTATTATTGTTATGGTCACAACTTTCTCGTAGAATTATCACTCTATCTCATTTAACGAGTTTCATGGTCAATTTGGTTAACTTTTTTTCAAAATCAGTCTTAAAAGTTCAAATTTGGTCCTTGAGGTTTGTAAAAAATTACACCACATGATTTTTTAATTTTATTTTTCGTTTTTTGTATACTTTATTTATTTTCGGTTTTTTTAATAAATATAAATACAATTTTTATTTTCTTTTTTGAATATACTTTATTTATTTTCATTTTCTAACTTTATTTTTCAACAATTTGATTTTCTTTTACCTTTTTACCTTTTGTTTTCTATTTTTTTAGTGTATACATAGAGTATATTAGAGTTTTTTAGTTTTTTTTTGTCATATTATTTTCGTATTAAATTTTAATTTCTTCATTTTTTATTTATTTTTATTTATTTTCTTATTTTTTTCCAATTATTTGTTTTTATTTATTCATGTAAATAAAATAATTATGTTTATATTTATAATTTCGGTCCAACTTATTTTCTTTTTACTTTTTTTTTTCTTTAGTGCTATAATATTTATGTTACGCAAAAAATGAAGATAAGAAAATGAACTTGTTTACTGAGAATTAATGTTTCAATGAGTGATATAACTTGGAAATTAAATCATACTTCCATATATGATATCAATAGTTTAAAATCAAGATAATATTTGTCAATTTTATAATAGAGTAAAAGAAAATAATAATAATAATAATAATAATAATAATAATAATAATAATAATAATAATAATCAGTCTCTATAAAAAAAAAAAACTTGTTCTAGTAATTTATATTAAATTCGAGTTCGTTTACTTGAATCAAAATAAATAAAAACATTAGAAAAAACATAAATAACTAAAATAGAAAAAAAAAAATAGAAAACAAAAGGTATAAAAGGTAAAAAAAATCAAATTGTTGAAAAATAAAGTTGAAAAATGAAAATAAATAAAGTATATAAAAAAAAGAAAACAAAAAATGTATATATATATATATTTATAAAAAAACCGAAAAATAAATAAATATACAAAAACGAAAAATAAAGTTAAAAAATCATGTGATGTAATTTTTTGCAAACCTCAGCGACAAAATTTGAACATTTTAGGACTGATTTTGAAAAACAATTAACCAAGATAACCATGAATCCCGTTAAGTGGGCTAGAGTGATAATTCTACAAGAAAGTTGTGGCCATAGCAATAATAAAAAAAATATTAGCGCTTTTTCCAATTATGCGTTAAAAATTCAGGGCTTTTATAATAATAGTCCTTATACTGTATACATGCACGTGCATATATATATATATATATATATATATATATATATATATATATATATATATATATATATATATATATATATATATATATATATAATATTGGGATTATAATTATCTAAAAACTCGAAGATTCTTGTTTATAGTTTTGAGATTCAAAACTATTTAGTGAGTCATATTGATCGATTATAATTGTTGGCAGATTGTAGAAACTTAATTGGACGTTCTTTGATCCTAATGGGAGAGATAGGTGGAACCGATTACAACGGTCCAATATTTGACTATAAGCCAATCGAGGAGGTCGAATCATACGTTCCTCTTGTAATTGATACCATCATCTCAGCAGTAAATGTAATTACGCAAATCATTCAAAATATATTTTAAATTATCACCTCCAACAAGAACACCATTCACAATTTTAATTTATTTTTAATTCTAGTGTATGATTTTCTCATGGGTTTAACTGATTCTAATAATTTTAAATACATGAGCTAATCGATATGGGGGCTCAGACACTGGTTGTTCCAGGAACCTTTCCAATTGGGTGTTCTAGTTCAATTCTAACAGTTCGTGCTTCTAAAAACAAAAAAGATTACGATAACAGAACCGGTTGTCTCATCAGGTACAATGAACTTGTCGAATACCACAATGATTTGCTGATAAAGAAACTAAACCACCTTCGAGAGCTTCATCCGAATGTCATCATCATCTATGCTGACTACTACAATGCTGCCATGCAGATTATCTATTATCCTATTAAATTTGGTATAAAAAATGTTATAATATTGCTAGTGCTCCACGATTTACCATGTTATTGAGTAATTTAGTATCTTGATTTATGTTCATGTTGGGATGGAATTCAAAATATTTTAGGATTCACAAATCCGGTTTTGAAGTCGTGTTGTGGAGGTGGAGGCCCATACAACTACAACATCAATCTGTCAGCGCAATGTGGACATGTACTTGCGACTGTGTGTGATGACCCGGATGCGTATGCTTACTGGGATGGAATACACTTTACAGAAGATGCATATAGAATAATATTCAAGAGTTTATTTAATGGCCAATATACTACACCCCGCTTTAATTCCTTGTGTCCTACACCTACACCTACATCAACATCACAAGCTGAAGTTGCTTTATCGGGATTACAAATACAACGCTGACCTATCAGAGCATGGAAAGACATGTACTTGCCACTTAAAAGGCACTACAAATATTTCATAAATTGTTATTGTTTATGTAAGCTACATACATAATTAAAATAAAATAAATGGCATACACTTGTTTAATGAAAAAAGTTGAATAAAATAGAATGCCTGTTAAGTAGTGTAACCATTCATTGGATTAAAATCAACCGTAATAGATGCCATGTAGGCATTTAATGGATATGGAGTCGGTTATGACCCAAAGCGGGCTGTTTGGTACTTTTTTTAATGCAGGGGATATTTGGTACTTGTATTAAAATGTATGTGTTGTGATTGAAGTAGCTTTCTTGGCCAATTGTATAATTACGTAAATAATGAATCTATTGAATTTAATTACTTCAAAGAAAAAGAATATTAATTTCAAAAGTACAATATTAATGGGCTTTTGGTTTAGAGGATGTTTTTGTAAGGAATTGGAATCCAAAGGAATTGTAATATGCCATTGGTTTGGTTGGATGGAAATGAAATGGAACTCCATTACATTTCTTTGCTATTTTACGTTAAATTTGTGAATATATCAAAGAAATTGGAATGTAAATTAATGTATGTTATAAGAAGAATGTGTTCGTGTTTTAATGGGTTTATGAGGATAATTTTGTCTTTTAATGAACAAAAATGAACACTGGAATTCAAGCTAAGACAAGTTAAACACATAATTTTCTTATAAATATAGAAATAAAAAGGGGTGTTTGAATGTGCACTTAAAACAGTATAGAGTGTTTGTCCAAAACAATTTTGGGTCAAAATAATCATATTAAGAGAAAAACAGCAAAGGGAGTGAGTGACCTAAGAAAACTGATTGTTGCACTAACCTCACGTAATAATCATCCAAAAAAACCCTACAACAGCAAAGTAATAGGGGATTTCATGATTATTATCACCTTTAGACTTATTAGTGTCCACTGGGATACTTTTTAATTCAAAAAGTTAGAGATTTTTTGCTTAGAAAGAGAATTTGGATAACCATAAAGTATCAACGATACACAAAAATTGTACTTTATTACAAACCAGAAAATAAGAGTCGGTTTTCTATCTTGGATATTTATAGAATGAACCCTTAAAATTCAATAAAATAAAAAATGGGCTCTAATGATGACACTAATAGAGTAAATCTTCTTTAAACTAGAATAAAAGAAAACCCTTAAATTCATGAAGTAAATAAATCACCTCACAGTGCTTGAGAGAATCTGTAAATCGATTATATAAAAAAATATATATACAAGAACAGTAACCACATTAATCGAGTCTAGAAGGGAAATCATAAACTATTGCTCTAAAATCCCAAATCAACATCAGATTCGATAAACCCAAACTATAGGAAACCACTTACACTACAAGAATAATGGGCATTAGCGGCGACATCCACCTTTAGCAGTCACACGTAACTTTCGCTAAAGGTGGCTATCGCCGCTAAATGTTTCGCCGATAATCCCTATTGTCTGCGATCCACGTTGAAATATGAGGTGAAACCTTATCCGTTGACTTCGTCCCTAATCCAAGGACTGAAAATCGATAACGTACATACCAATAGCGGCGACACCACTAATACTCGAAAATTTTGACCGCCAAAGTTTCCCCCCAAAAGTTGTCACCGATAATACTCAAAAATTTTGACCATCAAAGTTCCCCCCCCCCCCTCCCCCCCAAAGGTTTCGCCACTAATACTCTATCTGTCATCGCTAAAAGTCGTCGCCGCTAAAAGCCGTCGCCACTAATTCCCTTCGCAGATATAACCCCTTCAGCTCATTCTTCCCTCTTCTGTGAACTCATTTCTCTTTGTCACCACTCCGGCAACAACTCATTATTTTCTGTTTTTTTTATTCTTTATCTTCCCCATGTGACATACTCATTGGTGTTGTTGGATTGTTTTAGTCCCTTGCTGGAGATGTTGCAGATCTACCGGAATTCGAATTCGTCGTTGTCTGCAGAAATTGGCCAGAATACCGCCACTAGTCTACCACTATGCTTCAACGTCGGATTATACACCACCACATGCTCTATATATGTTTATTGTAATTTTTTGTATGTATAATGTGTATTTTGTATGTGTATGTGTATTTGATGTGTATATATATGTATGTATGTATGTATGTATTTGTGTATTAGTATGTGTATCATGTATGTATATGTGTTTTTATATATGTATTATATATATATATATATATATATGTGTGTGTGTGTCTGTGTGTGTGTGTGTGTGTGTGTTTGTATGTGTATTATATATTTATTTGTGTATGTATGCATGTGTTTTTGGTTATATGTTTTTATAACGTTTTTATATTTTTATAACGGTTTTTATAATTTTATAATGTTTGTTTTGTATATATAAAGAACGTTTTTAAAAAAACAAAAAAAAAGAGATAACTACAATTAGCGGTGACACTTTTAGTGGCGACGAATAGTATTAGTGGCGGCAGGGCATTAGTAGTTACGGTAAGCATTAGCAGTGACAATTGGGGTATTAGCGACATTCCAACAGGGCTTGTAGATCCTGACCTTGTTCACCTTGATCTTTCTTCTGTAGGTATAACATTTTAATATTGATGACTTTCTCATGTAGATCTAGTTTAGGTGAAGGTTTGAAATGTTTTGGTCCCATCGTTGTGGTTCTTGTTAGTAGAAGTTACTCCTGAACCTTTGAGCCATATATTTGGTCCTTCTTGAGGTCACCAAATATAAAAAATCGGATCATGATGAGTATAATCATTGCATACATGAATTGGACATTTTCATCTTAAGCATTAAGTCCCAAAAATGAGAAATGGTCACCAAGGGGGTACGTTGGGCGTACGTATGTGTACGCTTAGTGTAGTGCATGCTTTCCCTGATTCATTGCTGTGACGGGTTGTACTCTAAGCTTCAGCATGCAGTATGCGGGGCGTACAAGTTTTGTACTTTAGGTGTACTTATGAGGTGCTGTTTTTTGAGCCTTTTGGGCCTTGGGTTTTTGGGAGTTGGGCCATGAGTTGTTGGTCAGATTTAGGATGGATAATGTGGTCTTTTACCTGTTGGAATGAAAGATAATGAATTGGACCTTGGATTATAGGAAATATCTTAATTATTGACTACAGATAATTTGGTTGTGTTTAGTGTGAAGAACCCGATAGCATCAGTGCGTTTGTTTCGGTTATCTCGAATTGAGGTGAGTCTTCTCACTGTACGCGTGGGTCTAAGTCACCAATGTCGGCCCACTAGGATATGTTATGTGCGTGTTGTCTTTGTGATTCTTGTTTTATGTATGTGTGCCTGTTTTTTACATGTATGTGGGGTGAAATAGACCTGGTACAACCTTGAGCTGACACATGAGTTGAAATAGACTCATGGGTGAAATAGACCCGGGGGGTGAAATAGTTCGGGTATAGCCTTGAGCTGACATATGAGTTGGGATAGACTCGGGGGTGAAATAGGCTTGGGTGAAATAGACCCGATATAGCCTTGAGCTGGCATATATGTGTACTGTGTGGTATGTTGGGGATCTCACTAAGTTTTGTGCTTACAGTTTATTTTTATGGTTTCCGGTACTTTCAGTTCGAAAGGGAAGGATCCGACATGATCGCAATGCATCCACACACAGGTTTTACATTTTATTATTTTGGAATTGTACTCTGATAAATATTTATACTTTAATGTAGTTTTGAATGGTTGATAAGAATAAATGATGTTTCTATGTTCAAGTAAAAACGAGATTTTAACCTTTTGATTTTGGGTCATTAGATGTCGCGGGGGGGGGGGGGGGGGGGGTGGTTAGGTTTGCAAATCTTGTAATTAATTTTATAAAACATTAAAAAACTGATTAAAGAAGAAATTTTAATTGAACTGCCCTTAATCATGACATTTAATTTCAATTTGAACAAGAATGTCATCGCAACAAAACATTCTGAAATGGACAAAATTTATATAATGGAAACATTTTTGGAATTTAGTCGAAAAAAATTGCAACATTTTTGAAATTTACTTAATAGAAAAGAGAAAAACAATGTGGGTGTAGTTGTTCATTACTTTTTTTTCGTGGTAAGTTTTACGAAGAAAATCAATAACATGTTGAAAATTCAAGAATCCTAACATGCACTAATTAAATGAAAAACATGTTAAAAAAGCCAAAAAGTTAATTACATAGCATGTTTTTTTCATGATAGTTTTCTACATAGTGGTTTTTTATATAACGAGAGCTCCGCACTATCTTCGGCACAACATTTTATTACCTTTTTTTTTTTCAAACAACATATTGCAATGGAGTTTTCTACGTGTTCTTGGTCCATCACATGCTTAATCTTAATGATTTTGCAGCCGTTGTTATGGAATAGAAGCTTGTACGCTAATGGATGCTATACGTTCATCTTTAGCTTTGGCGACTCCCTGGCCGACCCGGGTAATATTAAACAACTCGCTGCCATATCCCACGCGGACATTCAGTCTCTTCAGTTTCCTTACGGCGAAACCTTCTTTCATGAACCCACCGGTCGTGCCTCCAATGGACGCCTCATCATCGATTTCCTGGGTAACTCATCATCGATTTGAAACAATTCATATATAGTAATAGTTGTAGATATGTGACATCTAGTAAATAACATCTAATAAAGTATTAATATAATTGCGTTAAACGTTGCATTTAATTTTCAAGGAATAAAGTTATTCATGTTCTATGTGAATTAATGACTTTATATTTTTTTTTTGTTCATCAAGCTGAGAGCCTTGGCTTGCCACTAATACCACCGTTTCTGAACGATAAGGAGAGTGACAATGTGGTGGCGTTGGGACCAGGAGTTAATTACGCAGTCGTGGCAGCAACAGCATTGGATACATCATTTCATGAAGCAAGAGGGACTGTTGATCCTGTAGCAAACATATCTTTAGGAGTTGAATTGGCATGGTTTAAACGATCATTGGCTTCTATTTGCAGCAACGCCTCAGGTGATTAAATATTAATACGTATATTGGGATTATACTGTAGGACTAATATTATAAAAGCCCTAAATTTTTAACGTGTAATTGGAAAAAGGTATAATATATTTTTTTTTATTATTGTTATGGCCACAACTTTCTCGCAGAATTATCACTCTATCCCATTTAACGAGTTTCATGGTCAATTTGGTTAATTTTTTTTCAAAATCAGTTCTAAAATTTCAAATTTGGTCTTTGAGGTTTGCAAAAAATTACACCACATGATTTTTTAACTTTATTTTTCGTTTTTTGTATACTTTATTTATTTTCGGTTTTTTTAATAAATATAAATACAATTTTTATTTTCTTTTTTGAATATACTTTATTTATTTTCATTTTCTAACTTTATTTTTCAATAATTTGATTTTCTTTTACCTTTTTACCTTTTGTTTTCTATTTTTTTAGTGTATACATAGAGTATATTAGAGTTTTTTAGTTTTTTTTGTCATATTATTTTCGTATTAAATTTTAATTTTTTCATCTTTTTATTTATTTTTATTTATTTTCTTATTTTTTTTTCCAATTATTTGTTTTTATTTATTCATGTAAATAAAATAATTATGTTTATATTCATAATTTCGGTCCAACTTATTTTCTTTTTACTTTTTTTTTCTTTAGTGCTATAATATTTATGTTACGCAAAAAATGAAGATAACAAAATGAACTTGTTTACTGAGAATTAATGTTTCAATGAGTGATATAAATTGGAAATTAAATAATACTTCCATATATGATATCAATAGTTTAAAATCAAGATAATATTTTTCAATAAAGTAAAAGAAAATAATAATAATAATAATAATAATAATAATAATAATAATAATAATCGGTCTCTATAAAAAAAACTTGTTCTAGTAATTTATATTAAATTCGAGTTCGTTTACTTGAATCAAAATAAATAAAAACATTAGAAAAACCATAAATAACTAAAATAGAAAAAAAAAAAAATAGAAAACAAAAGGTATAAAAGGTAAAAAAAAAAATCAAATTGTTGAAAAATAAAGTTGAAAAATGAAAATAAATAAAGTATATAAAAAAGAAAACAAAAAATGTATATATATATATATATATATATATATATATATATATATATATATATATATATATATATATATATATATATATATATTTATAAAAAAACCGAAAATAAATAAAATATACAAACACGAAAAATAAAGTTAAAAAATCATGTGATGTAATTTTTTGCAAACCTCAGCGACCAAATTTGAACTTTTTAGGACTGATTTTGAAAAACAATTAACCAAGATAACCATGAATCCCGTTAAGTGGGCTAGAGTGATAATTCTACAAGAAAGTTGTGGCCATAGCAATAGTAAAAAAATATTAGGGCTTTTTCCAATTACGCGTTAAAAATTCAGGGCTTTTATAATAATAGTCCTTATACAGTATACATGCACGTGCATATATATATATATATATATATATATATATATATATATATATATATATATATATATATATATATATATATATATATATATATATATAATATTGGGATTATAATTATCTAAAAAGTCGAAGATTCTTGTTTATAGTTTTGAGATTCAAAACTATTTAGTGAGTCATATTGATCGATTATAATTGTTGGCAGATTGTAGAAACTTAGTTGGACGTTCTTTGATCCTAATGGGAGAGATAGGTGGAACCGATTACAACAATCCAATATTTGACTATAAGCCAATCGAGGAGGTCGAATCATACGTTCCTCTTGTAATTGATACCATCATCTCAGCAGTCAATGTAACTACGCAAATCATTCAAAATATATTTTAAATTATCACCTCCAACAAGAACACCATTCACAATTTTAATTTATTTTTTATTCTAGTGTATGATTTTCTCATGGGTTTAACTGATTCTAATAGTTTTGAATACAGGAGCTAATCGATATGGGGGCTCAAACACTGGTTGTTCCAGGAACCTTTCCAATTGGGTGTTCTAGTTCAATTCTAACAGTTCGTGCTTCTAGAAACAAAAAAGATTACGATAACAGAACCGGTTGTCTCATCAGGTACAATGAACTTGTCGAATACCACAATGATCTGCTGATAAAGAAACTAAACCACCTTCGAGAGCTTCATCCGAATGTCATCATCATCTATGCTGACTACTACAATGCTGCCATGCAGATTATCTATTCTCCTATTAAATTTGGTACAAAAAATGTTATAATATTGCTAGTGCTCCATGATTTACCATGTTATTGAGTAATTTAGTATCTTGATTTATGTTCATGTTGGGATGGAATTCAAAATATTTCAGGATTCACAAATCCGGTTTTGAAGTCGTGTTGTGGAGGTGGAGGCCCATACAACTACAACTTCAATCTGTCAGCGCAATGTGGACATGTACTTGCGACTGTGTGTGATGACCCGGATGCGTATGCTTACTGGGATGGAATACACTTTACAGAAGCTGCATATAGAATAATATTCAAGAGTTTATTTCAAGGCCATTTGAAGCCATACAAAGCCTTAACTTCACACTGGTAACAACCTTACTGAACATATAAACTGGATTCTTCATTCCAAGGATTTTCTTCAAGTTTAGAGTTCCTTTATTGATTAAATCTCGAATAAAATGGTACCTCATCTAAATGTGTTTCGTTCTACTATGAAACACTGGATTCTTTGCTAAGTGCACTGCACTTTGGTTGCCGTAATGCAATACATAATCCTCCTAATGCATTCCAAGTCCTGACAAGAAACTATTCAACCATATGATCTCTTTGGCAACTTTTGTAAGTTCCATGTATTCTGCTTCTATGGCTGAAAGAGCAACACTCTTTTGTAACCTTCACATCCAGTTGATTGTTGTACCTCCAATTATGAACACATAACCCGTTGTGTTTTTGCCTGAATCTGAACATCCACCTAAGTCTGCATCACCGAACCCTTCTAAAACTACTCCTTTTCTTCTAAAACATAAGGAACACTCATTTGTTCCTTTTAAGTAGCGTAGAAACCATTTCACTCCTTCCTAATGTTGTCTTCCTGGATTTGACATGAACATGCTCACAACTACCACTGCATGAGCGATGTTTGCTCTGGTGCAAACCATTACGTACATTAAACTACAAACTGCACATGTGTAGGTAACTTTAGCCATGTATTCCTTATCTTCTTCTGTTATTCAGGATTGCTTCTTGGTAAGTCTCAACTGACTCCCCGATGGTGTGATGGGTTTTGGTATACTACAACATCATATGGTGCACATACAACAATAAATACCTTGGCTCTATGTTTTCACTAATTATACATGCAAATGGTTTCCAAGGCATTAACCTATCACTAGCATGCATTTTGACATAAACAATACAACATACTAGTTAGGATAACATACCTCTTTGTTGTAGTTTGATTCCATGGAGCTTAAGAGCCTAGTGCACCAAGTGTGACACGTCAAATGGTTCACACAACACTACCAACAACTTTTAATAACTTGAGAGAAAAGTTCATATGCTCAAAATCGGCTAGCCCTCTCATATCATTCTTAAGGTCGATTTCTTGAGCTATGGGGTGTTTATATATTGTGGCTATTAGGGTTACTGTTGGATTAATGTCTAAGTCCATAACTATAATTGGTAAGACTTGACCCGACCCGGTATGGTCCATTTGGGTTGCATGGCATCATGCACTTGGATAGACTATAATGAGAGAAATAAGACACTTATGGTTATTAATATATTATAAGTTCTAGTATATTAATAATAAGAATAATAAGATTATTTAATTAGTATTGATCAAAATTAATCTAGGATTAATTAAGTGATCAAAAGAAGACTAATTAAATATATGGGTTGATTGTGCAAATCATCCATACTTATATAGTGGGCTAATGCTCCATGGATTATCTAGTTGGGCTAAAACCCATATGATGCTCCGTGGATACTCCATGGTGTTTTTGTACCCATGGATCATGGAAATGAAAGGCCATGTCAATTAGGGTTTACATGGTGTAACCCTAACTATATGTGCATCTTATTCTTGACCAAAATTGGCCACTAGTGTGTGTAAAAGGAAGGGCTAGCCGATTTCATGTAGTGTAGAATTCTCTCAAGTTATTCCAAGTGTATTTGGTGTTGTGTGAACCATTTGAGGTGTCACACTTGAGGCAGTAGGCACTCGAGCTTCATGAAGACATTCTACATCAAAAAGGTATGTATTCTATCTTGTTATATTCATTGTTTTGTATGCTAGATTAGGATAATACCTTGGATGTTCATATTTCCATGTATAATAGAGAAAACATAGATCCAAGGTATTTAGGGTTGCATGTACACTTAGGAGTGTTAGAATGCTCAAAACCCAACAGTGGTATCAGAGCCACAGGTTGTTTTCCGCTATATTGATGCAAATATTTTATTTTCAAAGTTGAAAAAAAAGGAAAAAAAACATGAAGTTTGTCAAATTTTAAGATAATGACTTATTCTTGTGAAAAACTAATTATTTGTAAAATTTGAATAATTTGCTATATGAGTTGAATTAGGTCAAATTGTCAAATTCAGTAAAAGATAAAATGATTTGATTATTTTATTAGTTTTAAAAGTTTGATCTAAAGAGTTTTATTTTTTCAAACCTCCATAAGTTATGGATATGAAAAGGTTTTTAAAAAAATCTGATTTAAAGTTTTTATGGAGTTACAAAATTTGGTGTTAATTTTTTAAAGAATTCCATAACTTAAGAATAAGTTATGGATCACCAAAAGTTTTTTGTGTTACCTTGTTTTATGAGTGAATTTAGATTAATGAAAAAAATTATGTGATAGTTGATTTTAATCCAAATTAATCCAAAAGAAGTTCATAAAATGTGTTTATGTAACTTAAAATTCACATTTATGAATCTTAAAACTCATAAAAGTTAACATAGGTTACAAAATGAAGTATTCTTCCTCATTAAATTGTTTTATGACTCCATAACTTGTCCTCAAGTTATGGATGTTCAAGAGTCTCTTCATTAAAGTTTTTAAAACTTTAATTAAACTCATAAGTTATGAAAATCCAAGAGCTTTGAATAGTTTCAAAACTTGCTCTCAAGTTTTGGAATTTGTAAAGTTTTCCCCATGAATACTTTAATTCCAAGTTAATCCCTTAGAATTTTAAAAGTTAAAATTCAACCCTTATACTTTATAATATTATAAATTAATAATAGTTATATATATGTATAAGAGTAAAGCCAGTCTTACCGTTAGTAGGTCTCATTCACAAAGTCGGTCTATAAGGGGGGGGGGGGGGGGGGGGTATAAGGTTACTGCCTATAAAATGGCAGTTTAATGGGTGTCCACTCTCACCCACCACTTCCTTGACCGGTGGAGGGTCGTTAGCCGAACGGGTAGGACAAGGACTAGAATTCTCCCTTCATTAAAAGTATTAATGATAAATACTAAGTAACTAAACTCTTATAAGTACCCAATCTTATTTACTTAGGAAAATGTGAATAAGGTGCTAATCCATGAAATTACACTTTGCACTTTGTTTAAGTTGGTTAGTGGAGCGTGTGTGGTTAACCGGCACAGTAACTCGTATTTAACAAGGTAGGCAAAGGGTAACTTAATGTTTATCATAGTATCGATGGAGCGTGTGTGGTTAACCGGCACATCGATTGAGGGGTAAACACTTAAGGGTACTAAGTAATTTGCATGGTTACTTCACACCTTGTTTTGTGATCGTCGGCATCCCAGTCACAAAACCTGAAGGGCACACTCGAGATTCAAACATGCCATTGAAAAGTTCAATGAATCTCAAAAGATCTAGGAGTTTCAAATCCAATTAAAACCTTATAATACATTTCGTTTATCTTGGTGGAAATTGGTGAATCGTCATTCACCTACCTTCAAATATTTTATAGTTTTGATTACGACATCCCTCTTGTATGTTATAAAATAGTTTTTTGGGTCCTAGCCTTAATATTTCATATTGGGTGTCATATTAAGGACTTTAGATCAACTATCTTGAATATCTCCCAAAAGATGTCTAAGTTCAGACATCTATGATCTTCCCAAATCTCTTGGAACTTTACTTCTTTCACCTCCTCCAATTATTCTCCCTAACCCACAAGTTCTTGAAAAGTTTAAGGTCACTCAATTCTTATTGGCAAGCAAGTTCTATGTCTAATCACATCTTGGAGATGAAGTCACATATTGACAAGCCGAGAGAGTTGGGTGCCAAAGTCTAGAGGAAGTGGATGTTCAATCACTTTCCAAGTCACATAGTGAATTCCTTTGGGACTCCTATGAAATAGACTATGACAAGACCCTTAATGATCTTATCTATTTGCTTGGTGCTGTTAAATCAGAAATGATTTGGTTTACTAGTAAAGAAAATTTTATTAGGAGATCAACTTCCCAAAACTTTATGGACAGGGACAATAGTGACATAGGAAATCCAGAAAAGCATTCTCCTCCCAATGGAAAGGGATTGGCCATAGTCAACTTGGTTGACCAAATGGTAAAGAGAAATGCTAAATCTGAGATAGTCCCATGTACTATTACCTAAGGGTCTATATGTTTGTATTGCCAAAGGAAGGGGCTTTGGTTATGAAGCTGCCGAACTTACCTAAGGATGGTAAAGTCAATAAGTTTGACTCTACTTAAGGTAAAGTCCACTATCTAACTCTGCTAAGTTTCTATTATGAGATTCTTGATACATGATGTGACTGGGTCACATGGTGATCTTTTAAGAATCAAAGAAAAGTGAAGGAACTTAAAGAAAGAATATGTTGAATCTGATCACGTAGATGGATTTCTATCACATAGTTTCAAGATCGGATTCTTGAGCTACTTCTTAGGAGTTATGAGATATTTCTTTGGAGTAGATAACAACAAGTTTTCATATGGATTGTAAGGATAAGTTTTTCCGCAATGTTTTAAAATAAAAGGAAATTTTTGATTTTATTTATTTTATGTATCCTTACAATGGCGTTTATGGAAAATTGTTGCTTATAAGATTCCACTGATAGCAATATTAGAAAGTGAATTTGATTCTTTCATTTGTGGTAATGTCTAAATTTACCAAATAAGGAAAGATCCTCATCAACCATGTTTCAATTGGACCGAAACTTGGAATCATGCAAGTTGTATAGCACGATGAATAAGAACTTTCAAGCATTGGAAAAAATTAAGGCTAACTACTTGTTCACATGGATGTGTGAGTCAAGTGAAGGACTAAGGGATCGAGTACACATTCTTGTGCACTGGTTAAGTCCACCACAAAATATCGATAAGACTATTCGTCATTATTTACTAAGGCTTAGTAACTATGGTTATACTTACAAGCTTAAGTATAAATTCTGAAACATTGGAAAAGATCCAATGTATGGCAGATCGAATAAGAAGAATCAAATTAGGCAGAAGGATAAAAGTTTCTCAAATCTAGAAAGATGGGAGAGTACTTTAGTATCAGTTTTTGTGATCATCTTAATGATTAAGAAACCATATCACAATTAGTTCTCTAAGGAAATCTTAGTGCATTCTTATCACTAAGAAGAGGAATCTTGAATTGTTGGAATGGTTAAATCAAGAAGATGAGTCATACTTCGTTCCAATACAAGTCTTAGAGTCATATTCCAAGATTGTAACTTGAGTGACATGTCTTAAAGAGGGTTTAAAAAACATGTCAAATGTAAGAATAAAAGTTTTCTACTCTTGTACATTTGAAATTGGTAAGTTGTGATGTTTTGGAAAAAACAAAGACAAACTAAGACCAATTGTGTGAAGTGTTTCTCTTGATTAGAATCCACACTATCTCTTGAATATCTGATAAGGAAGTCTTATATGTCAAGAGGAAAGTGGGAGTCTTAAAGGTCTTGAAAGTCTCAAGAACTAATCAAGAATAAAACCTGAAGTTCTTCACTAGCACACGACTTGAGGTTCATAACCTATCGTGTTGACATATTCTATGCCCATTCCAATTAAAGTTGGCTTTGCATATGAGTTCTTAGAGTTCTCAATTGGTTGCACAACTTTGAAGCAATGGCAGGCCCTTGAGCTGCTAGGTGGCAAGAAATTAAGATTGATTTCATTCCATATGAGTTTGGATTTGTCATTAACCTTTTCTTGTGACTATGGTTTTGACAATTCACATGGATAAGAACACATACACCATTAAATCTAACTGTTATAAGGTTTCTCTCTGATTCATGAAAAATGATGGAAAGGAAAGACTTTCACTAAGTAGATTTTAGCAAGATAGCAATTGTGATATTTGCATTCTCAAAGTCGTTAGTGGAGCGTGTGTGGTTAACCGGCACACTAACATGGAATTGTGAGAAGTGGCAAAGGTCTAAACAATCGAGACTATGATTACAACATCCCTTCTCATAGTTCTTAAAATTGTTTAGGTACACCTGTGAGCTATCTAAAATAAGGTGTATGATATTGATAAAGTTTTATCAAAGCAATCTAGTATAAAAAATATGAACTTTGGTAAGAAAGTCAATAACGTATTGATTTCTAGAAGTCCAGCTGATTTCTGAGTACATGTCAAAGCTAGTGGGAGCATAAGTGTTATGCTAATAATCATCATGTTAGTGGGAGCATGATAATTATGATAAAGGTTGCAAGTTAGCAATGATAATTATAGAAAACAAAAGGTTTCAATTGGGAAAAAGTTGTTTTGCTATAATTAAGAGAGATGAAATTATACTTCATCTCAATTCTAAAAGCTTAGATTGAGGTTTTAATCGTATTTAGTCAAGGATATATATATATATATATATATATATATATATATATATATATATATATATATATATATGAATTTCATGTTGGAATGGCTCAACATAAAGAAATTCTATATATGGGTCCATTATTTGCGTTCTAAAAATTCGATTATCATTACGGCATCCCTTTTCATAATCTGAATTATGAGAACTTGGCAAATAGAAATGGAAATGTTATAGCAAAAGATTGGTTTAGTCTTTATGTGAGACATCATGAATCGTGTCCCATATGCTTCGGATATAGGATCGATTACATGTGCTATATTCATCCTTTCTAAAATTTTCCAAATGTCTGGGGCATTAAGAAGGGAAAAGGTCTAGAATTGGATATGCCTAAAAGGATTAAGCAGTTGTTGAGGACAATCTTAGGTTTACCAAAGATTGGTTGCTCAAGGACAGTTGGAAGTATAGCGATAATTCTGGAAGGACCATATTGACATAATCTGTAAGGAGGCAACTCTTGTTCAGAAGTCATAGTCAAAATGGCATATATATATATATATATATATATATATATATATATATATATATATATATATATATATATATATATATATAAGAACAAAGTCAGTCTTACTGTTAGTAGGCCTCATTCATGAAGCCAGTCTATAAGGGGTTATAAGGTTACTGCCTGTAAAATGGCTGTTTAATGTGTGTACACTCTCACTAACGCTTCCTTGACTGGTGGAGGGTCGTTAGCCGAACGGGTTTGATAGGATATTAATTCTCCCTTCTGTAACATCCCAAATTTCGAGTCCAAAATTTTCATTTTTAATTAATTGATTTATAAAACTTGCATAAGAAAACATAGTGAAGACATATCATTTCATAAAACTAATATCTCATGTCTGAAAACCAAACCATAAATATAACAATGTCAGAGTACAATCCCAAGAATCTCATGATGCGGAAATCCAATGTGTGTGTATGATGTGCAGCTACTGCGCCAGCTCTTTCCCCTTCGCTGAAGAGGTACATGAAACAAAACTAAAAACTGCAAGCACGAAGCTTAGTAAGTTCCCCCACCGTACCGCATACCATACAATCACATAACATATATATACTATCAGGCATATCTGGGTGCCCGACCTACCCCTTCAGTCCTCTTGACCGGATACTACCTAGCATACCTGGGAGCTATCCTCCCCTTCGGTACTCTCGACTAGATACTGCCTAGCATACTTGGGTGTTGGCCTCCCCTTCAGTCCTCTCGACCGGATACTGGGGACTATTTCACCCCTCTACTACTACCAGATAACATGTAA
The DNA here is from genome assembly GCF_002870075.4 of Lactuca sativa. Lineage (NCBI taxonomy): Eukaryota > Viridiplantae > Streptophyta > Magnoliopsida > Asterales > Asteraceae > Lactuca > Lactuca sativa. Next base: position 303,660,336 of record NC_056630.2, on the reverse strand, counting down.
CACATAATCATATTTTATCTAGCATGACTAGGTATGACTACCCCCTCCCTTCGGCCCTATCGATCGAAAATCTTGAGGACTATCTCCCCTACTGCTACTAACATATAACATCATATCATACTAGCACATAACATATCATGTAGTAGCAAACCTAGATGAATATCACAAAGACAATCATCTAACATACGACTCATACTGGTGGGCCGACAGTGGTGCCTTAGACCCACTTCTACTGGAAGGTAACTCACCTCGTAAGGCTGACTATTGAAAAGTTGATCGGTAGATGTCTGACTGCTGCTCCGGTGATCCTCCGACTATAAATCCATAAAACACTTAATCAGACACTGTTAACTACTCTTAGGGTAGAATGGCTACTTTACCCCTGACCAAGTCAAAGTCAAAGTCAACTTCCAGTTGACCTGACTCGTCGAGTTGGGCCGCCAACTCGTCGAGTCCCTATCCTTTCATCTGACCTTCTTCACACCCCTACTCGTCGAGTTTAGCAACGACTTGACTAGTTCTTCTTTTAAAAGATCCTCGAATAAACCTTCATTCGACTCGCCGAATTGTATGAATAACTGATCGAGTTCATCCCCATCCTATGAATAGGTCCTGCCCTTGACTTGCTGAGTTGTATGAACAACTCGTTGAGTTTATCTTTGAAAGTTGGGAGATTGCCTTGGACTCGTTGAGTCTGTTCAGACACTCACCGAGTCCTATGATTTCTAGGTCTATAGCTAAGTCCAAAGCATTGGGTCACTCCCCAGACCTCTCTAAGACCACTCTAACACTCACTGGGTTCCTTCAAACCACAACAGAAACGAGAAGTCAACCCATGGACTCATCGAGTCCAAGAACGACTCGTCGAGTCGAGAATGACCAAGTCTCACTTCTTGATTTTTGATGTACAAGACTTGACCAAAAGATAGATCTAGGCTTCTAAGATCGATCTAGCACGTAAAGTTATAAACTTTACATGCATGCATGGGACTATGAGCTCAAAAGGCCATAAATGAGACTCTTAAGATGCATGGGGCTCACTAAGGCTCCAAAATCAGTCCCTTTCTGCCTTGTAACCCCTCAAAGACCTTGGATTTGAAGTCTTAGCCCCCAACCATGTTGGCTCTCATGATTGGTCACCAACAATGGCTCCTAAAAGCCCTAACTCAGCCCAAAAAGGGATCTAACACATGAAAGAGCAACGTATCAGCTTTATACCTCTAAAGAACTGCAGAGGGTGCACAAAGTCGAACTCCTATGGCCTCCTCTTGATTCCTCAAGCCTTTCTATTCCTTTTTATGTTTCAAAATCACCAAAAACCACCACAAACGCCTTATATCTTTACACAAACGATTAGGTTTTGATATGGAGAGTTCTTGAGAGCAATAGGGACGAAGGGAGGCTGAATGAATTTCTTAAATAAGGTGTTATCCCTTAAATTAGGGTTTTGTCCAGTCAGGGCCTACTGGTCGAGTCTGGCTGCCGACTCGTCGAGTAGGTCATTAAACTCCCGGGTCCAAGTCACTCCTACTCGTCGAGTTGGCCATTAACTCGTCGAGTTCTAGGCCAAAAAAATGAATAATACTTGAATGAAATTCATACCAGGAACTGGGTACTACAAATATCTCCCACTTATCTTAGACTTCGTCCTCGAAGTCTGCTGCTCGGTCCTGAAAAATCTCTGGATAATGCTCCATTATCTCGTCTACCGGCTCCTACGTGCACTCAAGGCACTTCCGGTGCTGCCATTGCACCTTCACCAGCTCGACCTTCTTGTTCCTCAAATCCTTCGACTCTCGATCGAGGATCGCACGGGTCGCTCAATGTACTTCAGGCTACCATCAACATGTAAATCCTCCAGGGACACCACTGTCGAGTCATCCACCAGACACCTTCGCAACTGCGAGATGTGGAAAGTGTTGTGGATTTGACTGAGTTCCACTGGCAGATCCAGCCGATATGCAACCTTCCCCACCCAGGGCCAAAACCCTGAAGGGCCCAATATACCTAGGGCCCAGCTTGCCCCGGTTCATGAATCGGATGACGCCTTTCCAAGGCGACACCTTCAGAAGAACCATATCCCTGACCTGAAACTCCAGGCCTGAACGACGCTTCTCGGCATAGCTTTTCTGCCAACTCTGTGCAGTCTGAAGCCTGCTCCTGACCTACTGAATTCTTTCTGTCATCTTGAGCACCATTTCGGTGATTCCATGACCCTCTGGCCCACCTCACCCTAACATATCGGGGTCCTGGACTTCCTCCCGTATAACATCTCAAAGGAAGGACGATCGATGCTCGCGTGGTAGCTGTTGTTGTTGGAGAACTCAGCTAATGGAAGATAGGTATCCTAGGTACCACCGAAGTCCAACACGTACGCCCACAACATATCCTCTAGTGTCTGTATGGTCCACTCGCTCTGCCATCCGTCTGCGGGTGAAAAGCGCTGCTAAAGTGTAGACGAGTACCCAACTCGTCATGGAATTTCTTACAAACCTGGAAGTAAACCGCACATCCCTGTCGGAAATCAGGGAGACTGGCACTCAATTCCGAGACACCACCTCTTGAATGTAGGTGTGGGCCAGCTTCTCGGCTGATATACTCTCCTGGATCGGTATGAAATGGGCACTCTTGGTCAATCAATCCACAATGACCCATATGGAATCTACTCCCCGCGTGGTCTTGGGAAGTTTGGTGATGAAAACCATGGTAATATCTTCCAATTTCCACATGGGAATATCGAACGGATTCATCTTGCCGTGTGGTCTCTGATGCTCGGTCTTGACCTACCGGTAGGTTAAGTATCGCTCCAAATACCATGCTATATCTCGCTTCATGTAGGGCCACCAATAGTCAAGACGAAGATCTCTATACATCTTTGTCGCCTCGAGATGAATGGATAATCGGGACTTGTGTGCCTCCTCCATCAGAACCTGGTGCACACCCCTATGGTATGGAACCTACACCCTATGGTGTAGTGTCAATAACCCTCGACTATCATAGTCGAAGGAGGAAACCTGACCCACAATACGCTCGCTCTTCCGGTGTTCCTCCTTCATCACCTCTTGTTGGGCCTCTCGGATCTGCTCCAACAGCAGAGCTACCACGGTCATTCTCATATAGATACCTCTGATCGGCGCTGCCTTGCGGCTAAGCGCGTCGGCCACAACATTGGCCTTCCCCGGATGGTAGAGGATCTCATAATCATAATCCTTCACCACATCAAGCCACCGACACTGCCTCATATTCAGATTCGGCTGGTCCATGAGATACCTCAAGCTCGTGTGGTCTGTGTAGATGGTACAACGAACCCCATAGAGGTAATGACGCCAAATATTGAGGGCAAAAACAACAGCCCCCAGCTCCAAATCATGCGTCGGATAATTCGTCTCGTGAGGCTTTAGTTGCCTCGGAGCGTAAGCAAAAACATGTCCTCTCTACATTAAAACTGCCCCCAAACTCGAGATGGACGGATCGCAATATATGACAAAATCCTCCATTCCCTCTAGCAGAGCTAAGATTGGCACCTTGCACAATCTCTGTCTCAATGTATCAAATGCAGCTTGCTGCTCAGGCGCCCAACAAATGACCACAACTTTCCTCGTCAGCCTGATCAGGGGTACGACTATCTTGGAGAAATCATGGATGAATCCTCGATAATAGCCGACTAATCCTAGGAAACTCCGAATCTCAGATGGAGACCTCGAAACCTCCCATCTCATCACGGCCTCCACTTTGGCCGGGTCAACCGATATCCCGTTCTCGTTGACAAGGTGCCTAAGGAACTGCACCTTGCGCAACCAGAACTCACATTTGGAGAATTTAGCATAAAAGTTCTCTCTCCTCAAAGTATCCAGAACCTCCAGCAAGTGTTCCTCATGTTGCTCTTGCGTCTTGGAATAAACCAAGATGTCATCAATGAAAATTATCATGGACCGATCCAACATCGGTCGCACACGCGGTTCATCAGATCCATGAACGCGACATGAGCATTAGTGAGCCTGAAAGGCATCACCGCGAACTCATAGTGACCATAACGCATCCAAAAGGTTGTCTTCTGTATATCCTCCTCTCTGACCCTCATCTGATGATAACCATAACGCAAATCAGTTTTGGAGAAGTAAGATGCTCCTTGTTGCTGGTCAAAGAGGTCATCGATCCTCGGGAGTGGGTAACGGTTCTTCACCGTTACCTTATTCAGATCCCGATAATCTATACACATCCGATGCGACCCGTTCTTCTTCTTTACAAACAAAATTGGAGCTCCCCAGGGCGAACTGCTCGGTCTAATGAATTGTAACGCCTGTAGATCCGGGGTTGTCAATTCAGAGATAATAGGGGTCGAAAACGACTTTTCGACAAAATATTATTTAGAATAAATAATCTTAACCGAGTTGTAGAATATGAATTTTCTAAGATTTGGCATAACACTACACGGCCCAAAACTCAAATTTTACTTCGAGCAGTTTTTGGCCTACGCGACCTAAATGAGAATTGAAGATCTCATTAATAGGAACTCAACAGTAAAAAGACAGACGAAAACGGAGTCGGTATGAAAGAATTACGAATTTTTTGAAGTCACTTAACCATATAATTTCCTCCTACTGTTAAATTTAAGAGGTGTCGAGAATTAGCTGACGGAGTCTAAATGAAAGTTTTAGATCTTATTTTTACCTACGGGTGGATATAACGAACGTTGAAAACGGAGCTCGTATGTGAAAGTTATGAATTTTTGAAAATCGGATGATTTCCACCATGTGTGTGATGCCATGTGTCAGCACCAGGCTTTGCCTTGGAGCCTAAGAAAGCTCACGAGGTGAACACTAAAAAACTCACGAGGTGAGTAACCCTAATTCAGCCTATAAATACTTTGCGAAGGCAACCTCTTTTCTTCATAAATTCACCACAACTTTCTCTCTCTAGACTCTCTCTCTAGCCCCCTAACCCCCTAAAAGCCTAGGTAAACCCCCTAGCACCCGAAGGAAGCCCCAAGGCTCCTGGAGTCCCGAGAAAAGAGCCTTTTGGCTCGGGAACGCTGCTCCAACTAAGCTCGCTTTTCTTAAAAACCCGCTGTAAGTGAGCTACGCCTATGAAATTTTTAATATAGCTTTTATTTAATTATAGTAATTTTATTAGGGCCTTATAATAATTATTTGAGCTATTATTATGAGTTATATAGTGTTTTTAACGCTTATATAATAGTAATAATATCTAGACTATCAATTAGTCTCGGTGAATATGAAACTAAACCCTAGTGGTAATGATACTAGGTTTTGTCAGAGGAAATTGTTTTGAGATAATGAAGTGTTGTCCGAGTGCCGAGTCACCACCTTATCGGGTGAGTGCATAGTCAATTTCATCTTACACATAGATATGAAGTATGTTATATAAACTACGTTCTATGTGTGCATATTATCTGAGTACTTGCTGTCTATGCTGGATGAACGATTTTATACACATTTTAAATGATTTAAACTGTATATGTATTTTATATCTATGAAAATGTTGGGGTAAAACGTGGGTAGATGTAATAGATGAAATATGAGTTGGATGATGAGTTGAGAGGTGATATAGACCATGAGGTGACGGTGAGAGGTGGACGATGTGAGAAGCCTTTCCTAAATGATGGCCCCGTCATTCAGCAGTGTATGGATGACAACCACGGACTATTCTAGACAGTCCAGCGGAACACTAGTAGACCCACAACTTGTAGGTGTTGTGAACGATGTGTTCACCGGTGTACACTAAAAACCCATTGACATGTATTGCGTGTGGATTCTCGGAAACGATACTGTCGAGAAATGAGATAACCCTAGCAGCTGCGCGTAAAGGACAATACTGGGAGATGTGCCTCGTAGAGAATGTCACAATTTTAGTAGTTGCGCCTAAGTGAAAGGACTAGGATATGTGCTTGACATATGTGTCATTGACTGTCACACCCCGGCCATCGGCGGAAACACCGGGCGGTGTAACGTCATTTCTCGTATCATAGTTATCAACTTCCTGAAAACACATACAATTTAAAATACGTCAACATAAATTTGGTGAGTCCACAGGTTTTGACTCCATGTAAAATAATACATATTTCGAGTTTCAAAAGTATATTTTTGAAAGTATAATTTTTACTCTCCAATGTTTACTATATATATCCTAGGTATAAAAGTTTACTTACCAAATAAGTAGTTTACCTATAAGTCTCATATACTATGGATATAAGTGTTTGTAATTCCATACAATCGAGTAAAACCACTACGTATAAATCTATTTCAATTCTATACGAGTATGTGTGCTAGGTATAATTATCTACTTAATATACAAGTAGTACCTAGGGTATAAGTAGGGGAAACTTATACTAAACAACGACGAAGTATAATGTTTCTAACAAGTTGCTACCATGAGCCTGTAGTTGTGACTGTACGAGATAGTCATATACATCCTATTATTATCACAAGAATCACACATTGCGGTAGTACAAGGATTCCACCTTGCGGTGGTCCAAGGATCACACCTTGCGGTGGTACAAGGATCACACCTTGCGGTAGTACAAGGATTACACCTTGAGGTAGTACAAGGACCACACCTTGCGGTAGTTTCCGCACGTTTCATCGACGCCAGAACAATAACAAATAAAAGGATAGTTCATCACTCGCTTTTGGTTGAGTGTAGCTAATAGTCACAAGTGGGGTGGTCAACTCGTATACTAATTGTACACGACTTCCTCACTCACACGAGATTAACGAATACAGGTCAGAGGACTTTCACTAAGATCCCCAATCTTAGATGATGAATACATTAGCTCAGGTAGACTTTGACGACGTTCTATAGTTCTAACAACAAAAGCATTTTCATGTCTAAAAGCCTAAGTTACTAGACTATTATTTTAAACATTACTCCAAATTTCATAACATTTAGGCAGTATAACAACTATAACTTGAAGTAAAACCAGGTTTTATCTTGACATAAAACCAATAAGAACAACATATAACGTTTCTAGTTTTATCTTGACATAAAACTAACAATAACAACATATCCAGTTTTATCTTGACATTAAACTAATAATAACAACATATAACATATCTCGTTTTATCTTGACATAAAACTATTAATAACAACATATAACATATCTAGTTTTATCTTGACATAAAACTATTAATTGCAACATACTATATAACTTAACATATAAAACTTCTGAATATAACTTCAGAACTATATCACACACAATATATATATATATATATATATATATATATATATATATATATATATATATATATAGAGAGAGAGAGAGAGAGAGAGAATCCTAATTATAACTCAGGATCTATATTAATATATTAACATACCGATAAGTTGATAATAGTTGTATATATTCAAAATATTATATTTAGAACAACTATACCCCGGCTATTATAACTATATGTTATCATATAGACATAATAATAACATATATACAATGACTAGCATGCGTTTTCCCCTGAAATATTAGAAAATGGGGCCATGAAACTCACCTTAGTAGCGTGTTTATAGAATTAAATGGTCAGAGGTTCGTCATAGTCAAGCTCGGGAAGGGAAAACGGCCTTCAGAAACGAGAGAGAATGAAAGAAATGGTGTACTAAGCCTTGGGGTCGAAATGGCTATTTATAGTAAGATTTTATGACACTCACGTCGTGAGTGTCATAAAACTCACGTCGTGAGTCTCATGATTCACTCCGTAGACTTGCCATTTGCGTCCCTAGCTTCGAAAGGTGGCCATGTGACACCTCACCTCGTGAGTGTCATAAAACTCGCGTCGTGAATTTTGGATCTTATCCTCTCGTAGCTTCTAGATTCCGATGTATGACAGAATTACTCCTCACGTCGTGAGTGTCATAAAACTCACGTCGTGAATTGATTCTTATCTTCTCGCAGCTTCTAGATTCCGAATTATGACAGAATGTCGTAAGCGTCATAAAATCACGTCGTGAATTAGCTAGTTTAGGGTTAAAAGCTAAATCTTCGGAATGCCATAACTTTTGCATACGAACTCCGTTTTTGGTGTTCTTTATATGCACGCGTAGGTATTTACGAGCACTAAAACTCTCTTTTAGACTTAAATAGCTAATTCTAAGTCTATTTTAAATTCCTCTTATTATAGAGATTTATAGTGTTCGGTTTCTCATAACTTCTTCATGCGAAGTCAGATTTAGATGTTCTCTATATTTTTGGAATCGTGTGGATGTATACTTTGAGTTGTATCATAAATTATGTATGAAAGTTCATACTTTATCATGAATTGTATAACATTCTTACCACATTACTAGGTTAACATAATCACATTACATGATTGGCATAATCACATGTGATTGTTATTGACCTAATTTTGACGGGTGTTACATTGACAAAGATGAAATTGTACCTATTCCTTAGGATAATCCTAAGGAAAGATTGAACGAGAAATAGCTGATTCTTTGGGTAGATCCTTAAGAATGAAGAAGATAATGGGGATGGGTAATTGGGTTAACTCTTTGATGATCAAACATAATAATTATATTATTGTGGGTTGAATACCCTATGTACTCACCAGGTTTCCCAACCTGACCCACTCAGTTTATTTGTATCATAGGTGTCGATATGAAGTTACATTACATTGAGAGATTAAGGAGATATAAATCACTAGTGTAAATGAATGTAAGTTCTGTTTATGCTTATGTTTCTATATTGACGATGACATCCCAAATGTTTTAAAATGAATAAAATATGTTTCTTCAGAAATGCTTTGATAACGTATTTATCATGTTTTTCTGGGAACAAAAATCACAACATTTTTATTAAAAGAGGTACTCTGATTTTCATAAAGCATAAACAAAATCGGTCTTTTGTGGCCGTGAAAATAGGGATGTCACATGAATCCCTTGTCTAACAGCTCCTGTAGGTATGTATACAACTCCTGCATCTCAGGAGGAGCCAACCGATATGGTGCCTTGGCTATCGGAGCCGCACTAGGGACTAGCTTGATCCTGAACTCAACCTGCCTCTCAGGAGGTATCCCGAGCAACTCCTCGGGGAATATATCTACAAACTCTCGTATTACTGGCACATCACTCACCGTCGCCCTTCCCGCCTCCCGGTTGTGCGTAACATAGGCGACGTATCCTGTGCAACCTTGCTGAATGTAGCGAACAACCCTTGCTGCCGAGCATAAAGCTGGTCCTCTCTATGGCCTCTCGCCCTGTGTCACACCCCCAAACCAAGGATGGCGGAAACGTCCGGGGGTGGAGGACTTCATGTATAGTATCACAACAATGAGTATAATAGTGCTCAAAGTAAACACAACCATCATAAATATAATTGAAAAAGTTACACCAAAGTATATATTTACATGTTTCAAATCAATTACATTATGATGATAAAATGAACTGTTTGACGATTTAACGTCCCATCCTCAAAATGCTGTTGGTTTTCCTGTTTCACTGATTTCCTGAGAATACAAGTAGTTTTGAAAAAGTGTCAACAATTAAGTTGGTGAGTTCATAAGCTTTTGAAAGTAAGAGTTTAAAAGCCAATCTTTGCAATGAGTTGTATGTTACCAAAAAAACCAATATTTTTCTTATAAAAACAATATGTAGTCTTAAAACTCAAGACTGGATGTGCGTGTGAGTTTTGTGTTATGTGATCTCAAGTACCGAGACCGAAAGTGTACAAGTAAAATCTGTAGCTATTGTTATTAAAGGTGCTTTTAGATCAACATGAAAACCCTTTTTGATTTATAAAATCCTGTATACTTTAAGTTTTGTTAACTCCCTATGTGGGTCACTATAACTATACTAAGATTAACCGACACTTTATAATGTACCCCTTTTTGTATAAACCCGGTACTTTGTATTCGTACCCCATTTATATGAAGACCTGATACTTTGTGATGTACCCCTTTTTGTATCAACCCAATACTCTCTATTTACACCCCAATTATGTGAAGACCTGGTACTTTGTGATGTACCCCTTTTTATATAAACCCGGTACTTTGTATTCGTACCCCATTTATATGAAGACCTGGTACTTTGTGATGTACCCCTTTTTGTATCAACTCGATAATTTGTATTCGTACCCCATTTATATGAAGACCTGGTACTTTGTGATGTACCCCTTTTTGTATAAACCCGGTACTTTGTATTTGTACCTCATTTCGTATGAACACCTTTTGTAATGTAAATGAACATAAACTATACCTATTATAGCTTATCAAAATGTTTGTAAAGTATATGCGACCTAACTATACCGATTATAGTCTAGTATGTTTTTTATGGTGTATAAGAACCCTTTTTGATGTAAGTCAAATGTATGACAAAATATAACTATGTTTATCATTTTTGTTTTGTACTAATGGTAATGGAGGTGGATTCTTACACTTCAGTGAGTATTTATCTGTTATGTAATCATACCACCTCATGAAACACATGTAAAATATGAAATCTTCAATATTAACACTTTGCTCAACAAGTTACAAAGTGCGATGAAAGTTATAAACTATTATCTAGATTTTTACTTTCCTACGCTGTTTTACGAAAATCCTAGAAAAATTATTATAAGTCTAAAACTGATTCCGTAAATTCTGGGAGTTCACAAATTGTGTCTCATTTATTCATAATTTTTTTCATGATTTTTAGTGGTCTCCAACATGTGTGAAAATGTCCATGATCACAGACTGGTCTGGATTGGTTCTTGAAATGATAGACACTTTTGTAAAAATCACCATAAATTGTAGAAAAATCATGTGGAGATGTGCAAGTATTCATTTTAAAGCTAAGAACTGTAGCTACTAGCACCAAAAACATTTTTGAAAACTAAAATGCTTAAGTTGTCCAACACAGTCTGTGAATGGAGTTGAACTTTTTTGAGGAAGGCTGTTAAATGAGTTTAGTTGTGTTCTTGGTGTTTTAACTTGTCTTCCCCCCCTTAAAACTTAAGAAAAACATGACAAGATAGGGTATGAACTCACCTTGAGTGATTTTAGTAGATGGATGATGGAGAAAAGAAGTGTTCAACTCAAGAACACTTGGGAGGTGCTTTGAAGATTTGAAGATCTAACACAATATGACGATATTTGTGTAAGCAATCTATGATTTGGATGAAGGATAGTAGAATATGTAAGTATAGGAGGAATATACTTACCAAATGTAGAAGGAAATCTTGAAGATTAGCCTTGAATCTCAAAATTTTTAGAGAGAGAAAGTGAGAGAAAATGAAGTTTGTTCTTTGGTGAAAATGAGAGAAATGTGAGGAGAGAGGAGTACTATGGAAAGACTAGGTATGGTGTAATAGTGACTGGGGGTAGTACTATGAAGGTATGGGGAGGTTGCTTGTGTCCTTGTCCAAAGGATAAGTCAACACTCCACCTAAATATCTCATCAAATAGATTTTGTAATTAGGCAATGATTTTCCCCAAAATATAGTTAAAATATGAATATTTAGGGTTTATTATGTTAAAATACGAGTTTGGGTGAAAATCCCGCATTAAATCTCGAAAAACGGGCTTAAAACAAAGTTTGGATCAAAAACCGGCAATCTGGACCGAACCTGGGAGGTTCGGCTCTAAGGGAGTGAGAACCGAGAGTGGAGAAGGAAGGAACCGAGAGTAGAAGGGAGGACCGAAGGTGCGAGGCTTCGGTTGTGGCTCACATCTCGGAACCGAAGGTCAAGTCCTCGGACCGAAGGTCAGGTCCTCGGACCGAAGGTGAGAAGAGAAGAGCAGAAGGTCAGGCTCAGTTCGGAAGGATCAGGTGAAGGATCCAATTTATGGTTTCGTCTTGGCTTTAATGTATTTTGGTTAAGTATGAGTCTGTAATAATGTTTAAGGGTTGTTTTTAGGGTGTTGGACCTTTTTGGGTGTTTATGACCGTAAACCGAGTTTACTGCTGTAAACTCAGTTTACGGTAGCAAACTATGTTTACGGTTCATGTGCAAGCTTGATTCCTTTTCATCTTTATTCTCTTCTTGTGATTCATTATTGCTTAACTACTGGTGAAGATCCATATTTGGACCTTACAATTGGTATCAGAGCAAGAACCGGTGTTGAAGCTTCTTTCAATTGACTTTTGGGTTATTTTTGGGGTATTTTAATCGTTTTCTTTGAAGATTGAACCTGAAGTGAGTGTTTTCGAGGTGAAGGGAAAGTTATTCTTCTGAAAAATCGTGTTTCTGAGGACTTCTATAAGTTTACGGTGAACCGTAATCTCCATTTACGGTTGTTGAATCAAGAACATCATAAACTGTAAACCTTAAATCTTCATAGACCGTAAACTAATCTTAAAGGACCGCAAACGCATAAACCGGAATCTCTCAAACTGTAAATTCAGATACCGTAAACCCTGTTTACGGTCGTAAGCTCTTGAACCGTAAACCCAGTTTACGGTAGTAAACTCCCAACCGTAAACTCAGTTTACGGTAGTAAACCCTTTCAACTATAAAATCAAAATTTTGAACCTAAATTGTTTAAAATTTCAAAGGATTCTCAAAGTCAAACTCAGTTTCAAGAACTTGATGCTGTTATGGGCACGACTACACGTATTCCAAGGTTGATGTCTGCTGAAGGTTTTCCCGAGTGGAAGTATAGGATAGAAAAATACATTAAGATGAAAGATTTCAAGATCTGGAGAAGCATTCTTAGAGATCCTGTCAGAATCACTGTGAATGTTGGAGGTCAAATGGTTGACAAATCTATTGACAACTACACTGATGAGGATTTTGAATTGATTGAAGAACAGGAAAGAGCACTATCCACTTTAACTATGGCATTATCTCCTGATATTGCTCAAGGTTTTCGTGAGTACACTTCAGCTAAAGCTCTATGGGAAGCTCTCATTGAGGTCTATGAGGGAAATGAAGATATGAAAGAGAGTTGGCAGGACATGCTGAGACAGAAATTCAACATGTTCAACTACATTCCAAGAGAGACTCTTGAAGCTCAATTGCAAAGATTCACTACACTCACAACTGACATGCACATTTCAGGGATTTTCTTGACTAAGTCAGAAATCAACAAGAAACATCTGAATGCTCTTCCTAGGTCATGGGATAAGAATGTTGCTGTGATTAAGAAAACCAAGGATTTGAATCGCCTCTCCCTTGCAGAAGTCATGGCAGTTATCAAGGCATGTGACATTGATGACAAACAGAGAGAAATCAACCATGTGAATTCATACTCTACTACAAATCTTGGAGTTTCATCCAATAATGCTCTATCATCTTTCATGACTACCTCAGGTCAAGCTTTCATAGTTCAACAACCTCAGATTCAAACTTTTAATGTTGTACCATCCATCCCTCACCATCAAACTCAAAATGTGCCATTTTCCATCCCTCAAACCATTTCTGCTCCCAATGTGTTAGTTAAAGCCTCTTCTTCGAACTCCAAAGAATCTGATGAAAATCTGGCTCTAGCTACTGGGCTAGTCAACTTTTACAATGCCTTTGTAGCAGGAGATCCTCCACCTCAACTATCATTTGCTGATTTGGACCAGATACATCCTGAAGATGTAGAGGAAATGGACATTACATGGCAAATTGCCATAGCTGTCTTCAGAGCCAAACAATTTGCCAAGAAGATCGGGAAAAACAACTGGGCCATGAATGCTGACAAGAAGGTGGGATTCAATAAAAGCATACTGAGATGTTTCAACTGCCACGAGCAAGGTAATTTTGCTCGTGATTGCCCGAAACCAGATCGTAGCCAGTGGAGAAACAACTATGGTTGCTCAATCATTTGACTGGGAGGACCAAATTCAAGCCTTGAATATCTCAAGGCCAGAAAATGCTCACCTAGCTCAAATTGATGATAATTCTTCAAAGAATACTGATGTTGATCCCGAAGCAGAGATGATGGAACTACAGCTTGCCCTAATGGTATCTAGCTCTTCCGAGCCCAAGAAAAGAGAGGTAAATCTATTGTAAAGAATATGTTAAACATCTTTGTGATGAAGTGCAAGTCTTACGTAGGCAAGTAGAGGACCTTAAATATGAGGGCTATCAACTTAGGAAAGGACAAAAACCTCTTAAGGCCCAACTAGAAGCTAAAATAAAGGATTAAAAAAAATTCAATCAGAATACAGTGAAAAATGTGAACCGTATGATTATGTTAAGAGACAATTTGATGCAGTAACCAAAGAACTAGACGGTTTGAAAATTATGAATGATAAAATAGATGTTTTTTTCAAAAATTACACTGCATCAAGTAAGACAGTTGAGTCCTTGTGTGAAACCCAATTAAAATTCAAAGAAAATCAAAACAAGGGTCTAGGGTATGATTGTGTTCCTCCACCTTTCAATCATAACTACACATCCATCCCTATGACACAGGACGTAATTTACAAGGAGCCACATCTTCGATATGGCCAACCAGCCAGTTTTGTTTCAAGAGGTTTTATTAACATTGAAAGTACTAATGTTTCTACTTCCTCTGCAGATCAACCATTAGATCAGGCAAAGCGTGAAGCTGGAGAACCTAATTTTTTTTAAACCTGATGTTTCTGTTATGAATAATTTGGAATGTGTTTCTGATGTTAAGACTGAACGTGTTTCTTGTGTTGACTCATCATCTGATACTGTTGAATTTAATTTTTTCGATATGTTTGATGAATTGTTTAATAATTCTGATGCTTGTGATTCTCATGAAGAATCATCAATTCTACAAGTCAAAACGAATGAGGCACCTTCACTTATTTCTCAACCTAACTCTCATGCATTTTCTTCTGAGAAGAGTAAGAGTGTCTGTCAAGAAAATAAATCTGAAAAATGCAATACAAGTTCAAGTAATAAACATATTTGTTTTAATTATGGTGTTGGTGGTCACATAGCTAGGAATTGTCAAAATCGGATCTTTGTAAACTATTTGTCACCAAGAGGGGAGAATGAATCTCGAGGAAGGTCTTTAATTAGAAAATCTTCGAGAGCTCGTTCTCGGAATAATGATCAGAAAGATGATAAAGTCAGAAAAAGGGCTAGTTTTCAATCAAATAAAGAGGTTTTTACTAACAAAGCTCAAAACAGTTTCCCAAAACCGAACAAGGCTCCGCCAAGATCGGTTTCGTCAAAAAGCAATTCTAGATCTTCAACCAGTTTTGGTAGAACATCCAGAAAGTTTGTGCAAACTTCTATGAAACCTACTTCAAAATCACCAGAGAATGGTGTAAAACCTAAACTTCAATGGAGGCCCAAATCACTTTCTAATCCATCATTACCACCCTCTGAAGTGATTAGGAATGAAGATCCTAATTTGAAAATTTTGAAAATTAAATCAAAAAAAGTGCAAAGGAAACCCAGGATAGTGATGACCTGGGTTCTTAAATCTAAATGATTCCGCTCATTTTGTAGAGACAGTTGCGGAGGAATGTCGTTCATCCTTGGTACGTTGACAGTGGCTGCTCCCGACATATGACTGGAGACATCTCCCAACTGAGCGAAATTCAATCGTTTAACGGGGTTATGTTTCCTTTGTGGGCGGAGATGGTGGAAAGATCACACTGCGCAGAACTGTTTACGAATGGAGTGCTGAGCTTTAAAAATGTCAACTACGCTCCCGAGTTAAAGCACAACTTGTTGAGCATTTCCCAGATATGTGACAAAGGCTACTCTACCCATTTAACTGATAAAGAGTGTATGATTCTCAAGCCAGGCATTGTCATCCTAGAAGAATGGATCCTAGTCAAATCTAAACGGGATGGGAATGCCTACATTATTGATATGAACAATAATCTCCCTGAACAAGTCACTTGTCTTTTCTCAAAGGTCTCCAAACAGAATGCAATGCTGTGGCATCGAAGACTAGGTCATGCTAATGCGAAAAACCTAAATCGTCTTGCGAAAAATGAGATGGTCCGAGGCCTTCCTATGAGAGACTTTATCACGTTTGAAAAGTGTGTTTCCTGTGCTCAAGGCAAACATCATCGGAAACCACACCTGCCCAAGCAAGTCAACTTCGTAAGTCAAGTGCTCCAATTGTTACACATGGACTTATTTGGACTGGTCAACATCCTGAGCATTAACCGAAGCTCATACTGTCTCGTTGTGATCGATGATTTCTCTCGATTTACGTAGGTCTTCTTCTTATCCAACAAAGCAGGGGTTGTTGATCTGATAAAGAAGTTCATGGTGATGATTGAGAAGCAGGCCAACAATCAAGTGAAGGCGCTTCGCACTGACAATGGAACTAAATTTAAGAATTCGGTTCTTGATCATTTTTGCGCATAAAAGGGGATAGTGCGTCAATATAGCTCTGCTCACACGCCTGAACAAAACGGTGTTGCTGAAAGGAGAAATAGAACGTTGAAAGACGCCACAAGGACGATGTTGTGTGATTCCAAACTACCTGTTTTCTTTTGGGCCGAGGCGATTAACACTGCTTGCTATGTGCATAACCGTGTTCTAATCAACAAAGCACAGATGAAGACTCCGTATGAAATTCTTTATGGACACAAGCCTTCTGTCATCCATTTCTGTGTATTTGGTTGTCCTTGCACCCTTCTTCACTTAGAATCCAACCCTAAATTTAATGCCAAAGTTGATGACTGTTACTTCGTGGGGTATGCTGCGTGCACCGCCTATTAGGTTTACAACAAAAGGACGAAGCAGATCGTTGAATCCTATGATGTGCGCTGGTTGGAGGAGAATGAAACAGACGCTCAAGTGGGTCCCGAATGGTTATTTTATTACACATCTCTTTTCAAATAATTTAATGTGTCTTCATATAGTTCAAGTGGATCCTCTTCTGGTTCGAAGATTGTGTACGAAGACGAAGATGAAGAAGTTGTCTATAGACCCCCATCGGTTGAGGGGGAGTTCTCTAGTCCACGTGATGGAGAGTCCTCTGTTACACTTGATGGGGAGTCATCTGCTCAACTATCTAGAACAAAGTCTAAAGTTCAAAATGGCACTCCTGATGCTGATGCTACACCTCTTACGCCTATTGAAAGAGAGTTCATGTCTAGAGATACTTCTGCTACCACTTCAACTTTTATGGAACTACTCTTTCCTGAAGAAATTCCAAATGAGTTTGTAGCAGAGTCATCAAAAAGGACTCAATCAGCAGATGATGGAGGTTTCAACATTCACACTCTACCTGTTTCTCTTAGTGATATCAGCCAAGACATACCCTCCAGAATCCAACGCGATCATCCAATCAAAAATGTCATTAGCCAGCTAGGAGATGGAGTTAAAACCAGAAGACAGAGTGGAGATGTTAATGCATGTCTCTACTCTTTCTTTATATCTCAAATAGAGCCGAAGAATGTTGACATGGCTCTAAATGATCCCAACTGGGTGGATGCGATGCATGAGGAGCTTAATCAGTTTGAAAAGCTAGGGGTTTGGAAGCTGTTTGACTTACCAAAGGGCAAAAGGGCTCTTGACATGCGTTGGGTCTGTCGTAATAAGCAAGATGATTCAGTAGTGATCATCAGAGATAAAGCAAGGTTAGTGGTTCGTGGGTTTCGACAGATTGAGGGTCTTGACTATAGTGAGGTATTTGCTCCCGTGGCTCGGTTGGAGGCTATTCGCATCTTTCTCGCATATGCCTCTTACATGAATTTCACGGTATACCAAAAGGATGTCAAGACTGCCTTCTTGTATGGCAAGGTGAAGGAAGAAATCTATGTTGATCAATCCCCTAGGTTTGTTGACTCAAAGTTCCCTAATCATGTCTACAAGTTGGACAAAGCATTGTATGGGTTACATCAAGCTCCTCAAGCATGGTATGCGAGTCTTACAAAGCATTTGCTCGAGCATGGATACTCTCGCGGCACTATTGATCAAACTTTATTCATTAAGCATGTGGGTAATGATCACATACTTGTTCAAATCTATCTTGATGACATTATCTTTGGGTCAACTTGTCCACAACTTTGTAAGGAGTTTGAAGGCGTAATGAAGAAAACGTTTGAGATGAGTTCTCTTGGGGAAATGACCATGTTTATGGGGCTTTAGGTTAAACAATCTTCTACCGGAATCCTTACTCATCAAGAAAAATATGTGGATGATATACTAGAGAAGTTCGGGTTCAAAGACTCGAAATCTGCTCTTACACCCATGGCGGAGAGACCTCTACTGGCTCCTGATCTTGAAGGCGAATCCGTAGATCAGACGTATTATCTATCGATGATCGGTTCGCCCATGTATCTGACTGCTAGTCGTCCAGACATAATGTTTGCCGTCTGTCAATGCGCACGCTTCTAGGCCAATCCTAAACTTTCTCATCTTATTGTTGTTAAACGGATTTTTCGGTATCTCAAAGGTTGCCCAAAACTGGTCCTTTGGTATCCGAAAAATCCAGACTTTGACCTTTATGCTTTTGCAGACAACAACTACGACGGGTGTGAGCTTGATAGAAAATTGACTTCAGGAGGATGCCAATTTGTTGGAGATAGAATGGTCTCATGGCAGTGCAAGAAGCAGCAAACGGTCTCAACCTCAACAGTAGAAACGGAATATGTTGCTGCGTCTGCCTGTTGTTCTCAAGTCATATGGATCCAACATCTGCTGTTGGACTACAGTTTGAACTTTCTATAAACCCCAATTCATTGTGACAATGAGGCTGCTATTCAAATTGTTAAAAATCCAGTCTAACATTCCACAACCAAGCACATTGATATCAAAATTCATTTTATCCGAGACTGTTATGAACGTTCGCTCATTAGGTTAGAACATGTTCACACTGACAATAATGTGGCGAACCTGTTCACAAAGCCTTTTCACAAAGCTCGATTCGATGTGCTTGTGGATTTTTAAAAATGATTCGTGTTGTGGATTAATTTTTTTTTTAGATTTTCTTAGTTTAAATTTGCACATTTTTAGTCATTTCATTCTCTTCCATGCACAAATTTAGGGGGAGAAATAATAAAAAAATCCAAAAACATAAAAAAAAATTGAAAATTCAAAAAAAGATATTTTGTTTCTGTTTTATAACTTTAAAGAAAATCCAAAAACATAAAAATTGAAAATCCAAAAATATTGTTGCTAATAGTTGTGTTTCTTGTTGAAGGTCTGGGAAGTGATATGATCATGTGATAACAGGCAACCTGAGTCTGTGTAACGTACCCAAGGTTGAAGGGTCATTGCTCTGGTTTGATGCGCTGGTAGGCACGAAAGATTAAAATGGACTTGACTAGGCATAGATGAACTTAAGGAATCTAGAGGGTTGACAAATTTTGACCTAGTTAGATCCATTCAGCCTGACAATACGACGCTCGGATACGTTAAGCAAGGAGATATATATGGGAATACACTCGTCACATTAAATGAACCCATACATGAACCGTGGTTTAACTTTTCCTCGATGTGCGGATTCTGTCCTTAATTTCGGTTGGATGGGGTGACTGGTAAATTCTGATAAATTAGGTCTGTAGAAAATCGTTTTCTTTCTTTCTGTCTATTAGCCATATGATGTCTCCTTTGCGTGCCTTCCAATCCGACTTGGTACACAGCATATGCAACCTTCTACTTCTCAACCCCTCTGAAACAATAAGTAATAGCAATCTGAATCTGTTCTCTCTCTGAATGATTGTCTGCTCATCCGATGTAAGGAGTACTCTAGAAGTTCTTGATGGCTGGGGCATATCGGGAAGTGGGAAAAACGTTCTAGTACAATTAAAATTGAACACTGAAAGATTGTCTATTGATCTCGTTGCTCAATTTAGGTGGACAACAATATCCCTTATCGTCGTCAGCTAAATGGTCCTTAAGATATAGTATCTAGGAACTTAGGATCACTTTGTCTTACAATTATTAGTATGTCCTAAAATTGTCACAAAATTTCTTTCGTGTTTAAGTGGAAAACAATATCGGCGATCGACCAGACAAAGACGTGAAGATAGACGGTACCGACAAGCGGATGAAGGCTGTCTAAAAACTTTGATCCCGGTGTCACAAGAATTCGTCAGTAGTGTTGATATAAATTTTATCTTCTTGAAATTTAAATCTCCCATTATTTTATTTTTACTTTTATTTTTATTTTTATTTTATCTTATTTTTATAATCGTCAAATTTAAAAAAAAATTATTTTATTTTTTACTTTTATTTTTTCTTTTGGTCTATTTTTTTAAATTTTAAATTTTAAAATTAAAAAAATAAAATACTCAAATGTTTTATTCTTAAAAATTTACTGCGATAAAAAACTGTATGGGAGAATGGTAAATTTGAAAGGAATATAAAAGAAAAAGGGCTTACTTCCGTAAACCCTTCCTCTCCCTCTTCCTCATTACAGCTGCATTTCACTTTCTCTCTCTACTCTCTCTCCTCGATTTTTTTCTGTAAAATCTCGTGAAATCAATCGGTACACCTTGAAGGTATGTTGATTCGAACCAAGGATCTGCTATTTATTCACGATTTCGACCATAAACGAAAGAGTGATTGAAGATTAAAGTTTTTCGGCGTTTAATGTTCATCGAGGGGTTTCCGGTTTCGAAACATTCAAGAACTGTAAACCCAAAGTGGCCTTACGACCTTAAACCCGGGTTCTGGTCTTACCGTAAATCCAAGTTTTGGTCTTACGATCGTAAACTCAGTTTACAGTCTGTTGACCAACTTTGACCGTAAACTCTTTGTTGACAATTTTTGACCGTAAACTCTAATTTTTTTTTGCAGTCAGAGGCCAAAATAAATTATCTAATTAAGAAAACTTGATGTTTTGCACTATTATATTATGTGTTTTCTTACTTGGCTTGTTTAGTGCAGAAAAATGGCAAATCTTAAGTTCGCGGATATACACAACTTGGCGATCGTGCTGGATGATCCTCCTGCTCCTCATTCTGAATTCAAGTAAATGATCTACAAACTGAGAGAATGCTGTTTATCTTGTGCCATCACTGTAAATCCCATTATCTATCAGAATATCATCCGGAAAATTTGGCAGACAGCTTGCATGACCAAAGTCAAAGGAGAAATTACTATTGAAGCCGTAGTCAAGGGTTGCAAGATTAAGATTACAGAGCAGTACATCAGAGATACCCTGCTGGTTAACGATGGATCCAATTTCCCTAATGAGATTGGAATTGATGATGTACAAGGGGTTCTTCAGAGGATGGGATATGAGGGTGTCCATCCTCCCACCATAAAGAAGCCCCTGCCTCCTTACTGGAGATTCCTGGTGCATGTGTTCGTAAGCTGCATTTCTGACAGGAGATCAGGAGTCGATGAGATCTCCCTCAGGAACACAGGGGTAATTGTCTCTTTAGCTGCTGGCATAGACTTTAATTTCTCAAAGTTCATACTTGATGAATTCTTAGTGAACATTAATGCCATTACTCAGGGGACCAGAGATGCATTTCTTCTTTATCCAAGGTTCATCCAAGTATTTGTCGACGATCAATTTCCAAAAATGGTGAAGGATGGTGACAAGTTGGATATTAAATCTTTGGGCCCTCACACAGTTGGTCTCATCAAGCAGAATAGAAAGGGCAAGGTTGTTTTTGAAGGCAAACATCCTCTGGACAAATTTGGAAAATTTGCTAAAATTGATGAGTCTTCTGAGTCGCATGGAACACCAGACAAAGTGTCATCTGAGCAAGTTTGATCTGAGAAGGTTGCTTCTGACAACGTGATCACTGTATCAGATCATGAAGAAGAAGAAGTTCTAGCTGCTAACACATGAGTGGCTGAGGAACATGAATTGACTTCCGCACGAATAGAAGAAGATTTTCACAAGGGGTCGGGGTCAGCAACTGATTTGTATGAAGGACTGGATCTCTAAGGATTTGACAATGATGAAATCCCTGTTGATTTTGGGGGTAATGAATATTTCATGACAAGGATGAACATAAATGAGTTGCTTGACAATGTCGATGATGTTGCTGAACCGACAACTGAGACAATGGAAGAAGAAGATGTTCTAATAGTCTCACCTCCTCCAACTAACACCACGGCAGAAATAGTAAGTCATATGGTGATAACGTCAGGGATTCCTTCCCTTGATGTTATTTCACCTACCTCTGAGCTTGTGGAATGTGATCCCACCACCATTCAAGTTACACCTCCTACAAGCAAAAGACGCAGACTTGATCCTAGACTGGTAACTCCTAGTGTTTCTGCTCCTCCAAAAACAACCCCAGTTATAGTCTCTAATGAACCGTTCACTGAAGGTACTAGTACCATCTACGAGACTGGTGACTCATCTTTTCCAACAAACTTCTCTCCTCCTAGGCCAGAGCATGATGCTACCTCTGCTAGACTAGCCTCGCTCTTGGCCAGAGAACAACTTTCAACACCCCCTGCTCATATCAAAGGAATCTGTATAGAGGGTGGTAACTCGGGAGAAGAGATTCCTTCTCTCTCTGAACTTCAGAAGCAGGTCGTTGCTCTAAGTCAGAAAAATGTTGAGTTGGATCAGAGGAATATTGAGCTTGACATTAAGGTTGCGGGTCTTCAAGCTGAAAACACGCAGCTCAGTATTCAAATGGCAGAACTTAATGAAGAAAATGTTGTAAAGACCAAACAAATAACAGATCTTCAGACCCATTTTGGCCTTCTGACCGCCAGTTACTATGACTTGAAGAAAAAGATGGAAGACAAATTTAGCGACGAATTCAGATCTTCTGTTGATGAACCGCTAATTTATCTTCCCAATCAAGATGTTCCCATTGCTCCTGCATCTACCTCTGCAAATATCAGAACCACCACCATTGTAAACCGTTTTGAAAATGAACCGGAGCAAGCTCCACCTGGAAAGGCCTCAAAACGCAAGAAGTCGGACAAGGAACCTGAGAAAAGTCAACTCCTATTCAAGCGGAGTGTAGATCACAAGGCACCTTGGGATCAACAACTGGTTACTGTCACTGATTTGGTTACGCAACGCTTCAGAGACACTTATGGTGACAGATCTGGAATCATTGGGTGGGGATTCCATGATACGATGAATATGTTCATGGTGAGGAGAAAGAGCGGGAGCAAAGAATTATACAAAGATGCTCACGACTTTAATTATTTTACAAAAATTGATCTTATTGAGTTGTCTAAGGCTCCCTTCTCCAATCCTTCAAATAATCCCAGGGCAAGTCTGTCACACCCTGAAACCAAAGACGGAAATGTTCCGGGGCGGAGGACGTCATGAATATCGCAACCAATGTACATAGTAAGCATAGTAAACACAAAGCAATACATTACATAGATTCATTACATCTGTTTATAAGTAAAATGTTACAAGTTTCATAGATACATAAGTTCAAACAAAAGAGAGACGTGACTCCATATGCTCCGTCTTCTACAAAAGAACGCGGGATACCTGTCTAAGGAGAACCTGAGAATACAAGCAATTTAAAAATCAGCATAAAGCTGGTGAGTTCATAAGCGGTTTGTTTTGTGAAAATGAACAAGATTCCTTTTGTTTTCTGAAAAAGTGGTTATCCAATAAAATCCCATATTTTCTTAAAAGTAATGTTTAGTTTTCCATTATGTTACACAATTCTGGTTATGAATAACTGTTATCCCAGGAAAATCCTATATTTTCCTAAAAAGTTTGTGATTAGTTACCAAGTCTGAATGTAATGCACAAGTATCTACCATACTTAAAATGTTTATGTAATGTTTCCTGAAAGTTGATTACCAATCCGAAATGTAATGTAAAAGATGTATACTGAAAACCTGATTATCCTTGTGAAGTGTATGTTAGTTTCAACACGTATATAAAAACTATCATCATAGTAAACTAATTTCAAAGGTTATTAATTTACTATATTCATTATTACTAATATGTAAATCTCTATTATCCAAATTGCGAGTTCTATAACCATACTAAAGACTAGATATGGCAAAGGAAGGCCAGTATCATTTATGACTTTCGTCACTCGTGACCCTTTCGGTTCGGCTGTAGCTAGCAGCCAGGTGCGGGGTAGTCAGCTCTGTATAGATCTATACACTCAAGTCACGCTCCCTCACATATATATTCTAGTTACGGAGGCGGTCCTCCACTTGCGTATCTTTGTGGAGTGTTCTCCGAGGATGTGTCTCCAATTTATAGGAATAACAAATCTACTAGTAATAATGCGGAAAATCATGTTTAAATTCTATTTACAAAGACGATCCTCCACTCGCGTATCTCTGTGGAGTGTTACCAAGGACAAAACAATTGTACCAATCTAATGCTTTTAACAATAATGATATAGAACAATTCATTTGTGAAATATATATAATATAACATTATATAATAATATATGAAATCGGTTTGTAAACTGATTCTGCAAATCAAATAGTTGGTTAATACGGTTTCAATTGTTAAAAGCAAGTGGAATATGGAACAATTCAATTGAAATAATAAATTTAAGCACAAGATATTCTTGTACTTTTGCTTGTATTCCCCCCCCCCCCCTGAAAACATTGAAAAACATTGAAAAAATAGCAGGGGTATGAACTCACCGGATGAGGATTGTGTCGGTTTGGATGCTAAACGTCGGTTCGAGGCTTCAAAACGTGAGAGGTTCCTATGTAATATGAAATGATACACAAATGTATCTAATTAGACTCTAAATCACTAATTAGATATTCTTGTATGCTCCAAGACGAGAAAACACTTTAATTCAAGTGTTAGGAGTAGTCCGAGTAGTATCTAAGGGTGTGTAGGGCCTAGATTACGAGTTTACTATTCAAAAGTAAGTCCTTAAGGGAGTTTACGGTCCTAAGACCATATTCCCATGAGTTTATGGCAGTAAACTCATGGGTGGTGTGTTCTTGGATGTTAACTGGTCTTACAATGCACAAAGGAAAGTTCTAGGGTTGATTATATGGCTTAGGAAGTGATCAGGACTTGAAATGGCCTTGGAAAAGGAGTTTACGGTTTATGAAGATGTTCTTGGGGAGTTTAATACCTTAAACACATGATTTTACTACCTTAAACTCATATTTTCCCATGAATCATGCATTTTTGTGGTTATAGGTTAAGCATACAAGGTTCTAGCTTCAATTCCAAGCCATACAAGGTGTTAAAGGCACTTTAACACCCATTTGAAGAGTTTATGGTCTAAGGAGATGAGTTTACAGTCTAAGAATGTTCTTGGACCATAAAATCAAGTTTGATCCATTTACATATGTTTTGGTGCATCACATGACGTATTATAAGGTTCTACACTCTTATGGAAGCATTTGGTGGTGTTTAGGGGCATTTTGACACTTTAAAAGGAGTTTACGGTCCATGAATGTGGGTTTATGGTCCAAGAATGTTATTGGACCGTAAAATCATGTCCAATACTCAAATGGCACGATTTTGGGGTCCTAAGCTATTGCATGCAAGTTTCTAAGCCATATCTAAGCACTAGAAGGGGTTTGGAGGGGTTTTGGGACTTCAAAACCCTCTTAAGGGGTGTTCACGGTTTTGGGAGGGTCCCTAGACCATAAAAACTTGTTCTTGGGTTTTTTTGGGAGTTTCAAACATGAATTTGCATGCCAATCAAGTTAAACAACAAGCTAGGATGGAGAACTTACCAAATTGAGGCTTGAAATGGAGTTTTTCGATCAATTTCGAATTCTAGAGAGAGTAGTGAGAGAAAGTTTTTTGAGAGAGAGGAAAAAGATTCAAAATGATGTCACTCAATCCCTTATATACGGGTTGAGTTTATGGCTCGGCGGAATTCTACCCGATACTGCCGTTAGACGGTGCTTTTGGTCGTACCTGATAAATTGTCGTAATCACGACTTAGATGAAACTAATAATTTTCCGAATAAATATGGAAAATATTTTAATGTTTATAACACATCCCGACACTTATGAAACCGACTTAAAAGTCGCGATTACATTAATTTAATTCTAAGGTTAACGGAACAATTTGAATACGAACGGTTTTATTTAACGGGAATGGTTTATAGTGACGGAATAATTTACGGGTTGTCACATTATCCCCCCGTTAGAGGGAATTTTGTCCCGAAATTCAAGAATTAAGATACAAGTTATGGAAAGAGATATGGATAATTCTGCTGCATCGGGTCTTCGCGTTCCCAAGTGAATTCAGGTTCTCGCTTGGAATTCCAGCGAACCTACACTATCGGGACTCGGCTTAGTTTCGTACGTTTGATCGCTTGGTCTATGGTCTCGATTTGTTCAAGAGGGATTACTAGGGTTTCATCGGACAGGCACTTCTAAAGATTCAGGACGTGGAAGATAGGATGGATGTTTCTAAGTTCTGAAGGTGCTCGGAGTTTGAAGGTTACGGGGTCTATCCTAACGAGGATCTCGAAAGGTCTAATGTACCACGAGTTAAGTTTTCTGTGCTATCCAAAGTGTACCATGTCTTCCCAGGGAGAGACCATTAGCAGGACATGACCTCCAACCTGGAATTCCAAAGGTTTCCGTTGTATATCGGCGTAATTCTTCTATCGATCTTAGTGACGTTTTCAATCGTTCTCGGATCTGAATGATCTTCTCGATGATTTCGTGGTTGATTTCAGGACCAGTGAGGGTACTACCAGGTAATCGACTCTTGGCTAACTGTGTGTCTCCTTCCTCAACCTAATACGAGGGAATCAGTACTTTTGACCGTAGAGGGTTTCGAACAATGCAATCTTGATACTGGTGTGATAACTGTTGTTATACGAGGATTCGATCAAAGGTAAATGGTAGTCCCAAATCGTTCTGCAATTGATGACACATGCTTTCAGCATGTCTTCCATGATCTGAATAACTCTATCACTCTGTCTAATTGTCTGAGGATGATAAGTCGTACTCATGTCTCGCTTGGTTCTGTGAGTTTTCTGAAGGGACATGCTAAAACCATGAGGTAAACCTGCTATCTCAACCAGAGATAATGGACATAGGTACACCGTGCAGTCATACTGTCTCTTGGATGTGGGTTCGTGTAAGTCTTTCCATCTTGAATGATTCTCTAATTGGAAGGAAATGAGTGGATTTTATCGAAGGATCGACATTTACCCCAAATGTTATCTTACCCACTCGAGAAACTGGGTAATCTTGACGATGCAATCCAGGATAGTCATTTCCTATTTCCATTCGGGTATCTAGGCTGCTAGAACAGTCCCGAGGGTTTCTGACTAGTCTTCTTAGGTCTAAGCGAGTAAGAGGGGTTAGATGGTCATTGTTAATGTCTTAGTCTTGCTGTCTGAGCTTTCTTTTCGGCTAAGGCACCTCATGTTTATGTCTTTCTGATCGAAGCTATGATGCAGTCTCTTATGGTCAGTGAAATTTGCGTCCTTGGTTCCATTGAGATCATGTCTCTCATTCTTAAGTGCAGGAACTGCTTCTCCTAATTCCAAGTCGTGAGTTGTGTAGTTAACTTCGTGTGCCTTTTGTTTGTCTCGAAACGTGAACAATAACTTTTCCTTCCTGCCTAAGTACATAGTCTAAACTATGATTGAATGCACCGCAATGGACAACGAAATCCTTTGTTCCCTTTGGCAGAGATAGGATAGGTGTGATGCATAAGTCTTGCTTCAGTGTGTGAAATGTTGTATCTCGCTTTTCACTCCAACAAAAAGGGTACACCTTTCTGTGTCGGAGTGATCAGGGGTTTGGCGATTCTAGAAAGATTTCCTGAATGGTTCTGCAATAATAGTCGGCGAGACCCAAGAATTGACAGGTTTTCTGTGGGTGTTTTCGGTGCCGACCAATTCTCTATTGCTTCAACCTTAGTAGGATTCACGCGTATGTCTTCATCGCTCATTACATGACCAATGGAAAATGGTTTGACCGAAGGGTGTCAATACAAACTCTTAGTGATCATATCAAATCTTGAATATTGTCTTGGAAACCTTATCCTCGTGAGCTCGTAGCTGATGGTATCTTGACCTAAGGTTTATCTACGAGAAGTAGTTGGCTCCCTGAAGTTGATCGAAGAAGTCATCTATTCGGGAAAGATGATATCAGTTTTTACGGTCAACTCATTAAGCCGACTGGATAACTCCTGCATTTCTGCTGGAGCAAAGCGATATAGAGATTTTGGCTACGAGGGTAGTTCCAGGGATTAAATTGATACGAGGCTCGACTTGAAGTTCGGGAGGAATTTCCATGAGCTCTTCGGAAAAGACATCAGGAAGAATTGCAGACTTCGGGGATGCAACTTCCTGTTTCTCGATGGTTACATGGGCTAGGAATACATGACATTTCTTCCGGGGAAAACTTTTGAGCTTTGATGCATGAAATAATGTGAAGGTTAGAGCTAAGCTTATCGCCATAGATCATAAGAGTCTGGTCAGAGGGAAGATTGAGACGAATAGCCTTTTTCGTAACAAAGTATATCAACACGATCGGGACTCAATTGATACATGTCAAAGATAACATCAAAGTTCCTTATTGAAACTGATGTTAGGCCAATGAAGAAAGAATGGTTACTCAAAGTAAGAATACAGCTTAGGAATAAGTCATTAGCACACTCATTCTCGCCACTAGTCATCCCGACGGTAAATGTTTCAGTTATTAGACGAGGACTATGTTTACGAAGATATTTGGATGAATGACTAATAAAACTTTCTTGACACTAAATTCGAAAAGGATACGAGCATAAGAATTGTCGAGAAGAAACGTACCCACGACGGTGGTGGGATTAGCGGTTGCCTCTTCCGGCTTTATAGACAGAGTTATTCCAGCGTTGTTGGCGTTGCTGGTGGTTGCTGCTTTTGGGCAGTTTCGCTTGAAATGCCCGATTTCTCCACAACCAAAATAGGCCCGATCGTTACTCGATCCGGAAGCTTGATTGATTAGTTGGGCTGGTGTTTTGCAGTTTTGAGCGAGGTGGCCCTTCATGCCACATCTGATGCAAATCTTCTTGCGACATGGACCAGGGATAATATGGTGATAACTGCAACTGTTGCACCAAGGAAGGTTACCAGCATACCTAGTGATAGGTTCTTGAGCTGTAGACACAACAACAGGAGTAGTGGCAGCTTGAACTGCCACAGTTTCATGCCTTTTGGAGGGTCCTTGGGAACTTTGACCCTTTCGCTTTTTCCAGATAACCTTATTACTCTCATCACACTCATTCTGTTGCTCCTGAACATTTTCATGGTTTTGAGGGTAGGTTCTATATCCTGGTCCACCGAACCTGTCAGGGCACAATAGCTTCATTGTAGCCGTCACTGCAGCAGAAACGGCCAACTGGAATATCACAGGTTCGAATTGAGAAGGAGGTGGTGACGGAGGGTCGTTGTTCCTTGAGCTGGGTCCTTTCTTTGGAAACATTTCGATCTAAAATGATTAGGAAAAAGAGGATAGTAAATCCGCTGAATTAAATCAAGAGATATGAAACAAGGGATATCTCTTTATGACAAACATATAATTCTATTAAGCGATAAAGAAGGAATGAATTATCAAGGAAGATAAACTATCGCTAAAGGAATGATCAAGGGGCAACGCTTGAATGTTGATATTCTACAACAAAGTTAGATCTAGAAATACTCCCATGGTATTTCATGATTCGCTGCGACGACGGCTCGTTGTCTGGGGTATTTGGGTAAGTTTTAGGCATACTGGACACCACAGTCACTCCCAGGCACATGTTGGCCGTGTCTCGAATGAATATAGTTGATCAGGCTATATTGACCCTAGACACGACTACATAACTGCCCAGGTTTAACCGCAGCGTACAACACCCATTTACTTATGTTTTGTTCTACTTGTAGTTACGAATCTCGATAGTTAGGTTTACTTGTATACTTTTGAAAATACTTATATTTTAAAGTATACTTTTAGGTCAGATCACTTAGCCCCCTTAGTGTTTATAATCTTATACCATGTAAGGTTTGGTATACTAGTTCACTATAAACAAGGGCTCTGATACCAATCTGTCACACCACGAAACCGAAGGCGGAAACGTTCCGGGGCGGAGGACGTCATGAATATTGCAACCAACATACATAGTAAGCATAGTAAACACAAAGCAATACATTACATAGATTCATTACATCTGTTTATAAGTAAAATGTTACAAGTTTCATAGATACATAAGTTCAAACAAAAGAGAGACGTGACTCCATACGCTCCGTCTTCTACAAAATAACGCGTGATACCTGTCTAAGGAGAACCTGAGAATACAAGCAGTTTAAAAATCAGCATAAAGCTAGTGAGTTTATATGCGGTTTGTTTTGTGAAAATGAACAAGATTCCTTTTGTTTTCTGAAAAAGTGGTTATCCAAGAAAATCCGATATTTTCTTAAAAGTAATGTTTAGTTTTCCATTATGTTACACAATTCTGGTTATTAATAACTGTTATCCCAGGAAAATCCTATATTTTTCTAAAAACTTTGTGATTAGTTACCAAGTCTGAATGTAATGTACAAGTATCTACCATACTTAAAATGTTTATGTAATGTTTCCTAAAAGTTGATTACCAATCCGAAATGTAATGTAAAAGATGTATACTGAAAACCTGATTATCCTTGTGAAGTGTATGTTAGTTTCAACACGTATATAAAAACTATCATCATAGTAAACTAATTTCAAAGGTTATTAATTTACAATATTCATTATTACTAACAAGTAAATCTCTGTTATCGAAATTGTGAGTTCTATAACCATACTAAAGACTACATATGGCAAAGGAAGGCCAGTATCATTTATGACTTTCATCACCCTTGAACCTTTTGGTTCGGCTGTAGCTAGCAGCCAGGTGCGGGGTAGTCAGCCCCGTATAGATCTATACACTCAAGTTACGCTCCCTCACATAGAGATTTTGGTTACAGAGGTGGTCCTCCACTCGCGTATCTCTGTGGTGTGTTCTCCGAGGACGTGTCTCCAATTTATAGGAATAACAAATCTACAAGTAATAATGCGGAAAATCATGTTTAAATTCTATTTACAAAGACGATCCTCCACTCGCGTATCTCTGTGGAGTGTTACCGAGGACAAAACAATTGTACTAATCTAATGCTTTTAACAATAATGATATGGAACAATTCATTTGTGAAATATATATAATATAACATTATATAATAATATATGAAATCGGTTTGTAAACTGATTCTGCAAATCAAATAGTTGGTTAATACGGTTTCAATTGTTAAAAGAAAGTGGAATATGAAACAGTTCAATTGAAATAATAAATTTAAGCACAAGATATTCTTGTTCTTTTGCTTGTATTCCCCCCTGAAAACATTGAAAAACATTGAAAAAATAGTAGGGGTATGAACTCACCGGATGAGGATTGTGTCGGTTTGGATGCTAAACGTCGGTTCGGGGCTTGAAAACGTGAGAGGTTCCTATGTAATATGAAATGATGCACAAATGTATCTAATAAGACTTTAAATCACTAATTAGATATGCTTATACGCTCCAAGATGAGAAAACACTTTAATTCAAGTGTTAGGAGTAGTTCGGGTAGTATCTAAGGGTGTGTAGGGCCTAGATAAAGAGTTTACTATTCAAAAGTAAGTCATTAAGGGAGTTTACGGTCCTAAGACCATATTCCCATTAGTTTACGGCCGTAAACTCATGGGTGGAGTGTTCTTGGATGTTAACTGGTCTTACAATGCACAAAGGAAAGTTCTAGGGTTGATTCTATGGCTTAGGAAGTGATCGGGACTTGAAATGGCCTTGGAAAAGGAGTTTACGGTTTATGAAGATGTTCTTGGGGAGTTTAATACCTTAAACACATGAGTTTACTACCTTAAACTCATGTTTGCGCATGAATCATGCGTTTTTTGTGGTTGTAGGTTAAGCATACAAGGTTCTAGGTTCAATTCCAAGCCGTACAAGCTGTTAAAGGCACTTTAACACCCATTTGAAGAGTTTATGGTCTAAGGAGATGATTTTACGGTCTAACAATGTTCTTAGACTGTAAACTCAAGTTTGATCCATTTACATATGTTTTGGTGCATCACATGAAGTATTATAAGATTCTACACTCTCATGGAAGCATTTGGAGGTGTTTAGGGGCATTTTGACACTTTAAAAGGAGTTTATGTTCCATGAATGTGGGTTTATGGTCCAAGCATATTCTTGGACTATAAAATCATGTCCAATACTAAAATGGCACGATTTTGGGGTCCTAAGCTCATGCATGCAAGTTTCTAAGCCATATCTGAGCACTAGAAGGGGTTTAGAGGGGTCTTGGGGCTTCAAAACCCTCTCAAGGGGTGTTCACGGTTTTGGGAGGGTCCCTAGACCGTAAAAACTTGTTCTTGGGTGTTTTTGGGAGTTTCAAACATGAATTTGCATGCCAATCAAGTTAAACAACAAGCTAGGATGGAGTACTTACCAAATTGAGGCATGAAATGGAGTTTTTCGATCAATTTTGAATTCTAGAGAAAGAGTATTGAGAGAAAGTGTTTAGAGAGAGAGGAAAAAGCTTCAAAATGATGTCACTCAATCCCTTATATACGGGTTGAGTTTATGGCCCAGTGGATTTCTACCCGATACTACCGATAGACGGTGCTTTTGGTCGTACCTGATAAATTGCCGTAATCACGACTTAGATGAAACTAATAATTTTCCAAATAAATATGGAAAATATTTTAATGTTTATAACACATCCCAGCACTTATGAAACCGAATTAAAAGTCGCGATTACATTAATTTAATTCTAAGGTTAACGGAACAATTTGAATACAAACGGTTTTATTTAACGGGAATGGTTTATAGTGACAGAATAATTTACGGGTTGTCACAAAGTCAGTTCAAATCATTTTTGGAAGATCAAGTGGCCAAGGGGTTTCCGTCGATGAAGACTTCAGTGTCTGTTGTCAAGGTTCCCTCCAAGGTCTTTGATACCACCACAAAACAACCAATTACATCTGTAAAGTGGCCCGCTACAGCCCAAGTTAAACATGTCCCTGTTCTTCAAAATTACCCTGATGGTTCTCTTGCATCCATGCTTTGTTGGGTGTATGATGAAGCCACGGATGATGCGATCATCAAGTTAAAGGAAGATTGCATCCGTCTCTATGAGAAAAGGGATTTACTCCAATTTAACAAATGGGACATTCATCATCTTGCTACTAAGCATATTGTGGTGGATGAGTCAATATTTGAGCCCGCTGCGAAAGAATATACTGCGATGGTGGCACAAATTATTGAGAAGAAGATGTGGAATGGAGCGACGGGGAGATCTGATGGACTGGTGGTCGACAAAGACTGAGTCAAAGCTAGCACCAAACAAAGGGGGAGATCGAAGGATCCAATTTATGTTTTGGTCTAGGCTTTAATGTATTTTGGTTAAGTATGAGTCTGTAATAATGTTTAAGGGTTGTTTGTTAGGGTGTTGGAAATTTTTGGGTGTTTACGACCGTAAACTCAGTTTACGGTAGCAAACTATGTTTACGGTTCATGTCTAGTATATATAGTGGAGGTGTTAGTCATTAGACGGTTGTTGATGCCATTGAGTCTTATCGAGTTGTACCAGATGATTTTTGAATACAATCGTGTGCAAGCTTGATTCCTTTTCATCTTTATTCTCTTCTTGTGATTGATTGTTGCTTAACTACTGGTGAAGATCCATATTTGGACCTTACATCAGGGGACCTAAATAGACAGAGTGCTCGGTCTATTTCGGTTGAAAGGGTTTCGGTTCTTAGGAGGTTAGGCTCTAAGAGGTTCGGTTCCCAAGAGGAGTTTCGACTCCTAAGAGGGGTTTTGGCTCCTTAAGGCTGCTTTTCGCATAGACTTCCGTTTTTGAGCGCTTTTTGACTAAATTAAGGGTCGAGATGCCCCGAGTGATTATAAAAAGTTGAGAGAGATTTTGAGAGAGATTTGGGAGAGATTTGACATACTTGGAGAGATTTGACATACAGAGAGAGATTTGGGAGAGATTTCA
Source organism: Lactuca sativa (assembly GCF_002870075.4). NCBI lineage: Eukaryota > Viridiplantae > Streptophyta > Magnoliopsida > Asterales > Asteraceae > Lactuca > Lactuca sativa. Next base: position 303,626,640 of record NC_056630.2, on the reverse strand, counting down.
CATACTTGGAGAGATTTGGGAGAGACTTCACATACTTCGAGAGATTTGACATACAGAGAGAGATTTGGGAGAGATTTGGGGTAGCGAGAGATAGAGCAAAAGAGATTGGGAGAGGCTTTTTTGTGACCTTTTTGAGTGCTTGGCTCCGTAACGCAAGGTCCGTAAGCCCTGTTAAGCCATGTTTAAGGATCTTACACACTCCCGATGAGTATGTAACATTGCTTTATCGGTTTGGTTCGTTACTTACAACAGTTTTAGGTTAAGGAAATCTAGATGTATAGACTTTTTAATTTATGATTTCTCATTAGAATAGTGTGTTGTATAGTAATTACCTAACGTAAGCCCCAGTACCCAAGTGTTAATGGAGTTGACCGGTTTGACTTGTTGACTTTATTTGACTTTGACTTGACCAGAAATTGACGGTTGTCACATCATCCCCCCGTTAGAGGGAATTTTGTCTCGAAATTAGCACTTTGACCTGGACTTCAAGAATATGGAGAAAAGATGTGGGTACTTTTCGGTGTACAAGAAATTAGTATGGCGGGGACCAATCCTCCTGATGTTAAATGACGACCTTGGAATTTCTTATTGTAACTTGAGCTAAGTTGATTTAAAGGAGTTATTGTTTTTGAATGATAGTGTATTCTATGTGTGCTTTTATGCTCTCCGCTTTATACCTGGTATTACTACTATGAATATTTTGTAATATGATTTGCGAGTATGAGTATTACAAATGCTTCACCAAATTGTGATGAAACTCGCGTTATAAGTCCTACCGGTTCTTTTATAATCGCTTGATGTGATTAGTCGTATATCATCAAGATTACAAGGGTATTCGGGTGGGTGACCCTGCCTTAAGCCGACAACCAAACAAGGAATCAGGGAATGAGGCGGGATCATACATTCTAAATCCATAGAATCTTAATGATGTATGACCGTAAGGTTTACACTTAGCCATCATAGATTCACTAATAAAACCCTATGTTTTTATAGAGACGATAAGACTTATTCAGGTTTTTCCATGGTCTTGAGATGCTTCCAGCCTTTCTCGTATTTGTACTAAGTCATAAGTGATAGCTTCCCCTCGGTGCGTTGCATGGGTCTGCTTTAGTGTTTCTCGTTTGATTAGATCGGTGGGGAACATATGGGTTCGGGTTACACGACTAGACTTATCTGGATGATAGGACATTCACCCGTCCTCCTGGGTAGCCTTGACCTAAAGTTCATGGTAGGACTCGTACCTGGTCCATCTATCATTAACTTGCGTGTATAGGTCGCATGTACTTAAGGTTGACAAGACAGTTGGAAGGGTGACTCTGCCACAAGTCCACAACCAGACAAGGAACAGGAAATAGGGCGGAATCACACATCTAACATCCGTGAAATCTTAGTTATACATTATCCTCGCGTATATACTTAGTAGTGATAGACTAACCGTATTCGTCCCAAGCTTCTGTGCTTGAACTTTATCTACTACTTGAAGGGTCTGCTGGGAGCACTTGTGCTAAGGTTTCGGAAGATATAATACTCCTCTGGTGAGTGTTCTAGGGTTTCACATCGAGAGATGACCCGGAGGTCCGTGCTGGATGTGTTTATGGGAGACAAAGGTTTTGATATTCGGTGGGTTAGGTGAACGGTCCTTTCGTAGCCGTTAAATCGGGAAGATGAGGACTATACCAATCAAAATCGAATGATGACGACAGTATCTTTTCAGATAAAACATGTGTTAAGTTGTATTCGCACGAAGTGTTCATTAGGGTGATACCCATTGTCTAGCACTGGTAGTGGGCGTGTTTCGATAGCTAGTAATGATACTTGATATCATGATCCCTGACAGGTCACTCTATGATCGAGCGGTATATGCATGTTGTATGAAATTTGATACTGGTGAAATCGTCGAGTGGGTGGCTCCATTCTAATCCGATTACTAGACATGGAACATGAGTCAGATTGGAATTATTTGTTTCAAGTCTTTAGTATTTTCATTATAATTAACCCCGATGTATATAAAAAGTCATCATAGCTTACAGGTAATGATCCTAAGGTCATACATGAGTGTCTTTGGTTTGATTTGAACGAGAGAGTATTTTAACTACTTTTAGAAAGACGGTGATTTTAGCAAGCATACCAAATTCATTACAAACCTGTGGTACTTAAATGTTTTTGTCACTGGAAACATTACAAAAGTCCTAATAAGGTTCCCTTGTTGCTTTTGCTGGTTCGTTCATCACATACCTCCTGCTCCCCCGTCATTCTTCTATGTTGGACATTCTCTCTTGAAGTGTCACGTTTCGCCGTATAGGTAGCATATTGGGCCTACCTTGGTGCTGGTGATTGAAGGGAGGTGCTGGGTCGGGGCCTTGTAGAAACGGACGATATATCCTTTCCTGTGGCAGTTGTTACAGTGTAAAATTCGGCAAGCTCCTGTGTGATGGTAGCCACACTTGTTACACCTTGGGAGTGATCCCTTATATGGTATGGCTGGTGCTTGGGCGATAGATGTTGTGGCTAATGTCGAGGCATGTGCCGTGACTGCTGTCATAATGGTAGGGGTGGCCATGGGTTGTTGTCTTTTAGCGAATCTTTGAGATTGGTTGCGCTCCTTTTTGTTCCAAAACTTTCGCTTCTTGCTCGTAGGTTTTTGTCACACCCCGAAAACCGAAGGCGGAAACATTTCCGGGGTTGACTCCACGTTGAGTATCAAATCCAATGCACATAGTAAGTAAAGTAAAACAACCATTACATTACATAAGAAAAGTTTTACAGTTGTTTTAAAAGTAAAGTTTGTATAGTTGTGATACATAATATATATATAATGACAAAATGAAACGGGTCTTCTGAAAACTCCGTCTTCTGACAAAAGGATCTTCGAGTACCTGTTCTATCTCTGACCTGAGAACACAAGCGGTTTGAAAATCAGCATAACGCTGGTGAGTTCATAAGCGGGTTTTGTTTGTGAAATTGTTCAAGTTTTCCTTTCTGTTTCTGAAATGTTATGTACACCAAGAAAATCCCATATTTTCTTAATAAAGTTGGTTATCGTTTGTCAACATGTAAAGTAGAGTTGTACACTGAAAACATGTTTACTTTTTGTGAAAATATAACATTAGGTTATCTGGTTTGACGTACTGTTCTGGTTATGTACTAATGTATTCCCAGGAAAGTCCCATACTTCCCTAATTGTGTTATCAATCGTGAAAGATGTAAAGTTATCCGATTTGTTATCTTTTCTGGTTATGTAAATGTTTTCCCCAGGAAAGTCCCATACTTGCCTGAATGTTTGTTAGCATATGTAAAAGATGCATTAATGTCACACCCCAAAACCAAGAACGGCGGAAACGTTCTGGGGCGGAGGACGTCATGTAAAGTATCACAACACAGTAAATGTAAATAAGCAAACAACATCATCCATTGCATTAAATATATAATTTTAATACAAGTGTGTTCTGTACAGCTATAGACACCAAAAATAATGAAACACAAAATAATATGAGATGAGTCTTGAATGCACTCCATCTTCTCAAAAGCTGGCCTCGGTACCTGTCTACTGATGACCTGAGAATACAAGTTATTTTGAAAGAGTTTATCAGCATAAAGCTGGTGAGTTCATAAGTATTTTAGTGTCAATGTTTCTTGTAAAAACGTTTGAACCTGTCTCAATGTATAAGTTTGTAAAAAAAAATGTAAGTAAATGTTTGAAAGTGTTTGTAAAAGTTTGAATCACTCAGAAAATCCTATATTTTCTATAAAAGTAACCTTCTACCAAGGCTAGGCGGTTTTGTAAACTTGTCTGTTGTAAAGTGTGTGATACCCAAATATAACTATCATTTGTTAAAAATATAGTTTGTACACTAATGCTTAAGTGAGATTATCACTAAAATATGTAATGGGTAAATCATTGTAGTACTGTAGCTTTGTATAATAAGACTACTGCTGTACTAAACTACTACTACCTTAAACCGGATTTATATTAAGGCATAATGTGATAAATTGCACCATGCTATCGACTGGAAACAACGACATAATGAATGGTCGTAATAAGAAATGACGTTTGGCACCCGCAGACCTGCAGGTCCGGCTGTAGCTAGCAGCAAGGTGTAGGATAGTCAATCCAGTATAGATCTATACGCAAACTCACGCTCTCCCTCCAAGAGAATTCTGGCTACAACTCGGGCCATGACATTTAAGGCATGCCCGATACAGTGGATCACAATTATTACGTATTTATGTATATGTATTGTTTCTCGTATCTCTGTATATGTATTGTTTCTCGTATCTCTGTATATGTATTGTTTCTCGTATATATGTATTGTTTCTAGTATATCTGTATATGTATTGTTTCTAGTATATCTGTATATGTATTGTTTCTAGTATATCTGTATATGTATTGTTTCTAGTATATCTGTATATGTATTGTTTCTAGTATATCTGTATATGTATTGTCCTGCGTTACCCCTATGGTAACCAGCTAATGATGTACTGATGAGTATGAATATGGAAGTACGTTTATGTCTATATATGTATATATGATATATAAGTAATATGGAAACGACCTTCGGATGGTCACCCGAAATCCCACCAGACCACATCCAAATCGAGGAAAAGGAAATAGGGCGGATGGCATTCCTAAGCCTTTTGAACATTATTTATATATCTATACATATATTGACATGCAATTATATATATAAAGCGTAAATAAGTTTTCATAAAACATTTTGAAGCATAAATATAATTTCAAGAGAAGATTGACTTGAAGTCGATCTATAGATCATTTTGAAAGCATAAGTTGATAAAACAGTTTAAGTATAAGAAGCATTTGATTGAATCACAGTCTATAAGTAAGTTTGGATAGTAAAACAGTTTATAAAACATTTCAATAGTAAAGCAGTTGAAAAATAGTTTGAACAGTGTGAAAATCGTTGTTTTCCTAGTTATTAATCACATGTGATTAAACACAATCACATGTGATTGAAGTAATAACTTATAAGTATTTGACTTGTAATCCCCCCCATAAAGTGTTATAAAATATTTAAAATCATTTCAAAGGTTGATTCAAGGGGTATGAACTCACTTGTGGTGAGTCGTTTGAATTGCAGTGTCGGCTACCGTGCTAGGTGACAAACGGAGACTGGTTTACACGCACGAGCCTAGTTATCATATAATAAGCATATATATAACTAATTAGACAATTAATAACTTAAATAAATAAGTTAAGACACTTAGAAAACATTTAAACACTTTTGTGAGTGTTTAGGGTCCAAATGGTTGCATCTAAGTTGCTACGGGACAAGGCAAAAGGGTTTGAAACATCAAATAGCCTTGTATGGGAGTTCACCATCCGACAAACCCCACACCTTGGAGTTTACGGCCGTAAACTCATGGGTTTATGGCCGTGAACTCCTCAAATGGTGTTTTTGGGTGTTTTGTGGTGCTATCTTGATCCTAGAACACTCCTATCTTTATTGGAATAATGCATGAAGTAGTTTTAAGGCTCTAGAACACTCCATAAGGGAGTTTACGGCCTAAGGTCCTTCACCTTAGAGTTTACGGCCGTAAACTCTAGGAAATAAATTGATTTGAGGCACTTAAACATCAAGAATGGCATCCATGATTTTATCTAAGGCTAATGGGGGCAAGAGGCACACTTTGGTGCCTTCACTTGGAGTTTACGGCCCAAGTCATGTTCCTTGGCCGTAAACTCCTTTCAAGGAGTGATTTCTATGTGTTCTACTCTCCAATCTAGTCCCAAAGGTGCAAGGTAAATTGTCTAAAGGCTTAAGGGTAGCTTGGAATGATTTTTGTCCCACAAAAAGGGGTTTACGGCCCAAGAAGGGTTTTTGGCCGTAAACTCCTACTAACTTGTGGTTTTATGGCCTTTTGATGTTCTAAACAAGTACAAGCACTAGTGGTTAAGTTCCTTAAGCATTTGGGGAATGTTTTAGGGCATTTAAGCCCTTGAAAAGGGGTTTACGGCCCAAGGGAGTTCCTTGGCCGTAAACTCCTAGAAACTTATGTGTTTGGTGTCTTTTGATGCCTAAAATAAGCACAAGCAATTTAGGGTAAAGGTCTTTAAGCATTTAGGGGGAGTTTAGGGCACTAATTGCCCTTAAAAAGGGGTTTACGGCCCAAGGTAGTTCCTTGGCCGTAAACTCCTAGAACTTATGTTTCTTGGATGCTTTTTGGCCTTTAAAGATCAAAGCCTATCTCCTAAACAAGTTGTCTATCAAGGGATTGGGACTAGGAAGCCATAATGTTCCATTTTGGAGTTTACTCCCCAAGAACGATCTTAGGCGGTAAACTCCCGGATCTTGTAATCTAAACATGTTATTGTTGCTAATATGCATTAAACAAGTATTGAAACACATATAGAAAAGTAGACTCACAATCTGGGATGAAAACCCGAAGATCCGTCAGAGAGAATATGGCTTTTCTCTATTTGGAATTGTGAATAATGAATTAATTTAATTCAGAAAACTATTTATAGTCCTGCAATATTTTGGCAGAAAATATTTTCATTCCTGATGTTGGACTGTAACAGTATGAAACTTGAAATGCCCAAGTTTCACAAAACCAGGAGTATCCACTCTCCTGATATCATCTAACACATAACCCTAATGTACACAAACTTGTTCGGAAAAGCTTGAAAATCACTGAAACTGAACTAGCTTCTATTGAATAGATGAGGTTCATACAATTGGAAATTTCAGGTTGTCACAATTAAGTTGTTCGTTATTACTATAAGTAAATCTCTGTTATCCTAATTGCGAGTTCCATAACCATACAATGGACTAAACCAGTGGCAATAAGTAGTCCACATACTTATGACTTTCGTCACCCTTGAACCATTTCGGTTCGGCTGTAGCTAGCAGCCAGGTGTTGGGTAGTCAGCCCCGTATATATCTATACACTCAAGTCACGCTCTCTAAATCCTAGAGATTCTGGTTACGGGTGTAGTCCTCCACTCGCGTATCTCTGTGGAGTGTTCGCTGAGGACGTGTCTCCAATCATATAGGAATAACAAATTTACTAGTAATAATATGATAATCCTCCATTCGCGTATCTATGTAGAATGTTACCGAGGACAAGACAGTGTACAAATTTTATTGTTCATGTGTTCTAATGTCATGCTTTTAACTGATAAAATATTGAAAACCATTTATGAAATATATAAAACATAACAGTTTATAAAACCCATTTCACAAATAAATGTTTACGTGATCTGCATGTTCTACTGGTTATCAGTTGTGTATATCAGTATTAAAAGCATATGAAATATGAAACACACATATGAAAATAAGTTTTGAGTACAAGAAAACTCTTGTACTTTGCTTGTGTTCCCCCTGAAAACAGTGAAAACAGTGAAAAAGGGTAGGGGTATGTACTCACCGCTTAATGTAGAGTTCGAGTGTCACCGGATGCCTTGAACTCCTATGGTCCCTATTTTTCATGTGGTGACACATAAATAAGTTAGAACTAAGGTGTTTCATGACTAAACATGATGGGAAAACATCCTCAAGGCTTGGAATTACTAAGAATAAGTGTCCTATGATCCAAACTTAATGATTTATGCAAGTTTAGGACCAAATATGGGTATTAGAGTGGGTGTATGGTCTTGAAAATGAGTGTGCGGCTGGGGAGTGCGGCCAGGAGTGTGTGTGAGGCATCACACAAGAGTGTGTGGCCGCACAGAGGGTGTGTGCGGCCGTACACTCCTCATTTGAGTCCATATGTTGATTTTTGAAGTGTATACTCTTCATACTTGGGAGTTTTGAATGTGTGCTGCCCCCATATGAAGGTGTGCGGCCGTACACCTTCATGGGATGATAAATATGATGAACATAATGAGTGTTAAGCTTAGGATTCAAGTGTTTACCACTATACTTAGCTTGAAGATGAAGTAGATCATGATTATGAAGCCTTCCAAGTGTTCTTGGTTGATGATTTAGAGAGAGAAAGTAGAGAGAGGGAAGAGAACATCTAAATGAATGAATGAAGGGGGGGTATCCATCCATAAATTGAATTGGGTGTGAGGTTGAGGGTGTTTGCGATCGGAATGTGGCCGTACACACAGGTGTGTGGCCGCACATACAAGTGTGTGGCCGCACAGACCTTATTTGGTGAGATTTGGCCCTATTTTTATGATACTGAACACTCTCCAACCCTCCCTAAGACTCATATCTAAATTATACTAAGTCTAAAGCACCCATATGAAATCACAAGATTTAATAAAAGACAATGAACTCAAGTTTTGGTGCTGAAACACAGATCAATTACATGGGTTAGAAGTTTCGGGTTGTCACATTATCCCCCTGTTAGAGGGAATTTCGTCCCAAAATTCAAAATTAAGATACAAGTCAAGATACAAATCATGGATCTAGAAAGAGATGCGGGTACTTCTGTTTCATCTATTCTTCACGCTCCCAAGTGAACTCCGATCCCCGCTTGGCATTCCAGCGGACCTTCACTAACGGGATGCGGCTTTGTTTTGTACGTTTGACTTCTCGATCCTTGATTTCGATCGGTTCCTCCACAAAGTTGAGGTTTTTATTGATCTCAATCTCGTCTAAAGGAATCACAAGGGTTTCATCAGATAGGCACTTCTTGAGATTTGAAACATGGAAGACAGGATGGATGTTACTGAGCTCATGAGGTAAACGAAGTTTATAGGCTACCGGACCGATCCTGGCGAGGATCTCGAAGGCTCCAATGTACCTAGGGTTAAGTTTCCTACGCTTTCCAAAGCGTACCGTACCTTTCCAGGGCGAGACCTTCAACAGGACATGGTCTCCAACTTGGAATTCTAGGGGTTTCTGACGGTTATCTGTGTAACTCTTTTGATGATCACGTGAAGCTTTTAGTCGTTCTCGGATTTGGATGATCTTTTCGGTGGTTTCACGGATGATTTTAGGACCAGTGAGAGCACTGTCCGGGACTCGACTTTTGGCTAACTGTGTATCCCCCACCTCGGCCCAGCATAGAGGGGATCTGCACTTGCGACCGTATAGGGCTTCGAACGGGGCAGCCCTAATGCTGGTGTGATAACTGTTGTTGTACGAGAATTCGATTAAAGGTAGATGTGTGTCCCACGACTTTCCAAAGTCAATGACACATGACCTAAGCATGTCCTCCAGGGTTTGGATTGTTCTCTCACTTTGTCCATCGGTCTGAGGATGATACGTCGTGCTCATATCTAGTTTGGTTCCAAGAGCTTTCTGAAGAGACTGCCAAAATCGGGAGGTAAACCTGCTATCTCGATCAGAGATAATGGAAGCAGGTACACCGTGCAGTCGGACTACCTCTTGGATGTAGAATCGCATGAGTCTTTCCATCTTGTATGATTCTTTGATCGGAATGAAGTGAGCGGACTTTGTCAAACGATCGACAATCACCCAAATGGTATCGTACCCACTCGAGCACTTGGGTAGTTTGATGATGAAATCCATGGTGATCATCTCCCATTTCCATTCGGGTATCTCGGGTTGTTGGAGCAGACTCGAGGGTTTCTGGTGTTCAACTTTTACTTTGGCACAAGTTAGACACTTGCCCACAAATGTCGCTATCTCAGCCTTCATACTTGGCCACCAGTATTGTTTCTTGAGATCTAAGTACATCTTGTCAGAGCCCGGGTGAACAGAGTATTTGGTTCTGTGTGCTTCCTCCATGACTATCTCCCTGAATCCTCCGAATTTGGGAATCCAGATCCGATCCATGAAACAATGGACTCCGTCACCTCTGATCTCAAGTTTCTTTTCCATTCCTCTTAAGGCTTCGGTCAACATATTCTCGGGTTTGAGGGCTTCTAATTGGGCTCCTCAGATTTGTATGGGTAAATTGGAATGGATGATCATCGTCTGGTTCTTCACTTTACGGCCTGCACTCTCCTTTCGGCTTAGGGCATCTGCTACCACATTGGCCTTGCCGGGATGGTAACAGATTTCACACTCATAATCACTGAGTAGTTCTACTCATCGCCGCTGCCTCATGTTCAAGTCCTTCTGGTCAAAGATGTGTTGTAGGCTCTTGTGATCGGTGAAGATCGTGCACTTGGTTTTGTAGAGATAATGTCTCCAAATCTTCAACGCAAAAACCACAGCTCCTAGCTCCAAGTCATCTGTGGTATAGTTGACCTCGTGCATTTTCAACTGTCTAGAAGCATAGGCGATTACTTTTCCCCTTTGCATAAGCACACAACCTAAGCCTTGATTAGACACATCGCAGTAGACAACGGAATCTTCTGTCCCTTCGGGTAGGGATAGAACAGGCGCACTGCACAAAGCTCTTTTCAGCGTTTGGAACGCGGTTTCTTGCTTATCACTCCAACAAAAGGGTACACCTTTCTGTGTTAGAGTGGTTAGAGGTTTGGCGATTCTGGAAAAGTTCTGGATGAATCTTCGATAATAGCTAGCGAGGTCCAAGAATTGCCGGATTTCTGTGGGTGTCTTCGGTGTTGACCAATTCTCTATCGCCTTTATCTTGGTAGGATCTACATGGATACCTTCCTCGCTTACCACGTGACCGAGGAAAGTTACCTTCCGAATCCATAACTCGCATTTGGAAAATTTTGCGTACAACTTCTCGGATCGTAGGGTCTCCAACACTAGCCTCAAGTGTTGTTTGTGGTCTTCTTCGCTTCCGGAATAGACGAGTATGTCATCAATGAGCACAATGAAAAACTTGTCCATATAAGGACGACACACCCGGTTCATCAGGTCCATGAACACCGCCGGTGCGTTGGTTAGACCAAAGGGCATCACTACAAACTCGTAGTGTCCATATTGAGTCCTGAAAGCTGTTTTAGAAACATCACTCTCATGAACTCGTAGCTGATGGTACCCTGATCGAAGGTCTATCTTGGAGAAGTAACTGGCTCCCTGAAGTTGATTGAAGAGATCATCTATTCGCGGAAGAGGATATCGGTTTTTAACAGTTAACTTGTTCAGCTCGCGATAATCGATACACATTCGAAAGGATCCATCTTTCTTCTTGACAAACAGTATCGGAGCTCCCCAGGGCGAGGAACTCGGTCTAATGAATCCTTTACTGAGCAACTCATTGAGTTGATTGGATAACTCCTGCATTTCTGTTGGAGCTAAGCGATACGGAGACTTCGCTACGGGAGTAGCTCCAGGAATTAGGTCAATACGGAACTCAACCTGATGCTCGGGAGGAATTCCTGGAAGCTCTTCGGGAAACACCTCAGGAAAGTTACAGACTTCGGGGACGCTCGTGAGGTCTTTAACTTCCTGTTTCTCGTTGATTACATGAGCCAAGAATGCAGTACACTCCTTTCATAGGAGTTTCTGAGCTTTGATGCAGGAAATGATACAAAGGTTGGAACTGAGTTTATCGCCATAGATTACGAGAGTTTGACCTGAAGGAAGGTTGAGACGGATGGCTTTTTTGAAACAAAGGATATCCACATGATTGGCACTCAACCAATCCATGCCAATGATGACATCAAAGCTCTTTATGGATACTGGCATAAGATCGATAGGAAACGAATGGTCGTTCAGGGTAAGGGTAGAACCTACGAACACCTCGCTAGCGCTTTCCTTCTTTCCGTTAGCCATCTCGACGGTAAATATTTCGGTTAAAGTTTGGGAATTATGTTTAAGGTTATGTTTGAATGCATGACTAATAAAGCTCTTCTCAGCACCCGATACGAAAAGAATATTAGCATATGAGTTGTCGAGAAGGAACGTACCCGAGACAACAGTGGGATCAACAACTGCTTCCTCCCGTCCCATGGCAAGGACCCTTCCGGTGTTGTCAGCTGTAGACTTTTTGGGGCAGTTTCTTTTAAAGTGCCCAACTTCACCACAGTTGTAACAGACTTGACCGATGCCTGCTCCCGAAGATTGATTGGCCGATTGAGTTGGAGCCTTACAAAATCGGACCGTGTGCCCTTTCTTACCACAATTGGTACAGGAAAGTTCTCGATAGGGACCAGGGTTGTGGTGATACTTGCACTTATCACAGAGGGGAAGATTACCAGCATACCAGCTGGTAGGAGTTGGAGTTGTGGATCCCGCGATAGAAGCAGCAGCAACGGGGGTAGTAGCAGCATGGACTGCTATTGTTTGTTGTCTTTTGGAGGATCCTTGGGAAGATTGACCCTTCTTCTTCCAGAATTTTCTTTTCTCACCACTGCTTTTAGTCGACTCAGGGGCGGTGGTTTCCTCGACATCGTCACTATGATCAATTATGGCTTGGGCTAAAGTCTTAGCACTATCATATGTGTCCGGGCGAGCAGCTAAGACATGACCTTTGGTTGGATTAGTTAACCCCCATATAAACCTCTCGATCTTTTTGTTTTCAGGAGTGACCAAACCAGGGCAGAGAAGGGCAAGATCATCGAATCGGGAAGTGTATGCAGAAATGTCGGAACCTTTCATCTTCAGGTTCCAAAGCTCATGCTCTAGCTTCTGCATTTCACCACGGGGATAGTATTCGGCAAGGAGGAGTTCTTTCATGGCATTCCAGCCCATGGCATTGGCTACGGGTAGGGTCAAGGATTTGATTCAGCTATTCCACCAAGTCAAGGCTTTATTACTGAAGGTACAGGCTGCAAATTTGACTTTATCGGATTTAGCACAGGCGTAGATTTCAAAGATGGATTCGATTTTCTCGAACCATCGAGATAGGGAAATGACACCTCCAGTGCCATCAAAGGATGTTGGTTTTGCATACATGAAATCCTTATATGAACCCTCTTTTCGATTTCCCTAGTTGTTTTCTTGATCCTGAGTACCACCTCCTGAACCACCGGAACCACCGGTGTTCAATTGAGACATAGCAGCTGCCACTGCGGCGGTAACAGCTGCCTGAAATACCACGGGGTCAATTTCAGGAGGAGGTGGTGGCGGAGGGTTGTTAGTCTTTGAGCTGGGTCTCTTTCTGGGAGGCATCTTGATCTAATAAGATCAAGAATAAGAGGATGATAAGTCCTCTGAATTGAATCGAGAGATATGACAGATATATATTCCGAATAAGCGATAAGGCAGGAAAAGTTACTAAAGCAGGTAAACTATCGCTAACAGAATGATCGAGGATCTATACGTGAATGAGGATTTCTACAAAGGATTGGTTCGAGAAATACTCCCATAGTATTTCATGATTCGCTACTATACTAGCTCGATGTTCGTGGTATTAGGGTAAGTTTTAGGCATGCAGCATACCACAGTTACTCCCAAACACATGTTGGTCGTGTCTCGAATGAATATAGTTGGCCAGGCTATATTGATCCTAGACACAACTACATAACTGTCCAGGTTTAACCGCAGTACACAACACCCATTTACTTATGTTTTGTTCTACTTGTAGTTACGAATCTCGACGGTTCCGTATACTTGTATACTTTTGCAAATACTTATAGTTTGAAGATATTTTTATTTCAGAGCACTTAGGCCCTTTAGTGTTTATATTTTTATACCATGTAAGGTTTGGTATACTTTATTCACTATAAACAAGGGCTCTGATACCAATCTGTCACACCCCGAAAACCGAAGGCGGAAACATTTCTGGGGTTGACTCCACGTTGAGTATCAAATCCATTGCACATAGTAAGTAAAGTAAAACAACCATTACATTACATAAGAAAAGTTTTACAGTTGTTTTAAAAGTAAAGTTTGTACAGTTGTGATACATAATATATATATAAGAACAAAATGAAACGGGTCTTCTGAAAACTCCGTCTTCTGACAAAAGGATCTTCGAGTACCTATTCTATCTCTGACCTGAGAACACAAGCGGTTTGAAAATCAGCATAACGCTGGTGAGTTCATAAGCGGGTTTTGTTTGTGAAATTGTTCAAGTTTTCCTTTCTGTTTCTGAAATGTTATGTACACCAAGAAAATCCCATATTTTCTTAATAAAGTTGGTTATCGTTTGTCAACATGTAAAGTAGAGTTGTACACTGAAAACATGTTTACTTTTTGTGAAAATATAACGTTAGGTTATCTGGTTTGACGTACTGTTCTGGTTATGTACTAATGTATTCCCAGGAAAGTCCCATACTTCCCAATGTGTGTTATCAATCGTGAAAGATGTAAAGTTATCCGATCTGTTATCTTTTCTGGTTATGTAAATGTTTTCCCCAGGAAAGTCCCATACTTGCCTGAATGTTTGTTACCATATGTAAAAGATGTATTAAGTTGTTCGTTATTACTATAAGTAAATCTATGTTATCCTAATTGCGAGTTCCATAACCATACGATGGACTAAACCAGTGGCAATAAATAGTCCACATACTTATGACTTTCGTCACCCTTGAACCATTTCGGTTCGGCTGTAGCTAGCAGCCAGCCGTATAGATCTATACACTGAAGTGACGCTCTCTAAATCCTAGAGATTCTGGTTACGGGTGTAGTCCTCCACTCACGTATCTCTGTGGAGTGTTCGCCGAGGACATGTCTCCAATCATATAGGAATAACAAATTTACTAGTAATAATATGATAATCCTCCATTCGCGTATCTATGTAGAATGTTACCGAGGACAAGACAGTGTACAAATTATATTGTTCATGTGTTCTAATGTCATGCTTTTAACTGATAAAATATGGAAAACCATTTGTGAAATATATAAAACATAACAGTTTATAAAACCCATTTCACAAATAAATGTTTACGAGATCTGCATGTTCTACTGGTTATCAGTTGTGTATATCAGTATTAAAAGCATATGAAATATGAAACACACACATGAAAATAAGTTTTGAGTACAAGAAAACTCTTGTACTTTGCTTGTGTTCCCCCTGAAAACAGTGAAAACAGTGAAAAAGGGTAGGGGTATGAACTCACCGCTTAATGTAGAGTTCGAGTGTCACCGAATGCCTTGAACTCCTATGGTCCCTATTTTTCATGTGGTGACACATAAATAAGTTACAACTAAGGTGTTTCATGACTAAACATGATGGTAAAACATCCTCAAGGCTTGGAATTACTAAGAATAAGTGTCCTATGATCCAAACTTAATGATTTATGCAAGTTTAGGACCAAATATGGGTATTAGAGTGGGTGTATGGTCTTGAAAATGAGTGTGCGACTGGGGAGTGCGGCCAGGAGTGTGTGTGAGGCATCACACAAGATTGTGTGGCCATACAGAGGGTGTGTGCAGCCGTACACAGGAGTGTGCGGCCGTACACTCCTCATTTGAGTCCATATGTAGATTTTTGAAGTGTATACTCTTCTTACTTGGTAGTTTTGAATGTGTGTTGCCCCCATATGAAGGTGTGCGGCCGTACACCTTCATGGGATGATAAATATGATAAACATAATGAGTGTTAAGCTTAGGATTCAAGTGTTTACCACTATACTTAGCTTCAAGATGAAGTAGATCACGATTATGAAGCCTTCCAAGTGTTCTTGGTTGATGATTTAGAGAGAGAAAGTAGAGAGAGGGAAGAGAACATCTAAATGAATGAATGAAGGGGGGGGGGGGGGGTATCCATCCATAAATTGAATTGGGTGTGAGGTTGAGGGTGTTTGCGGTTGGAATGTGAACGTACACACAGGTGTGTGGCCGCACATACAAGTGTGTGGCCGCACACACCTTAATTGGTGAGATTTGGACCTATTTTTGTGATACTAGACACTCTCCAACCCTCCCTAAGACTCATATCTAAATTATACTAAGTCTAAAGCACCCATATGAAATCACAAGATTTAATAAAAGACAATGAACTCAAGTTTTGGTGCTGAAACACAGATAAATTACATGGGTTAGAAGTTTCGGGCTGTCATAGGTTTGTGGCCTGAGGCATTTCCATTGGTAGACGCCCGCTGGTGTTCTTGATTGTTATTGCAGTTAGTATTTCTGACACCATCCCCGTGCCTGCTGATGTGGTTAGCATTGAGCTGCGCCATGACGGCTGCCACGGCTGCCGTGACTGCAGCTTGAAAAGTAGCAGAGTCTATCTGCAGGGTTGGCGCCTTGCTATTTGGTTGGTTGCCTCTTGGTGAAGACATAGCTCTGTTTCAAGATGAAAAACGACTTTGTGAGTGGGGATAATTATCTCAAGTGCATTCTTACGATTTATATTCACATATATAAATTTTTGCACATTACTATACTATTCCTAGTGTTTCTGCTAACGTTCCTAAGATGGAGTTATGGTAGTGGGTAGAAGTAGGTTTCGTACATACATTAAGCTTTACTCATCTTAGGATCATGTTTGTCCAAACATACTTAGCTGAGGAGTTTTGATGGGATCCGGTGTATTAGTGTTGGTATGATCGCACCCTATAGGTTTACGAAGAAGGCACCTCTCAACCAAGGTGTTTACAGTTGAGACGGTAATGAGTTTTTAGAATGGCTATACATCACGAGTTTTCTAACTAATTTTATCTTAGTTCAATTTGTAATGTATTTCGGTTGTTTTATGGTGTTCTGAAAACAATTCATGACGAGAGTCTATATATGATAAACTCATGTATTTTAGTAGTTCTAAATCCAAGTGAAACCTTGAAATTTGACCCAAGCTAGGTCCTTATTATGACCGATTGATGTATGCTTAGTTATACAATTAACACTAAATAGACCTTCGAGTCTGTTAGGTATGTCCTAAGCCCATCTTGTTAATATGATTCTAGTAATTATGGTTTCAGCGAAAACTTTTGACCTCGATGCAGGTCTTTCTAACATCTATGCAAGGAGAAGTTTTGATAGCAACTAGATCTCTCAATTAGTATGACTACTTAAATTGCAGTGCTGTGCTTTCACCTATAATATAGTACCACCAACGCATACTCATGAACTTAGTTTACAAGGTATTGTGAGCGGTATGAACTCACTCACGACGACCCGTCCCTTGTGATGCCTGAGGCAAAGTCGATGCACCTTGTAGCTTTGTCATTCGACGCTTGGCTGCAAGCATCCTCTCTTTGAATGTCGTGTGTCTTCCTTGTTACTCTCTTACCTCTTCTTGAGCGGCGATAAGGTCCTAAAAAGAGAGTTGGTCTCTGAAATAGTTGTCTCTTTCCGAGTCTTGGGTACGTGAGATGGTGGGGTTTGTAGTAGCGCATAGTTTTCGAACTCGGTTTGCAGTCTCCCTGTTTTAATCCCCGGTGTTCGTGATGTGTCGGGTCTTCGCCGGGAGGGCTCTGTCAGTCGGTCCCCCGTGGTTGAGGTCTGTTGGGTCAAAATATGGTTTATACTTTGCTTTTCTGGGCAATTATATTTTTCCTGTAATATTTTTGGAGTTTACAGTCATGTTTACGGTTGAGTTTACGACCGTAAACACCTTACGGCCGTAAACCCATTTACGGCCCATGTCCACCAAGCCCATATTCTCCAAGTATAAATATAGGTGTTAGGGTGAGGAGTATAGATTGATGAACCCTAGAGAGTTTACAGCCAAAGAGACAGAAGAACTATTGTGTGTTAGTGTATGTGTGAATCTCTTGTATTCGGATCATCATTCTATTCATTGATACATTGAGATTCATCTTATTCCTCTTCTTCTTCTCTTCTATTTTATCTGACATCATCCGTTTGATTGGGATTCTACACCATCAAACGGATTTGATTGATACACAGGCAAATTAGGGACTTTACAATTGGTATCAGAGCCTGGTTGTATCAGTCAAAAGGATTTATTGTTTCGTATGGAATCTGAATAATTGGTGTTTCCGGTCCAAGCTTACGACCGTAAACACCGAGTTCACGGCCGCAAACCAGTCAAATTCATCAACCGTGAATTCTAGGTTCTTGGGCCGTAAACCCTATTTTGGAGCTTTATTTGATCTTATTTTCGAAATATTCTTGCGTTTTTGGATAGATCTCTGAAAAATAAGGGGGTTTGTTCTTCGTGTTTTTCATAAAAAATAGTTTTTGATCGAGTTTTGGAGCTTCAAAGTCAAAAAATCGGTGTTTTAGGTCGGAGTTTGCGGCCGGCGCCTAGGGTTTCTGAGTTCACGGCCGGAGTTTGCGGCCTCGGCTCGGCTCGGATCACGGCTCGTAATTTGTGGCTTGGCTCGGCAGTATCAGTACTACAGGCGCGCTTCAATATAAAAAAAAGGGACACGAAGCTTGGGGGAGGCGGGAATCGAACCCACGACCTCCCATTCATCAACCAACGCACTTAACCAACTCAACCAACCAATCCCTTGTGATATTACTTCAAATCTTTAAACTTAACCCACCCCTGTCGATTCCAACTTTCACATTTTTACACTTTTAACCCCAAAACTAAATTTCTTTTAGTTTTAAATTCTATTTTCATCCAAAATAAAATATAATAATAATAATAATAATAATAATAATAATAATAATAATAATAATAATAATAATAAATAAAATAATAATAATAATAATAATAATAATAATAATAATAATAAATTTGTTTTTATTTTTTTCCTTTTATTTTTGACTTTATATTTCAAATTTTGACTTTGACTTTCAAGTTGGACCTTTGACTTTAAACTTTGACTTTTTCGTTTAATTTTTAAAATTTTCAAATTTAACTTTTCGGTTTGACTTTCAAGTTTGACTTTTTCAAGGTTGACTTTTTCATGTTTGACTTTTGAGTTTGATTTTTAAAAAATTTGACTTTTAAGTTTTATTTTAGCTTCTAGTTGTGCTTTTTAATTGATTTTATGACAAAATTTCAACATTTTCGATTATATCCCTGGAGAAACCCTCGAAACTCAGTTGCAGCGATTTACCACACTCACTATTGAGATGAATATTGCTAGGATCTTTTTGACCAAATCTGAGATAAACAAAAAGATATTGAATTCACTTCCGAAATCGTGAGATATGAACGTGGCTATCATCAAGAAGACAAAAGATGTCAATCATCTTAGTCTTGCTGATGTAATTCAAGAACTTGATACTTTGAAGTGTAGAGAAACAATGAGTTCTGAAAACATTCTGGTCACTGAAGTTACATGTACTCCAGCTTGTGCAGCCACGATTAAATTTCTTCGGGAACAAATTGATTTATTTAAAAGAGAAGTTGAGGACCTGAGATATGAAGGATATCAACTCAGGAAAGGACAGAAACCCCTGAAGGCTGAGTTAGAAGCAAAAATCAAGAACTTTAGTAAACTTCAGGAAGAGTATAGCAACAAGTGTGAAAAGTATGATTATGTGAAGAGACAACTTGCTGTTGTAACTGAAGAACTTGACGCTTTAAAAATTAAGTGTGGAAAAACTTATGTCAGTTTCAAAAATTATACTGCGTCAAGTCAGACAGTCGAGTCCTTATATGAAACCCAATTAAAATTCAAAGAAATTCAAAACAAGGGTCTAGGGTATGATAGTGTACCTCCTCCTTATAATCATAACTATACCTCCATCCCTATGACACAGGACGAAACTGATAGGGAGCCACATCTTCGATATGGCAAACGAGCTGGATTTGTGTCAGGAGGAGTTATTAACGTTGAAAATACTAATGTTTCTACTTCATGTGCAGGTAAAGTAGCAGAAGATGAGAATAAGGAGAGCACTAATGAACAAACCAATGACTCCTTGAACTTTGAATCTGTTGTTTCGAACTCAACTTCTGCTGAAAAATCTGCCGTTGAGAAATACAGGCCACCAATTCCAGCGGAACAGAGTGCCTATTGCAATTGTGCATGTGGGAACAACAAGAGACAATGCAAGGATACGCAACCAGGGGAAGGAATAAATAGCTTCACAGTGAAGAAAAAGACTTGTTTTCACTGTGGAACACCTGGACACATTGCCAGAAATTGTCCTAATCGTGCATACGTTCCCTACTATGCACAAGGATGAAAAAACGCGCCAAGTGGGAGATACTTCAAAAGAAACTCTTCCAGGTCCCATTCAGACAATGGTGACTGGAACGCGTAGAAGGCTAAGAATCAAACCTACAAGGCCAAGCATCCAACTCCCAAGGTCAAGCATCCAACTCCCAAGAACAAGAAGGGAATGCTGGCCCAGAAGTCTAGATCAAGAGATGCTCCTGTGAAGCCAAGACCGGTTAGGTCAAAGTCATCTCGGCAGCCGACTTCAAGTTCCAAAGCAAGTGCCAAGGCACCCATCGGATCGAACAAGTAATGGGTTAAACCTGAATATAGATGGGTACCAAAGGTGAAAACTCCCAAATCTTCTAACGATTCTAATATTTCTATATCTTCTGTTTGTGATAAACAGGATATGTCATGGGAGAGAATACCCTGCATTGATGACAAAGGTCGACCCAGTTTCAAAATGGACTGGGTTCCAAAGACCAACTGATCCCGCTCTGTGTCGGAGCAGCTATGGAGGCATATCATCAGACTTCGGTTTGTTGGTAGTGGCTGTTCCTGGCACTTGATAGGAGACATCTCTCAACTGTACAACACTCAGAGCATTATTGGGAGAATGTGTCCTTTTGCAGGAAAGGAAGAAAGGAAGAAAGGAAGAAAGGAAGAAAGGAAGAGATCACAAACGGGGTTAGTGCTTAATGACATGAAGAATTTTCGGATTTGTTCTGAGATTACGCGTGCTGTTCTCAGACCTTCTGGATGCAAATTCAATCGGTGAGTTACAGTTTGAGTTTTCTTCTCTATATTTCTGAGTTTATCTTAAGCTGATTCGCTTTAAAGACTAATTTTTGTTTTAGGATAGTTTAAATTTGCGCATTTACTTTCGTTTCTCACCTATGCACAAATTTAGGGGGAGAAATAAAAACAAAACAAAAATTAGAAAACTTAAAAAAAAAATCCAAAAACATTAGAAAATCAAAAATATGGTGTTTGTGGAATGTGCTTGAGGGAGATGTTTTGGGAAATGAAATTGGCAAGTGATAACGGGCAATTTGAATCTGTGTAACGTACCTAAGTTGAATCATCTACGCTCTGTGTTCGATGCACTGGTAGGCACGAAAAATTCTTAAATGGACTTGACTAGGAAAGTTGAACCTAATGAATTTAAGGACTTGACAAACTTTGACCTAGTTAGATCGGTTTAACCTGATGTCACGACGCTCAGATAGGTTGAGCAGGGAGATATACATGGGAGTCTACCCGTCACATTAATTGAACCCGTACATGGAACCGTGGCTTAACTTTTCCTCGATGTGCGGATTCTGTCCTTAATTCTGGTTGGATGAGGCGACTGGTAAATTCTGATAAATTAGGTCTGTAGAAAATTCTTTTATTTCTTTCTGTCTATTAGTTATATGTTGTCTCCTTTGCGTGACCACAAATCCAACGTGGTACACAACATATGCAACTCTATCTCTCTGCAAGTTATATATATGAAATTTCTCTTATCTGTTAGCCATATGTCGTCTCCTTTGCGTGACTTCTAATCCGACCTGGTACACATCATATGCAACCTTCTTCTTCTCAACCCCTCTGAAGTGATAAGTAATAGAATTTTGAATCTATCTTCTCTCTGAATGGTTGTCTGCTCACCCGATGTAAGGAGTACTCTGGAAGTTCTTGATGGGTGGGGCATATCAGGAAGCGGGAAACACGTTCCAGTGCACTTAAAATTGAACTCATACAGATTGTCTATAGATCTCGTTGCTCAATTTAGGTGGACAACAATATCCCTGGTCGTCGTCAGCTGAATGGTCCTTAAGATATAGTATCTAAGGAATTAGGATCAGATAAAATTTCTAGGAACTTAGGATCACTTTGTCTTACAATTATTAGTATGTCCTAAAATGGTCACAATTTTTTGTGTTTAAGTGGATCACAATACCGGCGATCGACCAGACAAAGATGTGAATATGAAAGGTACCGACAAGTGGATAAAGATTGTCTAAAAACTTTGATCCCAAATCACTCTTAAAATTAGCTATTATTTTTGTTTTTCTTAAGTTTGTTCATAGTGTTCTTCTAATTTAAATAAAAGGGGAGAATTAAAAATAAAAAAAATAAAAAACAAACAAACAAACAAAAATCAAAATACAAATAGTGTTATTTCTATTTTAATTTTGTTCTAAGTTTTCTTTTAGTTTTTTTTTTGTCTTGAAAAGTGATTTCAAGTATAGATAAGACTCATGGAGTTTGTGTTGATGATTTCTGAGTCAAAGGCTTCGTCCGCGAGCATCGAAGAATTCTCATTCGAAGGAGCAAGAAATGAAGATTATTCTTTCAAATTCAATCTTTCAACCCCAGAAGCAAGGTAAAGCTGAAATTGAAGATTATGTGACGGATTACATTGAAGCATCCTCAATCAGTCTACTGCTATCTTAAACCTGCTGAAGTGATCCAAAAGATTTGTTCTCTCTGAAGATTCTCAAGCTGAAAACGTTATCTTTCAAGAATCAGTACGTCAAGCCTCGTCATCCAATGTGCGTTCAATGCCAAATTCTGAAGAAAACCTCAAGTGCTCAAGATAAAGTCATTCATTGAAGGTTCATATGTTTATCCTGATGCTGTGATGAAATCGAAGGTTAAAGCTGAAGCCAAGCTCCCATTGAAGATTAACAAGAAGAGCCAGCTACTTTTTAGGGGGAGCTTGTTCGGTCATTATGAAAAGAAAGCTATAAACCAAGGGGGAGATTGTTGGGTCAAAATATGGTTTATACTTTTGCTTTTCTGGGCAATTATATTTTTCTGTAATATTTTTGGAGTTTACGGTCATGTTTACGGTTAAGTTTACGGCCATAAACACCTTTCGGCCGTAAACCCATTTACGGCCCATGTCCACCAAGCTCATATTCTCAAAGTATAAATATAGGTGTTAGGGTGAGGAGTATAGATTGGTGAACCCTAGAGAGTTTACGGCCAGAGAGACAGAAGAACTATTGTGTGTTAGTGTGTGTGTGTGAATCTCTTGTATTCGGATCATCATTCTATTCATTAATACATTGAGATTCATCTTATTCCTCTTCTTCTTCTCTTCTATTTTATTTGACATCATCCGTTTGATTGGGATTCCGCACCATCAAACGGATTTGATTGATACACAGGAAAATTAGAGACTTTACAAGGTCATAGCACCCTTGTTGGTCTCCACATAGTGATTGTTGTCATTGTTGTCGACTCCAACCCTCGATCACGGTTGCCCAACGGGGCACAGGTTCGATGTTGTCGAAACGGTTCGTCGAAACATGGAGGGTTGATTACCTCCGCTTCCGCTTCTAATTCTTCTCATAACCATTCACGATTTCTCGGGTTGGGAAAGTAAGGGTCGCCTGGTAAGTAGGATCTTGCTATGTTATACGTGTGAGAATAGGAGTGGAAAAGATAATTACTAGGCATCTAAATCTGTAATTAATTTCTCATAGGGGGTGATCCTTATCAGTCATGTCTATAATCACTTAGTGCATACCAGTTACACATAATTTGAGATAGAACAGACCTTCGAATAAATGACTCTACTCTAAATCCACAACCAAACAAGGAACAGGAAGGAGAGCAATAGTCATAGATTCTGAGTCTATAATATCTTCAATATGTATAACCTTAGCCTACGCACTCAGTCGTTAAGGACCTACTAATAGGGGTCTTTAGTTTTCACATAAGTTGGTTATAGTATTACAAAATACTCCTATAGTATTTTAATGTTTGACTTATGCTTTTCAACGTTTGTTTGTAAATAGAATTGGTAAGTTTTTAGACTTGTTGCAGCGCTACAATCATTCACGGGCATATGCAAATCACTTTTGGGTTAGACATAGTTGATCAGGCTATGTCCTTCCCATACCTGACTATACATCCCTAAGCCTACTTGTGCCATTCAACAATCATTACTTTTGTTTTATTATAGAATGATGCTGACCTTCATATGTGTAGTGGTGTTGATTATGATGGCATATGCGGAATTAGAAAGATCTAGTGAATCATCATGTAAAATCAAGAACACAAGGAGTAAATAAATCTTTGTAAGCTCTTATTAGATCTACAAAGAATATACAAATGGGTTTGTACTACAAAGTTTCTCTCTCTAGTCTAACACTCCAAATGGATTCACTTACATAATGGGAGTCACTCACTTCCTATTTATAGAAAAGACTCAACCTATTTACACATACAAAGAGGAAAGCCTAAAACACTACATCCAAGAGTGACTTTGCACCCTAACATTCTCCCCCTCAAAGTTAGGATTGGATGTTCGGCTTCAATCTCCAACGAGTAACACCGGTCTTCAAATCCGCAAATGAATATTCGACAAACCCGAGAAGCTTCGAATACCCATCATTCTCCCCCTTTTTATAATCAAAAAATGATTATAAAACCCATTAAGGATGAGAAGCGCCCGGGGTATAAACTTCACAATACTTCCCCTTGATGTGTACCAAAAATGAATCACCAAAAATCTTGCACGAAAAAACAATCACGAAAAGCCACAAAAAAAATTTCCAATTTATGAAATTTTTTGACTTTTTGGGTGAAAGTTGCAAGATTTTTCAAAATCCGGGTAGAAATTGTCACTTTCTGAAACTTGCTAGGACTCGTTGCGCCAAAAACAGCCAAATATGCGAAACTCTAGCCCATTTGTGAACCCGGGCATAAAGAGTAAACTCGCACAAACTGCAGGGACCAGAACAGAAAATTCTGCAATTTCTTAGCTTTTATTACCCATTTGCGAAGTTGGGTATAAACTGTCATTTCTTGAAAAGATTAGGGACCCAAATCAAAACTATTTGTTTTCTTCTTCCTAATTCGTGAATGTTTCACGGTAACACGCTTCACACGTTCAGTCAAATTCTTCGCACGCTAATCTTCGCAAATCACTTGCAAAAACAGATGGGAATGAACAACTTTCGCACACTGAAACATGGATGCGATCCATGGATGCGCATACTTCGCATCTCTAACCCAGTTAACCAAATGCAAACATTCTTGACCTTATACGCGAACTGCTTTTGAAACCCAAATGCGAACTCGCACAAATCAATCTTGCGACTCATAGAATGAACCAAATCAATAAACCAAACTTGAACCCTTCGTAAATCAACGATCAAAATCAACCACAAAATTGTCGTCATTCGCATTTTATTCACAATCCAAGGTTCGTTTGTCCCTAAACCAAATGCTTCGTCCATTCATCAAACAATTTTAACAAAGATCAAAAATCCAGACATCGAGCCTTCGTACAAAACACCAAAAACATGAATTTGATATATCAACTTCAAATCGATCAGAAATCAAAGGCCAAACAGCCAAACCAAATCATCGACCATCGTTCTTGACTCCAACTCCTCTTGTTCATCAATCGATCGAGCTTTGACTCCAAAAATTCAATATCCAAACCTAGTTCCTCAATTCGTTCCCAAATACAGACTAAATACAGACAATAATTAATTTCAATCTTCAAAATACATCAACAAACACCAATTGACAGTAAGAATCAGATTGTCAATTTCAAACGACTTCACAAATTTACGAATCCAGATTCTTGACGCTTAACATTTGTTCATCGCTTTTCAATCATGAATACTCGATCGTTAATAGAATATATCAATTGATTTCGTGGCCTTTATAGTATTCAATTTCCGAAAATCATTGAAGATGCAAACAAGAACTTTATTCGATGTCAAGAACATAACATCAGTTTATCATCGAGTTCAAAATTCGATTTTGTGGATCAAGTACAAATAGAATATTCAATGGATAAGTAACGATCAAGAAGAAACCGAATCAAACAATCAAATATGAAATAATGTGATTATACTTCAAGAACAATTTTGATTAAGATCTGAGATATAAGTCGTCGATTGTACAACATGATAAGCCAGAGTACAATTTGATCTCAAAACAGTGTTCTGTAGAATAAACCCAATTGAATACTTCCAGACTTACGATCTCAATCAAAGATATCGGATCTATTAAAAGAATGATTGGGCGATTGGGCTCACAACTTTTAAGATATCAGATCAAACACATTTGGGCTCAACATTTGTATTTATGAATAGTGAAATTAGACAAATGTTTAGGATAGGGTTTTGAACAATAATCGAATTTGATGAACAGTAAAGTTCGAGATTAAACGAGAATTTGGTTTTGATCTAAACAAAAATACTTGGATCAATTAAAGTGATTGAAACGGATTTGATCCAATGAGGCAAATCGATCAAAAATGAAAAACGCAAAATATGAATCGAACTCATGGACGTTTTGGAATCAATTTGAAAATTTGAGATACCTTTTTGACGAATCAATTTCCGTTTTCAACAAACGAATCAAATTTAGAAGATCTTGGTTCGTTTGTCGGAACGAGAAAATCTCCAATTTGAACATTGTACCACCCATTATGCGAGATGTACAACTCGTTCTTTGTGTTCTTCGTGTTCTTCAACGATCCAAGAACATCTGCAAAAGAACCACCAACACATTTGGGTTTTGACTTCAAATTCAATGCAACATTTGGAGATTGTTGCTTTGGAACCCAAATTTTCTTCACGGATTTCGACTTCACAACATTTGACGATTTTTGTGAGTAAACCTGCTTGTTTTTGTGATTGATCTTCTTCTTCTTTTTCTTTCTCATCTTTTTGCATTTTGAAGACTTGACTCCATGAACAAACCCACTTTCCACAACATCAACTTTGTGAATTTGAATAAAATCTTTTGGAGTTTGATACTTGTGATTTTCTTGGATCACCGGCTTCCGATAAGGAATCATTCCTTCAAATGAATCACAAGAACACAAAATATCATCAGTTTGAACTCCAATTGAGCAAAAAACTTTTTCATCTTGAAAATCAACTTGAACTCCTTTTTCTTGAACATCATCATCATCAAGAACACCATCCCGAGCTTCACGACAATCTGCATAATATTCAAGTTTATTGCTTCCATATTTGCATTCAGCACGAGAAATTCCTTTTATGACTTCTCCATCTCTTCTATTTCTTCGTCTCTTTTGATATGTTGTAACCAAACGATCAAAAAAATGTTTGGTTCAAAAAATTAGACAACTAATTAATTCTCCAACTTCATTCTTGTCTCCATTTACAACAATATCACATTAACTTTTCAATCCAATAGTTAAGCTATAAAGAAGATATTTAAATGAGCATTCACTTTGAACATCTTCACTATGTATCATCCATTTCTCCATAATTTTTTCTTTTCTTTCAAATCAAATGATATGAACTTGGGTTTTCTAGAGAGAGAAAGAGGCACAACAAGAATTCTAGAGAGAGAAAGTGAAACAAACAAGTATTCTAGAGAGAGAAAGTCGAATTATGGATCAAATCAAAAAAAAAATCGATTTCTAGAACACAAAACACTCTCTAAACACGAAGATCCATGATTAAAAAATGAATCAGTAAATCAAGATTGCCATCAAGGATCAATTCTTAATGAAAATCAAGAACACCCGCTCTGATACCAATTGTAGTGGTGTTGATTATGCTGGCATGTGCGGAATATGAAAGATCTAGTGAATCATCATGTAAAATCAAGAAGACAAGGAGTAAATAAATCTGTGTAAGCTCATATTAGATCTAGAAAGAATATACAAATGGGTTTGTACTACAAAGTTTCTCTCTCTAGTCTAGCACTCCAAATGGATTCTCTTACATAATAGGAGTCACTCACTTCCTATTTATAGGAAAGACTCAACCCATTTAGACATACAAAGAGGAAAGCCTAATACATTACATCCAAGAGTGACTTTGCACCCTAACAGTATGTGTGCATGCATGTATACTTTTAATTAAGAAACTATTTATTTCTAAAAGTATAGTTATTTGGAAAATGTTAAATCAGAGACCTTAGTCCCAATGCATTTATAGTTTGTATATCTTATGTGGTTCGATATACTTAGTTCACTATAAACAATGCTTTGATACCAATCTGTCACACCCCCAAACCAAGGATGGCGGAAACGTCCGGGGGTGGAGGACTTCATGTATAGTATCACAACAACGAGTATAATATTACTCAAAGTAAATATAACCATCATAAATATAATTGAAAAAGTTACACCAAAGTATATGTTTACATGTTTCAAATCAATTACATTATGATGATAAAATGAACTGTTTGACGATTGGACATCCCATCCTCAAAATGTTGTTGGTTTTCCTATTTCACTGATTTCCTGAGAATACAAGTAGTTTTGAAAAAGTGTCAACAATTAAGTTGGTGAGTTCATAAGCTTTTGAATGAAAGAGTTTAAAAGCCGATCATTGCAATGAGTTGTATGTTACCAAGAACATCCAATATTTTTCTTATAAAAATTATATGTAGTCTTAAAACCCAAGACTAGATGTGCATGTGAGTTTTGTGTTATGTGATCTCAAGTACCGAGACCGAAAGTGTACAAGTAAAATATGTAGCTATTGTTATTAAAGGTGGTTCTAGATCAACATGAAAATTCTTTTTGATTTATAAAATCCCGTATACTTTAAGTTTTGTTAACTCCCTATGTGGGTCACTATAACTATACTAAGATTAACCGACACTTTGTAATGTACCCCTTTTTGTATAAACTCGGTACTTTGTATTCGTACCCCATTTATATGAAGACCTGGTACTTTGTGATGTACCCCTTTTTGTATAAACCCGGTACTTTGTATTCGTACCCCATTTATATGAAGACCTAGTACTTTGTGATGTACCCCTTTTTGTAGAAACCTGGTACTTTGTATTCGTACCCCCTTTATATGAAGACCTGGTACATTGTGATGTACCCCTTTTTGTATCAACCCGATACTTTGTATTCGTACCTCATTTATATGAAGACCTGGTACTTTGTGATGTACCCCTTTTTGTATAAACCCGGTATTTTGTATTTATACCCCCTTTCGTATGAACACCTTTTGTAATGTAAATGAACATAAAATATACCTATTATAGCTTATCAAAATGTTTTTAATGTATATGCGACCTAACTATACCTATTATAATGTAGTATGTTTGTTTTTGGTGTATGAGAACCCTTTTTGATGTAAGTCGAAAGTATGGCAAAATATAACTATGTTTATCATTCTTATTTTGTACGAATGGTAATGGATGAGGATTCTTACACTTCAGTGAGTATTTATCTATTATGTAATTATACCACCTCAAGAAACACATGTAAAATATGAAATCTTCAATATTAACACTTTGCTCAACAAGTTACAATGTGCGATGAAAGTTATAAACTGTTATCTAGATTTTTACTTTCCTACACTATTTTACAAAAATCCTAGAAAAATCATATGAAGTCGAAAACTGATTCCGTAAATTCTAGGAGTTCACAAAATTTGTCTAGTTTATTCATAATTTTTCTCATGATTTTTAGTGGTCTCCAACATGTGTGAAAAGGTCCATAATCACAGACTGGTCCGGTTTGATTCTTTAAATGATAGATAGTTTTGTAAAAATCACCATAAATTGTAAAAAAATCATGTGGAGATGTGCAAGTAGTCATTGTAAAGCAAACAACTGGAACTACATGCACCTAAAATAGTTTTGAAAACTAAAATGTTTAAGTTGTCCAAAACAATCTGTGAATGGAGTTGAACTTTTCTGATGAAGGATATTAAATGAGTTTAGTTGTGTTCTTGGTGTTTTAACTTGTATCCCCCCACCCCCTTAAAACTTAAGAAAAACAAGAAAATATAGGGGTATTAACTCACCTTGAGTGATTTCAGTAGATGGATGATGGATAAAAGAAGTGTTCAACTCAAGAACACTTGGGAGGTGCTTTGAAGATTTGAAGATCTAACACAATATGACGATATTTGTGTAAGCAATCTATGGTTTGGATGAAGGATAGTAGAATATGTTGTTGGATTATTGTCTAAGGCTGTAACTATATTTGGTAAGTACTTAACTCGATTGTGCATGGTCCTTTTGGGTTGCCTTCACCATAGCAACTTGATAGGATGATTTGTTAATAGAGGGAAGAAATATTATTGTTAATATATTATAAGAATAATATATTAAAGGAATGATAATATTATTTGATTAATATAAGTCATAAATTAATTAGGAATTAATTTGGTGACTTAAAGAGATTAATTAAATAAAGGGGTATAAACTATCAAGTGTATGAAAGTAGTATTTTGAGTTGATAACCCTTATGGACATTGGGTTGGACGATTTTAGAGATATGGATCACCTAGAAATCGTGCAAGGCCTTATCTAGGAAGGGATTTGGATTGCTTTGAGGCTTAGTTATCCAATTAGGGTTTAAGGGTGAAACCCTAGAAGCTCACAGTATAAATAGACCCATAGGATTGAGGAAATCGGCCATCCTTGTGATTGGAAAAACCCTAGAGCCGATTTCCCTCTTCCTCACCTCTCTCAAATCATCTTCTTGCTAGTTGGTGTTTGTAAGCCATAAGAGGAGTGACATTTGTGACTCTAAGCTCTAAGAAGAAGAAGGTTTTCACGCAAGTAACTCAAGGTATTATTCTAGATCTGTTTTCATATGTTTTTATTGTTAGTTTACATTAGATCTAGCCATGAAAGTCTTGGATATGTTGCATGTTCAATTTGTGAAACCTAGATCCAAGCTATAGGGTTGTATGTGCACATAGGTAAAGTTCTTATGTCCAAAACCCATTAGTGGTATCAAAGCCATGATTGGTTTCAATTGAATATGATGCTTAACTGTTTTACTTGCTGAAAATCATTTTTTCCTGTCCTCTGTCGACCCAACTCGGCGAGTCAGTGTTTGGACTCGGTGAGTTATTGCTACTCGGCGAGTCCAAGCGTCAGACAGAGGATAATTCGGGATTTTCTTGTTGTTTTGTCTTGGATTGATACCTAAATTATTTTATTATGTAAAAATCCGAATTTTAACTTAATTTAATGATTATCCTTGACAAAAATATAGATAATTTCAAATCATTTAAATATTGTTTATTTATGTGATAAATATGGACTATTTAACATTATTTGGTAATTATCTAACGGCTAAAATTGGATTAGGTCAAATATAGATAATTATGAAATTAATTGTTTAATTTGAATTATTTGTTATTTGATCCCTATTGTTTGAAAAAGTTCAATTTCTATCCCGAAGTTTTGACATTTGATTTTTATGATTAATAGTTTAATTTAGAAGAATTTAAATTTCAACCCCTAGAGTTTTACAAGTTTAAAATTCAACCCTATACTATTATATTATTAAAATCTTAATAAATATATAAGTAAAATTAAAATGCTAGTCTTACCATTAGTAGGCCTCATTCACGAAGCCGGTCTATAAGGTGGGTATAAGGTTGCTGCCTATAAAATGGCTCTTAATGGGTGTACACTCACACCCACCGCTTGCTTGACCGGTGGAGGGTCGTTAGCCGAACGGGTAGGATAGGGCAACTTTCTCTCCTCATTAATAAGTAAAATGAAACTATAAAGTAACTTAACTATTTTATAAAATTCCCAATCTTAGTTACTTTAGGAAAAGTGAATTGATGCAATCCCATGAAATTTCACTTTGCACCCTTGCTAAGAAGTTAGTGGAGCGTGTGTGGTTTACCGGCACACTAATTGGTTCTAAGCAAAGGTGGAAAAGGGTGATTCATTGTTTATCATAGTTCGATGGAGCGTGTGTGGTTTACTAGCACATTGAATAGATGATTGTAACAATGAAGGTACCATGTAGATTTGCATGTTAATTCACACCCGCTTTGTGATCCTTGGTATCCCAGTCACAAACAAGAGGGACATATCGAGATTTAAACATGCCATTGAAAGGTTCAATGAATCTCTTAAATCTAGGAATTCTTAATAAAACTTAAGGTTATGTTTTCATGGTGAAGAATTAGTGAATCGTCATTCACTTACCTCCAAATTATTTGCATGATTAGATTACGGCATCCCTTTTCTAGTATGTAAATAATGTTGTTGGGTCCTAGCCCTAATTTTTCATTTTTGGGTGTTTAATTAGGGATCCAAATTCTAATCAAACTTTGTCCTTTCTATTTGTAGATGTCGAATGCAAACAACGTTGCTACTAACTCATTCACGTTAATGAGTCTTTGCCAAAAGGTGACCTTCGATGGTACCAACTTTAGCGAATGGATAAGATACAATCGCACCATTGCACGCTACGAGGAAAAAGAGTATGTCCTCGACGAAAAGCTCGAGAAGGTCAACCCAGAAATCGCTACTCCCGAAGAAATGGCTATCTTTGAGATACACGAACGTGATGCAACGAAAGTCCATTGCATCATGATAGCCATTATGAACCAAGAATTCCAAAAGTCCTATGAGGACATGTATCTGTATGAAATGCATCAAGATTGATGGAGAGGTACCACCAAAGTGCGAGGCAAGAGCGCTACGAGATCATCACTAACATGGTCACCGCTAAGATGGGAAATGGAGAATCGATGACTATCCACTTGCAAAAGATGCAACGATATGTTGATCGTCTTCGCAAGTTAGATGTTAACTTTGGGGAGGATTTGGCCATCGACATTGTTCTTCATTCCTTTCCCTCATGCTACAACCAACTTAGGATGACCTACCACATGAACAAGGAAGAGGTCACCCTAAGCAAACTCCAAGGACTCCTAAGGACTGTTGAGAGCAACCTAAAGGACAAGTCTATTGCACCAAATCCTACACCAACCGCTGGTCATGTTTTGGCTATAGGGCAGGGAAGGGACAAGAAGAGGAAGGCTCCGTCCAAGAGCCACCGCAAGGGAAAGTCCCAAGATGGTTGCTCTTCTAGTGGGACCAAAGTTGATCCCGCTAAGCCCAACCCTAACCCGAAGGAGGCAGAGTGCCATCATTGCCACAAGATAGGGCATTGGAAGAGAAGCTGCCCGGAATATCTGCAAGCCATCAAGGATGGAAAGATCAAGCCATATTTTGCAGGTATATACACAGTTAAATCTAGTAATTCATCTCACACTATTTATTGGGTTCTTGACACAGGATGTGGTTACTACATTTGTTCTAACTTGTAGGGACTAAGAAGAGATAGAGATGTGGAGCAAGGAAGAATAAATATAATCATGGGAAACAGAAGATCGTCGCCTGTCACCAAGATTGGAGTGTATTCTTTATTGCTAAGTAATGGATTAGGTCTAGATTTAAATAATTGTTGCTACTCGCCAGATATGGCAAGAAACATCATTTCATTTCATGGTTTGTTTAGACAAGGATTTAGATATTCGTTAAATAATATGAATGGTTCTATTTATGCTTATCTAAATGGTGTTTTATACTTTGAAGCTATGCCTTGTAATGGAATTTATGAAACTGTTATGGTTGTAGATAACCTAGGAAATGATGTGTTGTGTATAGATTCTTCCAATAGTATGGATAAAGCATCTTTGTGGCATTGTCGTCTTGGACATGTCAACAAGAAGCGCATAGCCCAACTCCAAAAGGATGGAGTGTTGGAATCATTCGACCTTAGGGAAAACGACACGTGCGAATCTTGTTTACTTGGAAAGATGACCAAGTCACCCTTCACTGGCACATGTGAGAGGGGTGAGGGTTTATTGGACCTCATATATATCGATCTATGTGGACCCTTTAGATCCACCACAAAGGATGGAAACCGCTTCTATGTGACTTTCACTGATGATTATAGTAGATATGGGTATATTTACTTAATCAAGCACAAGTCTGAAACGTTTGAAAAGTTAAAAGAATTCAAGAATGAAGTGGAGAATCAATTGGGCAGGAAAATCAAGATGCTTGGATCCGATCGAGGAGGAGACTACCTAAGTCTTGAATTCCACGACTATCTCAAGGAATGTGGAATAGTTTCACAATTGACGCCACCTAGGACACCGTAGTTAAATGGTGTGGCAGAAATGCGCAATCGAACCCTGTTGGACATGGTTCGTTCTATGATGAGTCGTGCTTCACTACCTATCTCATTTTGGGGGTATGCCTTAGAGACTGCCGCCCATATCCTTAACCGATTCCCTACAAAGAAGGTTGCCAAAACACCTCACGAGATGTGGACGGGGAAAGCTCCCTCGTTGGCACATATCAAGGTTTGGGGTTCTGAAGTTTTCGTAAGACAAGAAACTCATGACAAGCTCGAACCTCGTAGTGAGCGATGTATTTTCATCGGCTACCCACAGAAATCCTTTGGATATCTCTTCTATAGACTGAGTGACAATGTTGTCTTCGTTGCGAGGAGAGGGGTTTTCCGAGAGAGAGAACTCATAAGCCAATGAGATAGTGGGAGGCAAATCGATCTTGAAGAGATTCAAGAATCAAGCAATGAAGGAACCTCTACTGCTGGCGCTCAACCTGAGGAGGAAACTCCGGTTGAACCAATTGACAAATCATTACCTCTTAGATGTTCCGAAAGAGTTAGAGTTCAAACCTAGTTGTATGGTTTTCATATTATTACCAAAGGGGACACGTATATTAGTGATAGTACACTAATAAATCTAACAGAACCTACTTGCTATAAGGAAGCCATGGCAGGCCCGGAGTCTTCAAAATGGAAAAAGGCAATGGATAGCGAGATTCAGTCCATGTATGACAACCAAGTTTGGAATTTGGTTGACAATGTGCCCGGACGTAAAACGGTTGGGTGCAAATGGATCTTCAAGAAGAAGACCGACATGGATGGAAACGTGCACACGTACAAAGCGAGATTGGTGGCGAAGGGCTTTAGTCAAACTCCCGGAGTTGACTATGATGAGACCTTCTCACCAGTTGCAAAGATAAAATCTATTAGGGTGATGCTAGCTATTGCCGCATTTCATGATTATGAGATATGGAAAATGAATGTCAAGACCGCTTTCCTTAATGGGAAGTTGGATGAGGATGTTTACATGGCTCAGCCAGGGGGTTTCGTCGATCCAAAGCATCCAAATAGAGTGTGCAAGCTTGAAAAGTCCATTTATGGACTTAAGCAAGCGTCTCGCAGATGGAATCTTTGCTTTGATGAGAAAGTCAAAGAGTTTGGATTTGTACGAAGCGAATATGAATCATGTGTATATGTCAAAGTCAGTGGGAGCATAGTTAGCTTTCACGTTTTGTATGTCGATGACATACTGCTGACGGGAAACGACATCCCGAATCTGCAGGAGGTAAAGTCCTGGCTCGGGAAGTGCTTCGCTATGAAAGACCTCGGAGAGGCTTCCTATATATTGGGAATAAGGATAGTGAGAGAAAGAAGTAAGAGACTAATAGGACTTAGTCAGAATACTTACTTAGATAAGGTACTAAAACGTTTTAGTATGGAAAAATCGAAGAAGGGAGAACTACCGATACAGAGTAATACCAAGTTGAGTAAGACTCAAAGTCCGAGCACTGAAGTTGAGATAGTTGAGATGAGTCGAGTACCTTACGCTTGCGCAGTTGGCTCGATCATGTATGCTATGACTTGTACTCGACCTGATGTGGCCTTCGCTTTGAGCATGGTCAGTAGATATCAAGGGATTCCTAGTAGAGCGCATTGGATTGCGGTCAAGAACATCCTTAAGTACCTTAGGAGGACCAAGGAATGGTTTCTAGTCCTTGGAGGGAGTGATGAATTAAAGGTGCGAGGGTATAGTGACGCCAGTTTCCAGACTGACAGGGACAACTACCATTCACAGTCGGGATGGGTCTTTACCCTTAATGGAGGAGCAGTAACTTAGAAAAGTTCCAAACAGGAAACTGTAGCTGATTCAACATGTGAATCAGAGTACATTGCAGTGAGCGAAGCGTCAAAGGAGGCAATATGGTTGAAGAACTTCATTGGCGATCTTGGAGTTGTGCGTGACATAAAGGAGCCCATGGAGATTTTCTATGATAATGAAGGAGTGGTTGCCTTGACCAAGGAACCAAGGGATCATGGTAGATCTCAGCATATAGACAGAAAATATCACTTTATTAGACATCGAGTAGAAGAAGGACACCTCGTGGTTAAGAGGATATCATCAGAAGATAACCCAGCAGATCCACTTACGAAGGGACTGAGCAGGTTAAGCACTTGCAGCATGCTAGGAGTATTGGGCTGAAGGATGATATTAGCTTAGATTAGATAGTATTAGAAACGTGTAATAGATAAATTTAATTGACATTTGATGATTAAATAAAGGAGTATTATTTATAAGTATTGTTACTGTCTTATGTTAATTGTTTAGCTATTGTTTCGCTTTGCATGTTTTGACTTCCAAAATAATTGAGTTTATTAAGAATAATCGAATTATTCGAATTGTCCACAATCGTTCATATGTTGGAAGTATGTATGAATGAAGATTGTCATGAATTGGTGTGTAGATTGTCTAAATGGTATTAGACATAGCAAAGGTTTGCTACAACGTTCATGAGTGCTTATGAACAAGTTTTGAGCATTGGAATAAACCCGCACTTGCTGGAATCACTTTGAAGTGATCGCAAGACGATAATATCATATGGTCTTAAAAGCTGGATATATGGTTTATTATTACTAATTGGTTGTACATTGATAATGCGAAACCGCATCAATAAATTGATGTCATAAAACGCATTGTTGTGTATAGTTAGTTAGTCGATAAGTAAATGCATATAAGTCGAAGTTTATTTGTTACTTTTATCCTAAGAGGGTAAAAGCGATATCACGGCCACTCGATGATTTGTTTTGACTTATGTGCCAGGCCCGGTCAGGACTGAATTGATGTGTTCAATTAAGTTGTATGTCAAATAAATATGAGATCGAGAAAATAGTTGTTGGAGTATGAGCATGACAATGTCTTATGAAATCATCTACACGATATCAAAACAGAGAACTGTACGATCCCTTATCTAAAGCACAAGATACTGATAAGAATCAGAGTTGACAGCGTCTTTGAGAGCTACGGTTGCTAATCAGATTGTGTATGCATTTATAGTTACTAGACTTATCCAAGTGGGAGACTGTTGGATTAGTGTCGAAGGCTGTAACTATATTTGGTAAGTACTTGACCCGATTGTGCATGGTCCTTTTGGATTGTCTTCACCATAGTAACTTAATAGGATGATTTGTTAATACAATGAAGAAATATTATTGTTAATATATTATAAGAATAATATATTAAAGGAATGATAATATTATTTGATTAATATAAGTCATAAATTAATTAGGAATTAATTCGGTGACTTAAAGAGATTAATTAGATAAAGGGGTATAAGCTGTCAAGTGTATGAAAGTTGTATTTTGAGCTGATTACCCTTATGGACACAGGGTTGGACGATTTTAGGGATATAGATCACCTAGAAATTGTCCAAGGCCTTATCTAGGAAGGGATTTGGATTGCTTTGAGGCTAAGTTATCCAATTAGGGTTTAAGGGTGAAACCCTAGAAGCTCATAGTATAAATAGACCCATAGGGTTGAGGAAATCGGCCATCCTTGTGATTGGAGAAACCCTAGAGCCGATTTCCCTCTTCCTCACCTCTCTCAAATCATCTTCTTGCTAGTTAGTGTTTGTAAGCCACAAGAGGAGTGACATTTGTGACTCTAAGCTCCACGAAGAAGAAGGTTTTCACGCAAGTAACTCAAGGTATTATTCTAGATCTATTTTCATATGTTTTGATTGTTAGTTTACATTAGATCTAGCCATGAAAGTCTTGGATATGTGGCATGTTCAATTAGTGAAACCTAGATCCAAGCTATAGGGTTGTATGTGCACATAGGTAAAGTTCTTATGTCCAAAACCCATCATATGTAATTATAGGAGGAATATACTTACCAAATGTAGCAGGAAATCTTGAAGATTAGCCTTGAATCTTGAAATTTTTAGAGAGAGAAAGTGAGAGAAAATGAAGTTTGTTCTTTGGTGAAAATGAGAGAAATGTGAGGCGAGAGGAGGGTTTTCCAGCTAGACCAAGTGTGTGGCTGCAATACGGTGGGAAAAGTACTATAGAATGACTAGGTATGGTGTAATAGTGACTGGGGGTTGTACTATGAAGGTATGGGGACGTTGCTAGTGTCCTTGTCCAAAGGATAAGTCAACACTCCACCTAAATATCTCACATAATAGATTTTATTATTAGGAAATGATTTTCCCCAAAATATAGTTAAAATATGAATATTTAGGGTTTATTATGTTAAATTACGAGTTTTGGTGAAAATCTCGCATTAAAATCTAGAAAAACTAGCTTAAAATAAAGTTTGGGTCAAAAACCGGCAATCTGGACCCAACCTGCGAGGTTCGGCTCTACGGGAGTGAGAACAGAGAGTAGAAGGGAGGACCAAAGATGCGAGGGTTCGGTCGTGGCTCGCATCTTGGAACCGAAGGTTAGGTCCTCGGACCGAAGGTGAGAAGAGAAGAGCAGAAGGTCAGGCTCGGTTCGGAATGCTCAGGGGACCGAAATAGACAGAGTGCTCGACCCATTTCGGTTGAGAGGGTTTCGGTTCTCAGGAGGTTAGGCTCTAAGAGGTTCGGTTCCTAAGAGGTTCGGTTCCCAAGAGGAGTTTCGGCTCCTAAGAGGGGTTTCAGCTCCTTAAGGTTGTTTTTCGTGTAGACTTCCGTTTTCGAGCGGTTTTCGACTAAATTAAGGGTCAGGATGCCCCGAGTGATTATAAGAAGTTGAGAGAGATTTGTGAGAGATTTGACATACTTGGAGAGATTTGACATACAAAGAGATATTTGAAAGAGATTTCACATACTTGGAGAGATTGGGGAGAGATTTCACATACTTGGACAGATCTGGGAGAGATTTCACATACTTGGAGAGATTTGACATATAGAGAGAGAGATTTGGGGTAGCGAGAGATAGAGCGAAACAGAGTGGGAGAGGCTTTTTTGTGACCTTTTGAGTGCTTGGCTCTGCAACACAAGGTTCGTAAGCCCCGTTCAGCCATGTTTAAGGATCTTACACACTCCCGATGAGTATGCAACATTGCTTTATCGGTTTGGTTTGTTACTTACCACAATTTTAGGTTAGGGAAATCTAGATGTACGGACTTTTTAATTTATGATTTCTCGTTAGAATAACGAGTCGTATAGTAATTACCTAACGTAAGCCCCAGTACCCAAAGGTTAATTGAGTCGACCGCTTTCACTTGCTGACTTTATTTGACTTTGACTTGACAGGAAATTGATGGTTGTCACACCCTGAATCACCAGCTCTCCCCCACCTGGGGTTCTGATCCGAACCAATTGTTGTGCGCAGTCAATCACTGCTCCATTGGGGCTTAGCCAATCCATACCAATAATAACCTTTCTCCCCCTCAACGGTGTGGGAACCAAATCCACTAGATAATGATCTTCGAACAACCTCAAAACACAATACCGGAAGACCTTTGATGCTCGTACAGACCTATCGTCCGCAATCTCGACCTCTATAGGGAAATCCAACATGCCTGAGGACTCAGGAAACTTTGTTAAGATTAAAACTTAATCTTGAAGATCGATTAGATCTTAAACAGGTAAAATAAAGATTAAACAGCAAGAACACGAAAACAATAAACAACTCAAGAATGAATCAAACGTGTCGAATGATTATAAAACAACCCTCAGAAGAGCTCGATCAAGAACATCAACTGTAGAGGGTTAAAAGGTTTACAGGAACGACAAAGAAAAATGCAAAGCTATCGTAATTCTCTCTATTGTATTCTTGATCGTTAACCTAATATGCATGCAATCATATTATTATATAGTAAACCTAACAGGCTCACGGTTGGACAGGCCCAAACCGGAGTACAAAATAATTAGACTATTAACCGAGCCCAATGACGCAATACTAAACAAATCTGCAACCCAACAATCTCCCCCTTTGCGTCAATTGGAGCGAGATCTTCACTTCTTGCTTGGGCCAGCAGCAGCAGCGGCAGGTACCTTCTTCTTTACAGTCTGAAACATACGAGAGATAAGAGCAAGTATCGTTTGTCTGAATCGGATGTACCACTGAATCATATCGTTGAAGTATTTGATATCATCCGCTGCATTCTCTTTACACCGATGGATGATCTCCAGCACATGCTCTAGACAAGTAGTGGTATAAAGATGTTTATCCGCTAAGGCAAAGAGACATTTCTGTCCTTCTGCTCTAGTGAACATGACCGAATTACGCCTTGGGTCAATATTGCTCATCTTCATCTGATTGAGATCACTGGCCGAGCCAACAGGAGAGATCTTCGGTTTCTTCTTGAAGACAGTGGCTATCTCCTGATCCATCAAGGCGACCTCCATGATATAGCATACTAACATCCTTTTGAGATTGTCTATAATCGGACCATATTCAGCTTCATTCGTCAAGAGGATGTTATGCAGAACAATCCAGTCATGGGGGTTGAGGTTCGGTAGATCTGCTAAGGATATTAGATGTTCGGTTCTTGCAGACCCTCTGATCACCCTGAACCGAACGTTGATGAATCTCCCTTCGGTATATGGCTTCAAAACCCGAACGTTAACGATCTTCTGAGCGCTCCATGTTTGATACTGTGGTTGAGCAGCCTTCAGATAGAACTCGATTAACTCCCGATCAACCTCAGGATTAGGATGAGGGACTCCAAAAATGTTGGAGAAGGCGTGGAAAATAAACGCCTTTCGGGTTAAGGGCATGTCGAACTGCGAGTCGACAGAGTTGTAGCAGTCGAAGGAGATCACCGGTTCGAGCCATAGGATGCTCGGAGTATCGATAGCCTCCTTTATCATTCTCTCTCGAGTCCAAGCAGGGAAAAGAGTCTTCCTGCTCTCGAGGAGATCGTGGGCTTCTTTCTTCTTGCGTTCGACTTCTTCAGCTTCTCGCGCCACACGAATGTTATCATTTTCAACATTGCGACTATTCTTGCGTTTCAGCAAGTCAGCAATGGTTTCTTTATCATCTTCATCTTCTTCCTCAGCTATCTTCTTTCCTTTATCCTTCACACCCGAACCCAAAGTTTGACCAGTAGGAGGAGGTTCGGTTATGTGAGCAGCTTTTGACGAAGGAGGTGGTTTCGATCCGGACTTCACTTCTCCCCCTTGTTTCGGAGTGGACACGAAACTAGGTAGCCCTTCTATTTTGTTGAGAAGATCCAGGGCAGGGGCGAGTTTTTCTGCAAGGGTTCGCCTCACAGTGTGGTTCAG
Source organism: Lactuca sativa (assembly GCF_002870075.4). Classification (NCBI taxonomy): domain Eukaryota; kingdom Viridiplantae; phylum Streptophyta; class Magnoliopsida; order Asterales; family Asteraceae; genus Lactuca; species Lactuca sativa. The sequence continues at coordinate 303,585,839 of NC_056630.2, read as the reverse complement.
AATGGGATCGTGCGCTTCCAGGATGTTAGATATTGCGGAGTGTACATCCGAAACACACGTCCTAATCACTTCCTGTTCGGATCGAAGAGCGTCAAGTTGTTGTTGAGAACTTGAAAGTTGAGCACTCTTGACCTTGAGGGCAGTAGTCTTCCTTGCGAGAGCATCCATCAATGAGTTATCATAAGCAAGATCCTCCTGGAGTTTAGAGAGGCGCTCATCGATAGATGTCCGAAGGGCAGAGTTGTCGTCACTGATTGATTGGCGAAGGGTAGCGAACCACTTCAACTCTGTTGAGACGAAAGTGGCCAATTGTTGAACAATCAGTTCCAACGTTGTTTTGTTTGCAGCAGCACTCTCCTGTAGAGATTGTAATAAGGCAGAGGTGTCGGAAAATAGTTTATTGACTTTTTCGGTCGCCGCCTCACAAGCTTTTGTCGAGGCGTCAATTGCTGCAGTGGCAGAAGCAACAGAATCATGTTGAGCCCTGGAAAAGGCATCAACGATCTTCTGAAGAGCAGCTTCAGAGAGAGAGGATTGTGAGTTGGAGGATGAAGCAATAAGCAGATCAACCTTCTCATGCAGCTCCTTAAGATGCTTCTTTGTTATTGGAGCTTCCTCATCGTCGTCGCTTTGGACCTGAAACGGACTGTAGTAGACCGAATCGAAGGTCATATTTTCCCCTCCAAGGAAAGGGTTATCTCCGTCAGAGGCATGACCAGGAGATGGGGGTAATGGTGAAGCTGGAAATGTAGTGGTTTGAGTAGGTTCAGGTTGAGTGTGAGTCGGGGTAGGTTCGGGTGGTTGTTGAGTATGGGTAGTTTCGGTTGTATGAAGGGGTTCAGTTTGAGGTGGTGGTTCGGTTGCATCGGTATGAACCCCCGTATCAGATACGTTGGTTGTAACCTTTGCAGTGGCTGTTGTAGTTGTATCAGTGAAAATGGGTGGTGGTATAGGGAAAGAGGTCTTAGGAATGGTGGTAGAGGGGTTTATGGTGGGAATGGCAGTAGGGATTGTTTGAGTGGGAGAGGGAATGGGTGAGTTATGGATTTCCATGTCTGGTGTAGGTGATCGGGGTGGGGTGTTGCCTCTTGGAGGGGTTTCGCCTCTTTAAGAGCCGTCCGAATCCGAACTCTCACCTTCCGACTCACCAGAAGAGGAAGCGATAATGAGTTTTCGCTTGGGTTGAGTCTTGCGCCTCTTCTGCTGTGGGGACGGAGCAGGTTTAGTAGCCTTTCTCTTTTTGGGAGAAGGGCCTTTAGCCCCTTTCGCTACCTGCTTTCCTTTTTCTGCCTTTTTGCCTCTTGAAACAGGCTTATCAGCATGATTGATGGACTTGAGCATCTCCGGCGTGAGATCCCTCGATCCAGACTGTTTGAACTCCTTGATGGTCCGGATGATTCTGCTGTCTGCTGGGACATCAGCATACATTGACTCCGGAATAGAACCGATAAAGGGAAATTTGGATGCATCTAAGATGATGATCTTCGTGGTATGGAAAGTACCGATCGAAGACATCGATGCACTGGCAGTAGTGGGGACATCAAATTTATGCATCGCCCATTTTGTGATGAGAGCCCAAAACCTTGCATACGACACCTCAGAATGTCGTGAAGAAGAAGAGAGGCTTTGGATGAGTTGTTGCCAGAGAACCAACCCATAATCGACGTTGATCCCGTTGTAGACGCCGTACATGATCGACAGGAAGAGTCGACTGGAGCCGTCGGATCCTGAGCTCCGTTCAGATAAACCTTTAAAAAGAACAGTGAACATACCGTTCCACTGTGGTGGCAAGCAAGACTTTTTAAACTTCGCGACGGAGGTGAGCACCTCCGTGTACCCCATGTTGTAAAACATACTGTAGAGATGGCCAATCGGAATCGTCTCTGGATTAACCCTTGAAGGGTCAGCAGCAAACCCTAGCAATGCGCCAAATCGTTGCTTTGAAATCGAGGTTTTGTGATCAGAAACCTCGAAAAAAACCCTATCGACTGCTTTATCGTAATGGGCAGTCGCATAAACCTACGATAAGAGCTCCATGGGCACAGATTCCACCCGTGAAAGTGCAGGTGCTATCGGTGAGTACTTCAGGCACTCAATAATCGGGAACATGTAGGAATCATACGCCTGAGGGGTTAGATCGATCACCAAAAACTGGTGAGGGCGAATGGGAAGGATGTGTGAGGTAGCATGAACAGACGATGATTCTGCCATTGTTCAAGTTGGGAAGAAGATGATGAACAATTAGGTTTGCAGGGAGTTTTTGCTCTCTTGGGAATTTTGATGCGATAAAGAGGTAAATGGGAGAGAAGATTGCCTTTTATAGTGGGTGTAAGGAGAGAGAAAAATATGTTCAAATCTTCTATCGAAATACGAAAGGATTTCCCGGAATGACAGATGCGTGACAGTTAAGGCATGCGATGATCACGTAGGAGAGAGAGTGTCAGATTCCTTGTAACACGCCTCCCAACAAGCGCCATTTCTGAAGAAACCATTTCAAATCCACACGCGCCCTTATGTGCCAGAGAGGAACCGCTTGAAATTCGCACACGCGTCCATTATGTCAGTAAAAGAGTGGACCCAACCTGCGAGGTTCGGCTCTACGGGAGTGAGAACAGAGAGTAGAAGGGAGGACCAAAGATGCGAGGGTTCGGTCGTGGCTCGCATCTTGGAACCGAAGGTTAGGTCCTCGGACCGAAGGTGAGAAGAGAAGAGCAGAAGGTCAGGCTCGGTTCGGAATGCTCGGGGGACCGAAATAGACAGAGTGCTCGACCCATTTCGGTTGAGAGGGTTTCGGTTCTCAGGAGGTTAGGCTCTAAGAGGTTCGGTTCCTAAGAGGTTCGGTTCCCAAGAGGAGTTTCGGCTCCTAAGAGGGGTTTCAGCTCCTTAAGGTTGTTTTTCGTGTAGACTTCCGTTTTCGAGCGGTTTTCGACTAAATTAAGGGTCGGGATGCCCCGAGTGATTATAAGAAGTTGAGAGAGATTTGTGAGAGATTTGACATACTTGGAGAGATTTGACATACAAAGAGATATTTGGGAGAGATTTCACATACTTGGAGAGATTGGGGAGAGATTTCACATACTTGGACAGATCTGGGAGAGATTTCACATACTTGGAGAGATTTGACATATAGAGAGAGAGATTTGGGGTAGCGAGAGATAGAGCGAAACAGAGTGGGAGAGGCTTTTTTGTGACCTTTTGAGTGCTTGGCTCTGCAACACAAGGTTCGTAAGCCCCGTTCAGCCATGTTTAAGGATCTTACACACTCCCGATGAGTATGCAACATTGCTTTATCGGTTTGGTTTGTTACTTACCACAATTTTAGGTTAGGGAAATCTAGATGTACGGACTTTTTAATTTATGATTTCTCGTTAGAATAACGAGTCGTATAGTAATTACCTAACGTAAGCCCCAGTACCCAAGGGTTAATTGAGTCGACCGCTTTCACTTGCTGACTTTATTTGACTTTGACTTGACAGGAAATTGATGGTTGTCACACCCTGAATCACCAGCTCTCCCCCACCTGGGGTTCTGATCCGAACCAATTGTTGTGCGCAGTCAATCACTGCTCCATTAGGGCTTAGCCAATCCATACCAATAATAACCTTTCTCCCCCTCAACGGTGTGGGAACCAAATCCACTAGATAATGATCTTCGAACAACCTCAAAACACAATACCGGAAGACCTTTGATGCTCGTACAGACCTATCGTCCGCAATCTCGACCTCTATAGGGAAATCCAACATGCCTGAGGACTCAGGAAACTTTGTTAAGATTAAAACTTAATCTTGAAGATCGATTAGATCTTAAACAGGTAAAATAAAGATTAAACAGCAAGAACACGAAAACAATAAACAACTCAAGAATGAATCAAACGTGTCGAATGATTATAAAACAACCCTCAGAAGAGCTCGATCAAGAACATCAACTGTAGAGGGTTAAAAGGTTTACAGGAACGACAAAGAAAAATGCAAAGCTATCGTAATTCTCTCTATTGTATTCTTGATCGTTAACCTAATATGCATGCAATCATATTATTATATAGTAAACCTAACAGGCTCACGGTTGGACAGGCCCAAACCGGAGTACAAAATAATTAGACTATTAACCGAGCCCAATGACGCAATACTAAACGAATCTGCAACCCAACAATCTCCCCCTTTGCGTCAATTGGAGCGAGATCTTCACTTCTTGCTTGGGCCAGCAGCAGCAGCGGCAGGTACCTTCTTCTTTACAGTCTGAAACATACGAGAGATAAGAGCAAGTATCGTTTGTCTGAATCGGATGTACCACTGAATCATATCGTTGAAGTATTTGATATCATCCGCTGCATTCTCTTTACACCGATGGATGATCTCCAGCACATGCTCTAGACAAGTAGTGGTATAAAGATGTTTATCCGCTAAGGCAAAGAGACATTTCTGTCCTTCTGCTCTAGTGAACATGACCGAATTACGCCTTGGGTCAATATTGCTCATCTTCATCTGATTGAGATCACTGGCCGAGCCAACATGAGAGATCTTCGGTTTCTTCTTGAAGACAGTGGCTATCTCCTGATCCATCAAGGCGACCTCCATGATATAGCATACTAACATCCTTTTGAGATTGTCTATAATCGGACCATATTCAGCTTCATTCGTCAAGAGGATGTTATGCAGAACAATCCAGTCATGGGGGTTGAGGTTCGGTAGATCTGCTAAGGATATTAGATGTTCGGTTCTTGCAGACCCTCTGATCACCCTGAACCGAACGTTGATGAATCTCCCTTCGGTATATGGCTTCAAAACCCGAACGTTAACGATCTTCTGAGCGCTCCATGTTTGATACTGTGGTTGAGCAGCCTTCAGATAGAACTCGATTAACTCCCGATCAACCTCAGGATTAGGATGAGGGACTCCAAAAATGTTGGAGAAGGCGTGGAAAATAAACGCCTTTCGGGTTAAGGGCATGTCGAACTGCGAGTCGACAGAGTTGTAGCAGTCGAAGGAGATCACCGGTTCGAGCCATAGGATGCTCGGAGTATCGATAGCCTCCTTTATCATTCTCTCTCGAGTCCAAGCAGGGAAAAGAGTCTTCCTGCTCTCAAGGAGATCGTGGGCTTCTTTCTTCTTGCGTTCGACTTCTTCAGCTTCTCGCGCCACACGAATGTTATCATTTTCAACATTGCGACTATTCTTGCATTTCAGCAAGTCAGCAATGGTTTCTTTATCATCTTCATCTTCTTCCTCAGCTATCTTTTTTCCTTTATCCTTCACACCCGAACCCAAAGTTTGACCAGTAGGAGGAGGTTCGGTTATGTGAGCAGCTTTTGACGAAGGAGGTGGTTTCGATCCGGACTTCACTTCTCCCCCTTGTTTCGGAGTGGACACGAAACTAGGTAGCCCTTCTATTTTGTTGAGAAGATCCAGGGCAGGGGCGAGTTTTTCTGCAAGGGTTCGCCTCACAGTGTGGTTCAGAATGGGATCGTGCGCTTCCAGGATGTTAGATATTGCGGAGTGTACATCCGAAACACACGTCCTAATCACTTCCTGTTCGGATCGAAGAGCGTCAAGTTGTTGTTGAGAACTTGAAAGTTGAGCACTCTTGACCTTGAGGGCAGTAGTCTTCCTTGCGAGAGCATCCATCAATGAGTTATCATAAGCAAGATCCTCCTGGAGTTTAGAGAGGCGCTCATCGATAGATGTCCGAAGGGCAGAGTTGTCGTCACTGATTGATTGGCGAAGGGTAGCGAACCACTTCAACTCTGTTGAGACGAAAGTGGCCAATTGTTGAACAATCAGTTCCAACGTTGTTTTGTTTGCAGCAGCACTCTCCTGTAGAGATTGTAATAAGGCAGAGGTGTCAGAAAATAGTTTATTGACTTTTTCGGTCGCCGCCTCACAAGCTTTTGTCGAGGCGTCAATTGCTGCAGTGGCAGAAGCAACAGAATCATGTTGAGCCCTGGAAAAGGCATCAACGATCTTCTGAAGAGCAGCTTCAGAGAGAGAGGATTGTGAGTTGGAGGATGAAGCAATAAGCAGATCAACCTTCTCATGCAGCTCCTTAAGATGCTTCTTTGTTATTGGAGCTTCCTCATCGTCGTCGCTTTGGACCTGAAACGGACTTTAGTAGACCGAATCGAAGGTCATATTTTCCCCTCCAAGGAAAGGGTTATCTCCGTCAGAGGCATGACCAGGAGATGGGGGTAATGGTGAAGCTGGAAATGTAGTGGTTTGAGTAGGTTCAGGTTGAGTGTGAGTCGGGGTAGGTTCGGGTGGTTGTTGAGTATGGGTAGTTTCGGTTGTATGAAGGGGTTCAGTTTGAGGTGGTGGTTCGGTTGCATCGGTATGAACCCCCGTATCAGATACGTTGGTTGTAACCTTTGCAGTGGCTGTTGTAGTTGTATCAGTGAAAATGGGTGGTGGTATAGGGAAAGAGGTCTTAGGAATGGTGGTAGAGGGGTTTATGGTGGGAATGGCAGTAGGGATTGTTTGAGTGGGAGAGGGAATGGGTGAGTTATGGATTTCCATGTCTGGTGTAGGTGATCGGGGTGGGGTGTTGCCTCTTGGAGGGGTTTCGCCTCTTTAAGAGCCGTCCGAATCCGAACTCTCACCTTCCGACTCACCAGAAGAGGAAGCGATAATGAGTTTTCGCTTGGGTTGAGTCTTGCGCCTCTTCTGCTGTGGGGACGGAGCAGGTTTAGTAGCCTTTCTCTTTTTGGGAGAAGGGCCTTTAGCCCCTTTCGCTACCTGCTTTCCTTTTTCTGCCTTTTTGCCTCTTGAAACAGGCTTATCAGCATCATTGATGGACTTGAGCATCTCCGGCGTGATATCCCTCGATCCAGACTGTTTGAACTCCTTGATGGTCCGGATGATTCTACTGTCTGCTGGGACATCAGCATACATTGACTCCGGAATAGAACCGATAAAGGGAAATTTGGATGCATCTAAGATGATGATCTTCGTGGTATGGAAAGTACCGATCGAAGACATCGATGCACTGGCAGTAGTGGGGACATCAAATTTATGCATCGCCCATTTTGTGATGAGAGCCCAAAACCTTGCATACGACACCTCAGAATGTCGTGAAGAAGAAGAGAGGCTTTGGATGAGTTGTTGCCAGAGAACCAACCCATAATCGACGTTGATCCCGTTGTAGACGCCGTACATGATCGACAGGAAGAGTCGACTGGAGCCGTCGGATCCTGAGCTCCGTTCAGATAAACCTTTAAAAAGAACAGTGAACATACCGTTCCACTGTGGTGGCAAGCAAGACTTTTTAAACTTCGCGACGGAGGTGAGCACCTCCGTGTACCCCATGTTGTAAAACATACTGTAGAGATGGCCAATCGGAATCGTCTCTGGATTAACCCTTGAAGGGTCAGCAGCAAACCCTAGCAATGCGCCAAATCGTTGCTTTGAAATCGAGGTTTTGTGATCAGAAACCTCGAAGAAAACCCTATCGACTGCTTTATCGTAATGGGCAGTCGCATAAACCTACGATAAGAGCTCCATGGGCACAGATTCCACCCGTGAAAGTGCAGGTGCTATCGGTGAGTACTTCAGGCACTCAATAATCGGGAACATGTAGGAATCATACGCCTGAGGGGTTAGATCGATCACCAAAAACTGGTGAGGGCGAATGGGAAGGATGTGTGAGGTAGCATGAACAGACGATGATTCTGCCATTGTTCAAGTTGGGAAGAAGATGATGAACAATTAGGTTTGCAGGGAGTTTTTGCTCTCTTGGGAATTTTGATGCGATAAAGAGGTAAATGGGAGAGAAGATTGCCTTTTATAGTGGGTGTAAGGAGAGAGAAAAATATGTTCAAATCTTCTATCGAAATACGAAAGGATTTCCCGGAATGACAGATGCGTGACAGTTAAGGCATGCGATGATCACGTAGGAGAGAGAGTGTCAGATTCCTTGTAACACGCCTCCCAACAAGCGCCATTTCTGAAGAAACCATTTCAAATCCACACGCGCCCTTATGTGCCAGAGAGGAACCGCTTGAAATTCGCACACGCGTCCATTATGTCAGTAAAAGAGTGGACCCAACCTGCGAGGTTCGGCTCTACGGGAGTGAGAACAGAGAGTAGAAGGGAGGACCAAAGATGCGAGGGTTCGGTCGTGGCTCGCATCTTGGAACCGAAGGTTAGGTCCTCGGACCGAAGGTGAGAAGAGAAGAGCAGAAGGTCAGGCTCGGTTCGGAATGCTCGGGGGACCGAAATAGACAGAGTGCTCGACCCATTTCGGTTGAGAGGGTTTCGGTTCTCAGGAGGTTAGGCTCTAAGAGGTTCGGTTCCTAAGAGGTTCGGTTCCCAAGAGGAGTTTCAGCTCCTTAAGGTTGTTTTTCGTGTAGACTTCCGTTTTCGAGCGGTTTTCGACTAAATTAAGGGTCGGGATGCCCCGAGTGATTATAAGAAGTTGAGAGAGATTTGTGAGAGATTTGACATACTTGGAGAGATTTGACATACAAAGAGATATTTGGGAGAGATTTCACATACTTGGAGAGATTGGGGAGAGATTTCACATACTTGGACAGATCTGGGAGAGATTTCACATACTTGGAGAGATTTGACATATAGAGAGAGAGATTTGGGGTAGCGAGAGATAGAGCGAAACAGAGTGGGAGAGGCTTTTTTGTGACCTTTTGAGTGCTTGGCTCTGCAACACAAGGTTCGTAAGCCCCGTTCAGCCATGTTTAAGGATCTTACACACTCCCGATGAGTATGCAACATTGCTTTATCGGTTTGGTTTGTTACTTACCACAATTTTAGGTTAGGGAAATCTAGATGTACGGACTTTTTAATTTATGATTTCTCGTTAGAATAACGAGTCGTATAGTAATTACCTAACGTAAGCCCCAGTACCCAAGGGTTAATTGAGTCGACCGCTTTCACTTGCTGACTTTATTTGACTTTGACTTGACAGGAAATTGATGGTTGTCACACCCTGAATCACCAGCTCTCCCCCACCTGGGGTTCTGATCCGAACCAATTGTTGTGCGCAGTCAATCACTGCTCCATTAGGGCTTAGCCAATCCATACCAATAATAACCTTTCTCCCCCTCAACGGTGTGGGAACCAAATCCACTAGATAATGATCTTCGAACAACCTCAAAACACAATACCGGAAGACCTTTGATGCTCGTACAGACCTATCGTCCGCAATCTCGACCTCTATAGGGAAATCCAACATGCCTGAGGACTCAGGAAACTTTGTTAAGATTAAAACTTAATCTTGAAGATCGATTAGATCTTAAACAGGTAAAATAAAGATTAAACAGCAAGAACACGAAAACAATAAACAACTCAAGAATGAATCAAACGTGTCGAATGATTATAAAACAACCCTCAGAAGAGCTCGATCAAGAACATCAACTGTAGAGGGTTAAAAGGTTTACAGGAACGACAAAGAAAAATGCAAAGCTATCGTAATTCTCTCTATTGTATTCTTGATCGTTAACCTAATATGCATGCAATCATATTATTATATAGTAAACCTAACAGGCTCACGGTTGGACAGGCCCAAACCGGAGTACAAAATAATTAGACTATTAACCGAGCCCAATGACGCAATACTAAACGAATCTGCAACCCAACAATCTCCCCCTTTGCGTCAATTGGAGCGAGATCTTCACTTCTTGCTTGGGCCAGCAGCAGCAGCGGCAGGTACCTTCTTCTTTACAGTCTGAAACATACGAGAGATAAGAGCAAGTATCGTTTGTCTGAATCGGATGTACCACTGAATCATATCGTTGAAGTATTTGATATCATCCGCTGCATTCTCTTTACACCGATGGATGATCTCCAGCACATGCTCTAGACAAGTAGTGGTATAAAGATGTTTATCCGCTAAGGCAAAGAGACATTTCTGTCCTTCTGCTCTAGTGAACATGACCGAATTACGCCTTGGGTCAATATTGCTCATCTTCATCTGATTGAGATCACTGGCCGAGCCAACATGAGAGATCTTCGGTTTCTTCTTGAAGACAGTGGCTATCTCCTGATCCATCAAGGCGACCTCCATGATATAGCATACTAACATCCTTTTGAGATTGTCTATAATCGGACCATATTCAGCTTCATTCGTCAAGAGGATGTTATGCAGAACAATCCAGTCATGGGGGTTGAGGTTTGGTAGATCTGCTAAGGATATTAGATGTTCGGTTCTTGCAGACCCTCTGATCACCCTGAACCGAACGTTGATGAATCTCCCTTCGGTATATGGCTTCAAAACCCGAACGTTAACGATCTTCTGAGCGCTCCATGTTTGATACTGTGGTTGAGCAGCCTTCAGATAGAACTCGATTAACTCCCGATCAACCTCAGGATTAGGATGAGGGACTCCAAAAATGTTGGAGAAGGCGTGGAAAATAAACGCCTTTCGGGTTAAGGGCATGTCGAACTGCGAGTCGACAGAGTTGTAGCAGTCGAAGGAGATCACCGGTTCGAGCCATAGGATGCTCGGAGTATCGATAGCCTCCTTTATCATTCTCTCTCGAGTCCAAGCAGGGAAAAGAGTCTTCCTGCTCTCGAGGAGATCGTGGGCTTCTTTCTTCTTGCGTTCGACTTCTTCAGCTTCTCGCGCCACACGAATGTTATCATTTTCAACATTGCGACTATTCTTGCATTTCAGCAAGTCAGCAATGGTTTCTTTATCATCTTCATCTTCTTCCTCAGCTATCTTCTTTCCTTTATCCTTCACACCCGAACCCAAAGTTTGACCAGTAGGAGGAGGTTCGGTTATGTGAGCAGCTTTTGACGAAGGAGGTGGTTTCGATCCGGACTTCACTTCTCCCCCTTGTTTCGGAGTGGACACGAAACTAGGTAGCCCTTCTATTTTGTTGAGAAGATCCATGGCAGGGGCGAGTTTTTCTGCAAGGGTTCGCCTCACAGTGTGGTTCAGAATGGGATCGTGCGCTTCCAGGATGTTAGATATTGCGGAGTGTACATCCGAAACACACGTCCTAATCACTTCCTGTTCGGATCGAAGAGCGTCAAGTTGTTGTTGAGAACTTGAAAGTTGAGCACTCTTGACCTTGAGGGCAGTAGTCTTCCTTGCGAGAGCATCCATCAATGAGTTATCATAAGCAAGATCCTCCTGGAGTTTAGAGAGGCGCTCATCGATAGATGTCCGAAGGGCAGAGTTGTCGTCACTGATTGATTGGCGAAGGGTAGCGAACCACTTCAACTCTGTTGAGACGAAAGTGGCCAATTGTTGAACAATCAGTTCCAACGTTGTTTTGTTTGCAGCAGCACTCTCCTGTAGAGATTGTAATAAGGCAGAGGTGTCGGAAAATAGTTTATTGACTTTTTCGGTCGCCGCCTCACAAGCTTTTGTCGAGGCGTCAATTGCTGCAGTGGCAGAAGCAACAGAATCATGTTGAGCCCTGGAAAAGGCATCAACGATCTTCTGAAGAGCAGCTTCAGAGAGAGAGGATTGTGAGTTGGAGGATGAAGCAATAAGCAGATCAACCTTCTCATGCAGCTCCTTAAGATGCTTCTTTGTTATTGGAGCTTCCTCATCGTCGTCGCTTTGGACCTGAAACGGACTGTAGTAGACCGAATCGAAGGTCATATTTTCCCCTCCAAGGAAAGGGTTATCTCCGTCAGAGGCATGACCAGGAGATGGGGGTAATGGTGAAGCTGGAAATGTAGTGGTTTGAGTAGGTTCAGGTTGAGTGTGAGTCGGGGTAGGTTCGGGTGGTTGTTGAGTATGGGTAGTTTCGGTTGTATGAAGGGGTTCAGTTTGAGGTGGTGGTTCGGTTGCATCGGTATGAACCCCCGTATCAGATACGTTGGTTGTAACCTTTGCAGTGGCTGTTGTAGTTGTATCAGTGAAAATGGGTGGTGGTATAGGGAAAGAGGTCTTAGGAATGGTGGTAGAGGGGTTTATGGTGGGAATGGCAGTAGGGATTGTTTGAGTGGGAGAGGGAATGGGTGAGTTATGGATTTCCATGTCTGGTGTAGGTGATCGGGGTGGGGTGTTGCCTCTTGGAGGGGTTTCGCCTCTTTAAGAGCCGTCCGAATCCGAACTCTCACCTTCCGACTCACCAGAAGAGGAAGCGATAATGAGTTTTCGCTTGGGTTGAGTCTTGCGCCTCTTCTGCTGTAGGGACGGAGCAGGTTTAGTAGCCTTTCTCTTTTTGGGAGAAGGGCCTTTAGCCCCTTTCGCTACCTGCTTTCCTTTTTCTGCCTTTTTGCCTCTTGAAACAGGCTTATCAGCATGATTGATGGACTTGAGCATCTCCGGCGTGAGATCCCTCGATCCAGACTGTTTGAACTCCTTGATGGTCCGGATGATTCTGCTGTCTGCTGGGACATCAGCATACATTGACTCCGGAATAGAACCGATAAAGGGAAATTTGGATGCATCTAAGATGATGATCTTCGTGGTATGGAAAGTACCGATCGAAGACATCGATGCACTGGCAGTAGTGGGGACATCAAATTTATGCATCGCCCATTTTGTGATGAGAGCCCAAAACCTTGCATACGACACCTCAGAATGTCGTGAAGAAGAAGAGAGGCTTTGGATGAGTTGTTGCCAGAGAACCAACCCATAATCGACGTTGATCCCGTTGTAGACGCCGTACATGATCGACAGGAAGAGTCGACTGGAGCCGTCGGATCCTGAGCTCCGTTCAGATAAACCTTTAAAAAGAACAGTGAACATACCGTTCCACTGTGGTGGCAAGCAAGACTTTTTAAACTTCGCGACGGAGGTGAGCACCTCCGTGTACCCCATGTTGTAAAACATACTGTAGAGATGGCCAATCGGAATCGTCTCTGGATTAACCCTTGAAGGGTCAGCAGCAAACCCTAGCAATGCGCCAAATCGTTGCTTTGAAATCGAGGTTTTGTGATCAGAAACCTCGAAGAAAACCCTATCGACTGCTTTATCGTAATGGGCAGTCGCATAAACCTACGATAAGAGCTCCATGGGCACGGATTCCACCCGTGAAAGTGCAGGTGCTATCGGTGAGTACTTCAGGCACTCAATAATCGGGAACATGTAGGAATCGTACGCCTGAGGGGTTAGATCGATCACCAAAAACTGGTGAGGGCGAATGGGAAGGATGTGTGAGGTAGCATGAACAGACGATGATTCTGCCATTGTTCAAGTTGGGAAGAAGATGATGAACAGTTAGGTTTGCAGGGAGTTTTTGCTCTCTTGGGAATTTTGATGCGATAAAGAGGTAAATGGGAGAGAAGATTGCCTTTTATAGTGGGTGTAAGGAGAGAGAAAAATATGTTCAAATCTTCTATCGAAATACGAAAGGATTTCCCGGAATGACAGATGCGTGACAGTTAAGGCATGCGATGATCACGTAGGAGAGAGAGTGTCAGATTCCTTGTAACACGCCTCCCAACAAGCGCCATTTCTGAAGAAACCATTTCAAATCCACACGCGCCCTTATGTGCCAGAAAGGAACCGCTTGAAATTCGCACACGCGTCCATTATGTCAGTAAAAGAGTGGACGTTTCGAATTCGCATGGGTCTCCGATTTACCACCGATTGAAATTTAATCCATTAGACTCCCGCCTGAGTCAACAACCCTTCATCTTATCCTTTGAATGGCATCTTTTGAATAAATCTCCCACGTGGATTATTTTTTACCACAACTTTGAATTAACCTCCAATGCAGTAAAACAGCCTGTAATTATTAGTGCCAGAATTTTGGAAAATCAAGGATTTTCGTGCTTAGGGTGTAAAAAGAAAAGAAATAAAGCAAATCTTTTTAGGATTAAATATGATGTCATTGAAGACACAAAACAAATGATCCCGGGCACGAATCTCTTCCTTCAAGGTCAAGAGAGACCTTAAAGTGTTGATGTGGTTTCCCGTTGAATGACGATCAAACACTTATTAATAAATGTTGAAAGGCTTCTTTTAATTAGGCTACTTAAGGGTGGCTTTCGCTTTGATGCAACAATTCTAATCTTGAAATAAGAAAGAAAGTGAACAAAGTACTTGTGAGACCGGTGTAGTCTGTTGAACAAGTAGGTAGGAATTAATTGTAAAATGGCTTGGAAAATATGAAATCTCAACAAAAAACAAAAAAAAAAATTGTAAAACTGGATCCCAAGGGAAGAAATGTTATGGGGTTTAACAATTTCATAGGAATCACACAGAATAAAATTTGAGATTTCCTCAAGGTACATCCGTCAGTTCTTTGGTGAAAACTTGAGAAAATTAATTGTTCACCGTCAATTCAGATTTGGTGTTGAATTTTGGGTTTCACTCAGCTCGTAGTGGCACGAAACTAAGATCATAAACACAGTTGTTGTGTAACCATAAACCTCAGTGGTAATTTCTGAGAGTCTCAAGGGTTACGTTGATGAAACGAATGTAATGGAGAAATGTAATGGAGATGGTGTAAGAAATTAAAGTACCTCAGCTGCGAAAATAAGGACCAAGCAGAAAACTCTTGTCTAATGTGAGAAGAGAGTGAGGTAGCTCACGATTAGAATAAATGTGGTAGCCTAATTGGGAAGACAAGGTTCGTTTATACCAGGTCATTAAGGCTATTATTCAGAATCTTATGAGGCTTGGGACACACACAGCAGCATGCTTCTAGGGACACTTAACTAATCCAACAATTTTATCCCCATAAACGAACGAACACACAAATAAAATAAAAGATAAAAAAAATATTTTTGGAGTTTTTGATATATAAAAAAAAATAAAATAAAATAAAAAATAAGCAAGAAAAAATAAGACTTAGAAAGAGTAAAAAAAACTTTGGAAAAATTTGGTAACCGAACCTGAATGTTCGGTTGGTTACGGTTGAGAAAAATTTTGAAAAACCGAACACGTGCGTTCGGTTGGTTTCGGTTTTGAAAAATTTTGAAAAACCGAACTCGAGCGTTCGGTTGGTTTCGGTTTTGGAAAATTTTGAAAAACCGAACCCGAGCGTTCGGTTGGTTTCGGTTTTGGAAAATTTTGAAAAACCGAACCCGAACCTTCGGTTGGTTTCGGTTTTGGAAAATTTTGAAAAACCGAACCCGAACCTTCGGTAGGTTTCGGTTTTGGAAAATTTTGAAAAACCGAACCCGAACCTTCGGTAGGTTTCGGTTTTGGAAAATTTTAGAAAACCAAGGAATTTAGGCTTGCAATAAGAAAATACTTTTGACAATAAGATAAACAACTTTGTACATGAAATTTACAAGCAAGAAAACTACCTTTGAAGTGATGAGCGAGTCAGATGATTCAACCGAACCTAAACGTTCGGTCAATTTCGCTTCTTACGATTGAGGTTGAGAGATAGTTTGAGGTACTGACTCTGATTCCATCATACCTAGCCCTTGTAATATTCTGTTGAATGATGCTTCAGGAAGAGCTTTGGTAAAGACATCAGCCAGTTGATCAGTGGTTCTAACAAAGTGTACTTCGACGTTTCCATCTTCCACATGATCTTTGATGAAGTGATACCTCAATGCTATGTGTTTGGTTTTGGAGTGTTGCACTGGATTATGACAGATCCTAATTGCACTTTCAGAGTCACAATATAGTGGGATCTTCTTCATATTGAGTCCATAGTCTCGAAGTTGACTCTGGATCCAAATCACTTGAGAGGTGCAGGATGCAGCTGCTATGTATTCAGCTTCGGCAGTAGACAAAGACACGCACATTTGTTTCTTTGATTGCCAGCTAACCAACTTCCCGTCAAGGAATTGGCAGCCACCTGTGGTGCTTTTTCTGTCGAGTCCACATCCTCCAAGGTCTGCATCTAAGTAGGCTTGAACAAAGAAGCCTGAGTTGGAAGGATACCATAGACCTAAGGAGGCAGTTCGCTTGAGATATCGTAGGATGTTCTTCACTGCAAGCATGTGAGGTTCGCGTGGGTTTGCCTTAAATCTAGCACAGTAACACACAGAAAACATAATGTCAGGCCTGCTAGCAGTGAGATACATCAGTGAGCCTATCATTTGACGATAGAGCGTGATATCAACAGCCGGTTTGTCCAGGGATGGGGTGAGCTTGGTGCCGAATGCCATTGGGACTTTGACTTTGGAATCTCCCATCATACCAAACTTTGCTAGGAGAGTCTTCATGTAAGCTTCCTGATTAATAAAGATGCCTTTGGGTCCCTGTCTAATATTTAAACCAAGGAAAAAGTTAATAGGACCCATTGAGCTCATTTCAAATTTAGTCTCCATCAGCTTTCTGAATTCAGCTGTTAGGCTGGGATTCGTTGAGCCAAAGATGTTATCATCGACATAAATTTGAACGATCATAAGGTGGTTACCTTCCTTTTTGCGAAAGAAGGTTGGGTCAACCGAACCTTGTTTGAATTTAGACATCTTTAAGAATTTAGTTAGCGTTTCATACCAGGCTCTCAGAGCTTGTTTCAATCCGTATACAGCTTTATCCAGAATGTAGCAATGATTTGGATATTTTTCGTTCATGAACCCAGGAGGTTGCTCCACATACACTGTTTCTTTCGAGTTCTCCATTAAGAAATGCACACTTGACATCCATTTGGAAAACTTCAAAGTTTTTGTGGGCAGCATAGGCAAGGAATATTCTGACGGATTCAAGCCTAGCTACAGGAGCGAAAGTCTCTTCATAATCAATCCCTTCCTCTTGACAATATCCTTTCACTACTAGACGAGCTTTGTTCCTTATGACGTTTCCTTCCTTGTCCATTTTGTTCCTAAAGACCCATTTGAGACCAACAACCGAGGCTTCTGGAGGAGTTGGAATGAGGCGTCAGACTTTGTTCCTTTCAAATTCGTTCAGTTCGTCTTGCATTGCTTGAACCCAATCGGAGTGATCAAGAGCAGTGTTAACTGTCTTCGGTTCAACTTTTGATACGAATGAGTTAAACATGCAGAATTCAACTTTGGAAAATAAGGATGTCTGTTTTGCCTTGATTTGTGATCGGGTTAGAACCTTTTCAGAGACATCACCAACAACTTGAGAGACAGGATGATCTCTGGTCCATTTGGTGAGAGGAGGGTAGTTTGGATCAAAGGTTGGATCCAGTTCAGCATTTATCATTTCTTCTGGTTCGGACTGGCTTTCATAGTTGTATGACATATCAGCATGCTCCCCCTCGATAGATGAGCTTTCAGGAATGCCTTGAGCTTCAGAGGTTTCTTGTTGTTTGGAGCTTTCGGGCGTAGATGCATCTTCGGATGATTTTGCACTTTCGGTTGGCGAAGTGCTTTCGGTTGGCAAAGTGCTTGGCTCCCCCTCAACTTGTGAGCTTGGCTGGGATGATGATGGTGGATTCTCCCCCTCGACTGAAGCATTGGGTGATGGAGGTTCGTCAGAGTTTGATCCTCCTTCATTTATTCTCCTGGCAGCTTCTTCGACAATTTGCCTCATGTGATCTACTTTATTATCTGTTGCGCCTGCTTCTGAGAGAGTGCCTTTCTCTGGTTCGTCGAATAGCTCCAGAAACTTCTCGTATAGATTAGCGATCGAGACCGTAACTTGGCCAGTTTGAGGAAAGATTTCCCCAACAGTGTTTTCACTGGCCTTTAGCTTTTTGACATAGCTATCATCGAAGGTCACGTAGTAAGTCTCTTCAATTTTCTTTGAACGCTTGTTTAAAACCCTGTACGCTTTAGAAGTGAGAGAATAGCCCAGAAAGATTCCCTCGTCGGCTTTGACATCGAACTTGTTACGGTGTTCCTTAGAGTTAAAGATGAAACACCGTGAACCGAACACATGGAAAAATTTCACATTGGGCTTCCTATTGTTGAGAATCTCATAAGGTGTGAGCGTGAATCGTTTGTTGAGATATGACCTGTTCTGTGTAAAACAAGCAGCAGAAATAGCATCAGCCCAAAAATAAAGAGGTAAGGAAGCGAAACTTAGCATGGTTCGTGCAGCTTCACACAAAGATCAGTTTCGTCTTTCAACAATTCCGTTCTGTTGAGGTGTGTAGGGAGCTGAGAAGTTATGACTTATTCCCTTTTCTGTCAGGAATTCTTCAAATTCTCTATTTTTGAATTCCCGACCATTGTCGCTCCTGATGTTGCGAACGACCTTCTTCAGTTGTACTTCAATCTGCTTGATAAACACCTTTAGCTTGTGAGTCGCTTCAGATTTAAGCTTTAGAAAGAACACCCATGTAAAACGCGAAAAGTCATCAACAATAACAAGAATATACTTGCTACCACCGATGCTTTCGATAGATGATGGACCACACAAATCAATATGAAGTAATTCAAGTGGTTCAACAACTTTAGTGTTAATTATAGATGGATGACTTTGACGACTCTGCTTCCCCATTTCGCATGCAGCACACAAACGATCTCTATCATACTTGAGCAGTGGAAGACCTCGAACATGACCTCCAGTGACAAGTTTGTTGATATCTTTAAAGTTGAGATGAGAGAGCCTTCGGTGCCACAACCAGCTTTCGTCAGATTATGCTTTTGATAACAGGCAGATAGCTGGGTTTCCTTTGATAGGTTTGAGGTTTAGAGGAAACATTTCACCCTTACGCTCTGATTTGAGAATAACTTTCTTCGTCTTCTTCTCAATAATTTCAGAACCCTCATCGTCGAATGAGACTTTGAGATCGGTACCTCCAACGAGCTGAGATACACTGATGAGGTTGTGTTGTAGTCCTTCCACGTATGCCACCTTCCTTATAGTGAAATCACCATTGGTAATCATTCCATAGCCTTTTATGGTGCCAAAGGAGTTATTTCCAAATTTGACGTTTCCACCATTTGAAAGAGACCGGTATTCCATAAGTTCTTCTTTCCTCCCTGTCATGTGACACGAGCAGCCACTATCAATGTACCATTCTTCGTCAAACTACTCGTCACTTATAACCTGCAAAAATTAAGCAGATTTAGGAACCCAAAGTTTCTTGGGTCCACGTGAGCCTCTCACAGGTACAGGAATAGTAAGAGAGATGTCAACAAGGTATGTTCGTTTTATTAGTGTTGTTTCATCTTTCTTTTTGATGGTAAAAACTTTGGTTTTATTAGGATTAGGTGCGTTCGGTTTAGACTCAGGTTTAGACACCGAAATCTTCTGTTTCCCTTTTTGTTCAGCTAAAGATTGAGATTTTTGAGAAGGAACAGAGTGGAATTTAGAACAAGGTGGAGAGTAATTGGAAGAATTAGAAGAATTAGATGAGTGAGAATGAGAGGGCTTAGATTGAGATGACTTCTTGGCTGGAGACTCTAGGTGTCCCTTTGGCTTTTGATCATTGGTGGGATTAACCTTAGAGTTTTGATCTCTTTTGATTTCAGAACCGAACCTTTGCTTTTGGTTGGTTTCGTTCTTTGAACCGAACCTTTGCTTTCGGTTGGTTTCGTTCTCTGAACCGAACCTTTGCTTTCGGTTGGTTTCGTTCTCTGGACCGAACCTTTGTTTTCGGTTGTTGTGGCTCTCGTGCATTTCAACAGGATTTTTCTCATACTTCAGGTTCTTGTCTTGATGTAAGAAATAAGCATTCTGGGATTGCCAGAACTATTTTCTTTCAGAGAGATTCTTCCTGTATCTCTGATTCCTTTGACGTTTCTGATTCCTCATCTGCTTCGGTTGACGATGGATGTTGGCTTTCATTTTCGGTTTTTCTTTGGCTGGTTCACTTTGAACTAAGGAAGTTTCACTAGATTGAGTATCTTCTTTTGCTGAACTTCCATTTTCTTGAGGAATGTCTTTCGTACCACAAGTACATGGCACATCAAAATTATCTGGCTTGTTCAAGAGTTCTGGTACGTATCTGCCTTTACTTTTCCATGAGGTCCTTTCTGATAACCCTACCGTTTCATCAGCATTATCGATTGGAGCTGACTAGAAAAACTCATCGTAGCCATCAGCATTGTCTTCGTTTGCAATTGCTGTGAGTTCAACAGTTTGATGTTCGGTTACTCCGGTGACCTTGTACACTTGATTTGGAGTGGTCCTAACCTTTTGATACACAACCGCCTTCTCTGCTAGGATCGGGGACTTTTGTTGGGACAATCGAGCGAATTCCACTAAATTTTCTGAAATCAGATTTTTGTGGTTTTCAGGTTCGCTTTTCACAAATTCTGAGCAGTCAACCGTGTCCTCTACAGAAATTTCACTCATATTGTCATCCTCATTAAGCTCAGATGCATTTTCAACATCAATTTTGTTTTCTGAGCTCAAGTTGGAGTTTAAAGAGTCAAATTTTTGTATGGTTTCGGTTCTCAGTTTAAGTCTATCATTTTCATCCAAAAGGTTTTTAAGCATGTCCTTATGGTCCTTGGATTTAATGAAAGATTCTATTTTGTCCAGTCCATACATATAGGTCGGATTGACGTCATCAGATGATATCGCACTCTCACAATTATAAGCTTCAGCATCAATTTCATCCTCCTTAAACTCAAGGAAGGGCAAAATCATGCGATCAATCTTTTGTCCTATTTCACAATCCAAGTGAAGCTGAGTAATATTAGTCTAAAGACGTTTAACAATCAAACAAAAAACATTTCGTTGTTTCAAAAGCTTTAAATTGTCTCTTTGCAAATAAATGTTTTCATCTTTTATTTTGACTAATTCTGACTCCTTCAATTCGATCCACATGCGCCGTTCCTCACTCTTCGAAGACACCCTGCTTAATTGATCAGTTAGGTTAGAATTGGTGACTCGAGTTTGAGTTAAACTACTATCTAGATGAGAAATTCTTGAATTAACACTTTTTAGTTCTTTTTCATATGAGCATTGTGGGACTTAAAATGAAACAAAAACCAATTGTACCTTCTTGATCAGTTCATTGAGCTCGTTGAACTGCACGCTGAGCGGTTTGGCTGTAAAGCACATATCCTGCTGCTCCTTCGGTTCATTGCTTCCACCATCAGTGTTGTATCCCCTCATCTGAGATACGTCAGACACCATCAAGCACCTTCCTCCACTGCTTTCCTCTTTTGCCACACAAGCCTTTCCATGAGATGGCTTCCTCACTTCATCGTCTTCAGAATCGGTTGACCAAACCTCCACGCCACCGAACTCGTCATCAACAACCGAACCCTGCACAATTAGAGCATTCATAGAAGTGTTAGCGGTAGATTTCTTCTTCCTTATCTCATCAAGCTTTTTTTGCAGCAAAGCCTCCTCATCCTTTTCAACCATCTTTTTGAGGACACAATCCTTTGCATAGTGGTTCTTTCCCCCACAATAGTAGCAGCTTACTCCAGAATCACCTTCTTCCTTCGGTTCCTTCTTAGACTCTTCAACCTTCGGTTCATCTTTAACCTTTTCTGAACTATAACTCCCCTGCCAGTTTCGGTTTTTGTTGTTGGGGAATCTCTTCTTGATGAACCTCTTGGGGTTAGACATCATCATAGCATAATCTTCAGACGTGAGGTCATAATCCTCCAAGTTGAGGTCTTCGTCCTCCATTACGGCTTTACTTTTGGACAGGAGGGCTAACGAGCCTAGGCTTGAAACCACATTCTTTTCCTGCAACACAATCTTCTCCTGAGATTTGAGAATACCCACCAGTTTCGCCAAGGAATATGATTTAAATTGCTCATGGGCTTTAACTGTAGACACCACTTCTCTCCACTCTGATCTTAGACCATTTAAAAACGTAACCTTCTTCTCAATAAGCTTCCTTTCGATGTCATGTTTGATCATCTTGCTGAGAAGATGATTGAAGCGATCGAACGTTTGGGTCATAGTTTCTTCGGCTCCTTGCCTGAATTCTCCAAACTCAGACAAGAGTAAGGTTTGGATAGAGTGTTCAAGATCCTCGTCTGTAGAGTACAATTCACGTAGCCTATCCCAAATTTCCTTTGCCGTCGTGCATGAGCTCACCAACCTGAAAGTGTTGGACTGAAGGGCGAATCTGATCAATCTTAACGCCTTGATATTACACTGAAATTTATCTTTTTCATCTTGCGCAATATCTTTAACATCTTTCAGAAGATCATTATACTCCTTTTGAGTTTTAATAATCCTTGAAGTTGCAGAATGAGAAAATGGACCAGAAATAATTGCTTCCCAGATGAGGTATCCATTATCCTCAGATCC
Organism: Lactuca sativa; assembly: GCF_002870075.4. Classification (NCBI taxonomy): domain Eukaryota; kingdom Viridiplantae; phylum Streptophyta; class Magnoliopsida; order Asterales; family Asteraceae; genus Lactuca; species Lactuca sativa. Next base: position 303,563,879 of record NC_056630.2, on the reverse strand, counting down.
TATAATGTAATCTTCAAAATGATGCGCCCAGACTTCATAATTGTGGGTGTATAGGATGGGAATCTTCGTTGTTGATCCAATGATGTTTGAAATATTAATGGGATTCGATTAAGACTCGTCCATAATGATCGAATAACCTGTTCAAAGATCAGACTTGTAATAAATCAGATTAGGGCAAAACAATAAATATCAAGATACGTCAATAATGAGATGACGGCTCAATAAATATCAGTAATTGCGGAAAACCCTATTTGAAACCTTTTTCACAGAAAAGAAGTGTATCGATTACACAGCCTCCCGCTTTGATACCAATTGTTAAGATTAAAACTTAATCTTGAAGATCGATTATATCTTAAACAGGTAAAATAAAGATTAAACAGCAAGAACACAAAAACAATAAACAAATCAAGAATGAATCAAACGTGTCGAATGATTATAAAACAACCCTCAGAAGAGATCGATCAAGAACATCAACTGTAGAGGGTTAAAAGGTTTACAGGAACGACAAAGAAAAATGCAAAGCTATCATAATTCTCTCTATTGTATTCTTGATCGTAACCTAATATGCATTCAAGCATATTATTATATAGTAAACCTAATAGGCTCACGGTTGGACAGGCCCAAACCGGAGTACAAAATAATTGGACTACTAATCGAGCCCAATGACGCAATACTAAACGAATCTGCAACCCAACAAACTTCTTGCTAAGCGCAAGAGAAACAAACGATCGGGTAGCACCCAAATCAAACAACACCTGAACTAGGATATTGTTCACATGGACCGATCCTAAACATATATATATATATATATATATATATATATATATATATATATATATATATATATATATATATATATATATAGAGAGAGAGAGAGAGAATGAGAGAGAGAGCATATATCAATCTCATAAGCATTATATGAATAAATCAGGGAGAAAGAATCATACCCGTCACCACATTGGGTGCAACGCGTGCCTCCTCGGTAGTCAACTGGATGGCCCGGCTCCTCACCACTGGAGCTTCTGACTTGCCTTGCTGGCCATCCATAATCCGCAGGGTCGTTGGAGCTGGCGCCTTCACTGGCCTTGCTTCTGTCTACAGGGGGCAATTGGCCCTCTTATGGCCCCTCTCGTTGCAGTGGAAACACAACAACTCGGATGTCTGAATAGTGGGTGTAGGGGCAGTACAATCCTTGCTGAAATGCCCTAACTTTCTGCACTTATACCAGTCCAACGATCCCAACCTGCACGCTCCCTCGTGTGACTTGCCGCATTTCCTGCAATGGCCTCAGCCCTGCTGGCCTTTTGGCCCAACGTCTGATCCCTTGGGATTCTTCCCTGAAGCCTCAGTTACCTGTCCCTCCTCGGCCTTCCTCTTCCGAACAAGCTCCAGGTCAATCTCCCTCTCCTTTTCCCTGGCAATCATGGAATCCAGAGTAGAGCAAGCTGAAAAAATGACATGCTCCCGAATGTCGGCTCGTAGCATGTCAGGGTAGTGGGTTCTCCTCATATCCTCATGTCACGTATACTGGGGCACCAGTAACGTCCTCTCCTGGAACATGGCGGTGACCTACGCCACTATGTCAATCGTCTGTCTCATATCCAGGAACTCTCGGGCCAACTGTTGGAGCTCCACCGCAGGCACAAACTCAGCTCTGAACCGGGTCAAAAAATTCGTCCATGTCATAGCCTCAATAGTCGATGGTCCTAGAGAGTCACCAACCGACTCCCACCAATCCCCGGCCCGGTCTCATAAGCGTCCTGCTGCATATCGCACCTTCCACCCCTCGGGGCATAAGCTAGTCAACTGTGTAGACTCAATGTATGTAATCCATCGTCTGGCAGCAATGGGGTCCTTCGCCCCATGGAAATCCGGCGCACCACTGCCCCTAAAATCCTTAAAGAATAGTGTACGTGATCCTAACTGGCTGGTCGCCATGTCACCCCTGAACGCCCTGAGGCGATCTTCCATCAGCTCGATGATCCCTTCCTTGATCAACCAAATAATGTTCAAGGCCGCATAAAGGATGCCTCTAGTGATCCCAGATGCGATGAAATCGCCTAGCCTCTCATCCACTGGTTCGAAATGTAAACCTAAACCCGATCCCTCTCCTGAACTGCCAACTGCTAGCCTCGGTCGTAGTACCACCATTCCGTAATACACAATGACAATCGTTTGTGATACTGATACATCTAGAGGTATCACATCTATCACAAGTTTCCTTGTCTCGTCTCAGCCTTCCTCGACTCAAGTATGGATCCTCTACTTTTAGTAGTACAGGCTGTAACAGCCGGATTCCCAGGTATTAATTAATCATTATTTCTCTTGTAATTTGTAAGTGGACTCGGCGAGTTGGAGCCTAGAACTCGCTGAGTATGATCGCAGATTTGGACGCGGGTTCGCGGCCGGACTCGGCGAGTCCATGCTGTTTAATGAAACCCTAATTTCCCGGCCCTGAACCCTATGTAAAGGGCCTTATAACCCTTCATTGCGGCTACCTTCGACCTTGAGAGCACCAGAGCATTTGAGAGTCCTTGTGAGTGAGAAAATAGGTCATTATTCACCATCTTTGTGTGTGTTTGCAAGAAAGGAAGAGGAAGGCCAATCTAGGAGAGTTGGGGAGCTTGGATCTACTTCTATTTCAGCAGAGGAAGCCTTTTGACGTAACATTCAGAGCTTATTCTCGTGTTTTGTTGATATGGCCAAATCTAGGGTTTCTTTATGCCTTGTTTGCCTTGTATTTGGAGTGTGAGAGCTCCCTTGGGGAAATGGTACCAAGATCTGGACCTTAGTAGGTCCAGAGAGTCCCAAATGCCCTGCTTTATGCCTTTCCTTTTGAGTTGGGGATTTAGGTTACCATTTTAGAGGTCATTTCACCAAAAGGAGCCTTGTAAGCGTTGCATGGTAGCCAAGATTGTGACTTTACGTGATGAATGTGCTTGGAAGGACTGGATCTATGAGTTAATGGAGCAGATCTAACCTTAGGAGCGAGTTTGGGTTAATGCATGGCATGGACTCGCCGAGTCTGAAGAACAGACTCTACGAGTAGCATGAAGATTGTCCTTAACCACTCAGCGAGTGGTCTTGCCGAGTTAAGGTGTTGACTCAGTGAGTCAGAGAGGGTTGTCGCCGAGTTGTTCTTGAGACTCGGCAAGTTGAGTCGTGGTGGTCCCGCGATTCATGCCAGGTAGAACTCGTCGAGTCAGGGAAGTACTCCACGTGCCAGGAGAGGATCCGACGGAGTCAGTGAAGACGTATAGACTCGCCGAGTCGCTCTAGTGCACTCGCCGATTCCGGTCAAGGTGACCGTTGACCAGGGTTGACCAGTGTTGACTTGATAGGGGTAGACAACCTTAGTTGAGAAAGTGTTAATTAGAGATATATTGTATTATAAGAGGATTATAGCTCGAGGATCGAGCGCGAGTGATTCCGGAACTTACGAGCATCGAGATACACGAGGTGAGTCTTCTCACTATACTTTACCTTGAGTAGGTAACCAGTGTTATGATACAGTGTTTGTATACTATATATGTGTTATATGTTGCATTGCATTATTCTATGTGATTTATGTTGTGCATGTTTACAGAGTTAGAACTTGAGGGTTCACAGAGTTTGGGTGTACGGGCCCACAGAGTTATAGCCTCGAGTGGCTAATATTTGTTATGTGTGGTATTTTGGGGAACTCACTAAGCTTTGTGCTTACAGTGTTGGTGTTATTTGTTTCAGGTACTAGTGATGACCGTGGGAAGGCGCCGGCTTGATCAGTACACACACATGGGATTTTATGATATGTGATCTTGGGATGCTTTGTATGACATTGATTGGAGTTTCAAACATTGATGTTTTATGAAAATTAAATGAAAATGTTTTTATATTATGCGAAAAATTGTTTTGAAATTTACGTTGTTACAAGTTGGTATCAGAGCCTTGGTTTGAGGGATTCGGGTACACCTTCGGGGGGTATTTGAACTCAAACTGAGGATTTGGAAAACATTTTCAAAAGAGAATCAAATTTTATAAAAGAAGTAAAAGATTTTTAGAGAAACTCAGAGCAGAAACGTGTGTACGATCAGTCAACGCCCGAACGGTGATTTCCTAAAATACCCTTATATTATATGATTGTGAGATTGATATGATGTATTTTCTTGCTAGAGCAGGCTAGGTATTCCTATTAGGACTAGACTCCCCTGATTTGTGATGCCTTAGCCTAGGAAGGTGAGCTGCTATGAGATGCTTGAGAGTGAATAGGTAGCGGCGAGGAGCTTATGAGAGATATGTTAGAGAATGATGGAGTACTTGGGACTTGGAGTCCGAAGAGGAAGATTTGGGGTGTATACTGAGACGGTGCGGACAGTAGTATTGGGCCCGTACTACTGAAAACACCGGAGCGGTGTACAATTCAGATAAGAACCTTCGGAATGCCAAGGATCAAGGAGGGAAGAGTTGTTGAGTGTGAATATGCTCGAATGGGTTCTAATATATCGTATGTTGTATTTCAGAGGTTGATCATGGTGAGGACACGTCATATGCCAGAGAGTAGTGGGGCTAGTGATGAGGAGATCCGTCAGATCATCCACGAGGAGGTGGCTGCGGCTATCAAGGCAGAGATACCAGAGATGTTCGGGTCTATTAAGACCACGCTGATTGAGACTTTCGACGAGCGTTATGTTGCTCTTTTTGAGGCTGCAGTTGCGGCAGCCACCGCAGCTGTTGCTGCTGCAAGGCTGCAGGGTGGTGATGCGTTGCTGTTCCTAGAGTTCAGCAACACAAACCATTAGAGTTCGATGGGACCCAGGACCCGGTGGCAGCTATGAGATGGATTTCTGATATAGAAGGGTGTTTCTTCACTTGCTCATCTCCTAAGCATTTGAGAGTTCGGTTCACGCTGAACCAGCTTCGCTTGGGAGCGAAGGACTGGTGGAAGTTTGTGACGACGCACTTTACGCCTGCTGAGCTTGCGGCAGTGACTTGGGAGAGGTTCACTGCCATGTTCCGAGACGAGTACATTCCCCAGGTGGAGAGGGAGCGTTTGGCCCAGGAGTTTCTGACCCTCAAGCAGGGTACTGAGTCAGTTACGGTGATTATCAGGATGTTCCATGAGAGGGCGATGTTCTGCCCTGAGCACGTGTCTACGGAGCAGGCACGTATGAGCAGATATCTGAGTATCTTGAGGCGAGACATTAGGGAGTTCGTGGTGAACTCCACGTACCGGACATTTGCCGAGCTTCAGGCAAATGCCCGGAAGAGGGAGATTGAGCTAGAGACTCAGGCCAGAGAGGAGGCGGAGTCTCAGGGGAGGGATCGGCGATCGGCACAGTCTCAGCCGGCAACCAAGCGGGCCAAGCCCGCTGATCCCAAACCAGGGAGCCAGAAGGGCCGCACTTGTGGAAAGTACGGCAAGGGTCATGATGGGGTTTGTAGAGCTGGGTCTTGCTACAAGTGTGGCAAGGAGGGGCACATGGCCAAGGACTGCCCCAAGGGGTTTGCAGTGTGTTTTCACTACAATCAGACCGGACACCGGAATGCGGAGTGTCCACAGTTGCGGGGATCAGCTCAGGGTACACCTCAGGGATCTGCCCCTGCCGCCATCAGGGTTACCGAGGTTCGGCCAGTGAAGGCCGAGGCGCTGAGGCACGAGGGAGAGCTTTTCAGTTGACCGCGGAGGAGGTCCGCGCAACGCCCGATGTCGTGGCTGGTATGTATTTTTTCGTGTATTTATTTTGATTTTGAAATAGTATGCTTATATTATGTTATACGTAGGTACTTTTCTTGTGAATTATGTACCTGCATTGGTGTTATTTGACTCGGGTGCGAGTCGGTCTTTTGTATCTTTGGCTTTTAGTCAGCATATCAGTGTTAGTCGTGAGGCATTGAGTCGGCCTCTGAGAGTTTCCATAGCTGATGAGAGGGTGATATATGCCACAGAGGTTCTCTGAGGGTGTGTGGTCGAGATTTTCGGTGTTGAGTTCCCGATTGATCTGGTTCCTATTGCGATGGGTGATGTCTGTGTCATTGTGGTTGAGCAGATTTGGTGCGGTTATCAACTGCGAGCGGCAGCTGGTGACCATACGAGACCCTAGTGGGGGAGTTCTTACGATGTACGGCGAGGGCACCCATTCTGGATCAGCGTTTTGTTCAGCTGCTAGGGTGAGACAGTGTCTACAGCAGGGCTGTAAGGGTTTTGTGGCGTACGTGTCAGATACGCGGGTTGATTCCGAGAGGCCGAAGGCAGTGGAGGAGGTTCTGATAGTGCGTGAGTTTCTGGATGTCTTTCCAGAAGAGTTTTCGGGGTGTGCCTCCTGTGAGGCAAGTGGAGTTCAGTATCGATTTGGTTCCAGGGGCCGCAACAATCGCTAAGGTGCCTTATCGCCTTGCACCTCCAGAGATGCAAGAGTTATCCTCGCAGCTTCAGGAGCTGCTAGGGAAGGGGTTTATTCGGCCGAGCAGCTCACCGTGGGGAGCGCCTATCCTGTTCGTCAAGAACAAGGATGGTTCACACCGGATGTGCATTGACTACCGGGAGTTGAACAAGCTGACGGTCAAGAACCGTTACCCGTTGTCGAGGATCGACGATTTATTCGATCAGTTGCAAGGAGCATCTTGGTTCTCCAAGATCGATTTGAGGTCTGGATATCATCAAGTGAGGGTGCGAGACGAGGACGTCCATAAGACAGCATTCAAGACACGTTATGGGCATTACGAGTTTGTGGTGATGCCTATTGGGCTCACCAATGCCCCGGCAGTGTTCATGGATCTAATGAACCGAGTGTGTAGGCCGATGCTGGATCGGTCGGTGATTGTATTTATCGACGACATTCTGGTATATTCGAGATCTAGAGAGCATCATGAGGAGCATTTGAGAGAGGTTCTCGGAGTTCTGAGATCGGAGAGGCTTTATGCCAAGTTCTCCAAGTGTGATTTCTTGTTGCGGGAGGTCCAGTTCTTAGGGCATCTCGTTAACCAGCAGCGGATATTGGTCGACCTGGCCAAGGTTGAGGCGGTGATGAGTTGGGAGGTGCCGAGGTCACCCTCCGAGATCAGGAGTTTCCTAGGATTGGCAGGGTATTATCGGAGATTTATCAAGGATTTCTCTAAGATCGCAGTGCCACTCACCAGGTTGACCCGGAAAGGTGTTGCTTTTTCATGGGCCCCCGAGCAGCAGGCCTCCTTTGAGACGCTTCGCCAAAGGTTATGCGAGGCCCTGGTGTTAGCCCTCCCGGAGGGAATGGAGGATTTTGTGGTATACTGTGATGCGTCGATCTTGGGGTTGGGAGCGGTGCTGATGCAGAGAGGGCATGTGATAGCATATGCATCGAGGCAGCTGAAGCCTCATGAGGCGAAATATCCCACCCATGATCTAGAGTTGGGGGTAGTGGTGTTCGCCCTCAAGATTTGGTGTCACTACTTGTATGGGGTTCGGTGTACGATATACACGGACCATAAGAGTTTGAAGTATTTGATGGATCAGCCCAACCTAAATATGCGTCAGAGAAGGTGGTTGGATGTGGTCAAGGATTATGATTGTGAGATCCTGTACCACCCAGGCAAGGCAAATGTGGTAGCCGATGCACTGAGTCGCAGGGTGGAGAGCACCCCGCTGTGGGATGTATGTTTGAGATTGACCGTGATAGCTCCAGTGTTGGACGCCATTCGTGGGGCGCAGGCCGAGGCTGTGCAACCAGAGATGCGGAAGAGGGAACGGGTTGTTGGTTTGGTTTCAGAGTTCTTTACCGATAGTCGGGGGCTTATGACATTTCAGGGGCGTATCTGGGTGCCGATTGTGGGAGGAACGCGTACCATTTTGATGGAGGAGGCTCATCGGTCAAAATTTTCGATCCATCCGGGGGCCACTAAGATGTATTTGGATCTGAGAAAGGAGTATTGGTGGCCCTGTATGAAGAGGGATGTTGCGTGGTTTGTTGAGAGGTGCTTGACCTGCCGTAGGGTCAAGGCCGAGTACCAGAGGCCGCATGGTAAGTTGCAGCCATTGGAGGTTCCCGAATGGAAGTGGGAACAGATCACCATGGATTTTATCACCAAATTGCCAAGGACTACTAGGGGAGTCGATGCAATTTGGGTGATTGTGGATAGATTGACGAAGAGTGCTCACTTCCTTGCCATCAGTGAAAGTTCTTCCGCAGAGAAGTTAGCAGAGATATATGTGAGGGAAGTGGTATCTTGGCATGGGGTGCAGACCTCGATTGTTTCAGACCGTGATGTGTGTTTCACTTCTAGATTATGGAAGAAGTTTCATGAGGAGTTGGGTACTAGGCTGCATTTTAGTACCACATATCATCCCCAGACAGACGGACAGAGTGAGCGGACGATTCAGACGCTCGAGGATATGCTTCGGGCATGTGTGTTGGATTTCGGGGGGAGTTGGGATACGTACTTGCCCTTGGCAGAGTTTTCCTACAACAACAGCCATCATTCGAGCATTGGTATGCCGCCCTTTGAGCTGGTGTATGGGAGGATGTGCAGGACCCCCATTTGCTGGGGAGAGGTGGGTCAGCGCGTGATGGGCAGTACAAAAATAGTGCTTCAGACGACAGAGCAGATCCAGCAGGTCAGACAGAGGTTGTTGACCGCTCAGAGTCGTCAGAAGAGTTATGCAGACAGACGCCGGTCCGAGCTTGAGTTTCAGGTCGGTGACTTTGTGCTCCAGAAGGTCTCTCCTTGGAAAGGAGTGATCCGATTCAGGAAGAAGGGGAAGTCGGGGCCCCGATATATTGGTCCATTCCGAGTGATCGCGAGGGTAGGCTGGGAAGCCTATCGTTTGGATTTGCCAGCAGAGTTGGGGCAGATTCACGACACTTTCCATGTGTCGCAGCTACGGAAGTGTATAGCCGATGAGTCGGCAGTGGTTCCATTAGAGGATATTTAGGTGGATGTGAGCCTGAATTATGCTGAGAGACCAGTGGCCATCAGAGATCGGAAAATCAAGGTTCTGAGGAACAAAGAGGTTCCCCTGTTTTTGGTTTAGTGGCAGCATCGGAAGGGGTCCGAAATGACTTGGGAACCGGAGCGCGAGATGCGTGAGCAGCATCCAGAGTTATTTGTGGAGCAAGACTTCGAGGGAGAATTCTAGTTCTAGTGGGGGAGAATTGTAATAGCCGGATTCCCAGGTATTAATTAATCATTATTTTTCTTGTAATTTGTAAGTGGACTCGGCGAGTTGGAGTCTAGAACTCGCCGAGTATGATCGCGGGTTCGCGGCTAGACTCGGCGAGTCCAAGATTGGACTCGACGAGTCCACGCTGTTTAATGAAACCCTAATTTCCTGGCCCTGAGCCCTATTTAAAGGGCCTTATAACCCTTCATTGTGGCTACCTTCGACCTTGAGAGCACCAAAGCATTTGAGAGTCCTTGTGAGTAAGAAAAGAAGCCATTATTCACCATCTTTGTGTGTGTTTGCAAGAAAGGAAGAGGAAGGCCAAGCTAGATGAGTTGGGGAGCTTGGATCTACTTCTATTTCAGTAGAGGAAGCCTTTTGAGGTAACATTCAGAGCTTATTCTCGTGTTTTGTTGATATGGCCAAATCTAGGGTTTCTTTATGCCTTGTTTGCCTTGTATTTGGAGTGTGAGAGCTCCCTTGGGTAAATGGTACCTAGATCTGGACCTTAGTAGGTCCAGAGAGTCCCAAATGCCCTGCTTTATGCCTTTCCTTTTGATTTGGGGATTTAGGTTACCATTTTAGAGGTCATTTCACCAAAAGGAGCCTTGTAAGCGTTGCATGGTAACCAAGATTGTGACTTTACGTGATGAATGTGCTTGGAAGGACTGGATCTATGAGTTAATGGAGCGGATCTGACCTTAGGAGCGAGTTTAGGTTAATGCATGGCATGGACTCGCCGAGTCTGAAGAACAGACTCGGCGAGTAGCATGAAGATTGTCCTTAACCACTCAGCGAGTGGTCTTGCCGAGTTAAGGTGTTGACTCAGTGAGTTAGAGAGGGTTGTCGAGTGGACTGAGTCAGATGGGACTCGCTGAGTTGTTCTTGAGACTCGGCGAGTTTAGTCGTGGTGGTCCCGCAATTCACGCCAGGTAGAACTCGTCGAATCAGGGAAGTACTCGACGTGCCAGGAGAGGATCCGAGGGAGTCAGTGAACACGTATAGACTCGCCGAGTCGCTCTAGTGCACTCGCCGAGTCCGGCAAGTTAACCGTTGACCTTTGACCAGTGTTGACTTGATAGGGGTAGACAACCTTAGTTGAGAAAGTCTTAATTAGAGATATATTGTATTATAGGAGGATTATAGCTCAGAGGATCGAGCGCGAGTGATTCCAGGACTTACGAGTATCGAGATACACGAGGTGAGTCTTCTCACTATACTTTACCTTGAGTAGGTAACCAGAGTTATGATACAGTGTTTGTATACTATATATGTATTATGTGTTGCATTGCATTATTCTATGTGATTTATGTTGTGCATGTTTACAGAGTTAGAACTTGAGGGTTCACAGAGCTTGGGTGTACGGACCCACAGAGTTATAGCCTCGAGTGGCTAATATTTGTTATGTGTGGTATTTTTGGGAACTCACTAAGCTTTGTGCTTACAGTGTTGGTGTTATTTGGTTCAGGTACTAGTGATGACCGTGGGAAGGCGCCGGCTTGATCAGTACACACACATGGGATTTTTATGATATGTGATCTTGGGATGCTTTGTATGACATTGATTGGAGTTTCAAACATTGATGTTTTATGAAAATTAAATGAAAATGTTTTTATAGTATGCGAAAAATTGTTTTGAAATTTACGTTGTTACACAGGCCCATACTACCTTCCACATTTATCCGTACTTTCTCAAGAACTGCCTCGACTGCACCAAGTCCCTTCTACTGCTACTGATATTTGCTACTCGCATCCTAGGCTTGCCCTAGGGTACCTCTAACTCCACCCAAACTAGTCCTTAGGTACTGAAGGCCTCTTTGCAACGCCAATTAGCCACCATATGGATACAATCACATGCCACAAGGCTCAAATAATCCTTCGAGTAAGGGACCCATCTCTACAATGGTTAGGACTCAAACAAGAGTTACGCAATAAGGTCAAATCCAACACTCTGAGATTATTCAACCCTAATTGCATGTAACCTAACATACCCACCTAATAGCTATCTCCCATCACTCCGAGTCCCACAAAGCACAAAGCAAGCAGCATTTAGACAAAAAAGAAACAAGCTCGAGCAATTTTATCCACATAAAAAGAATTTGTACTAGCATGTGATATAAGCTGATATAATCAGGCCTAACCTAAATAGGCTATCCTATCTCTGTCTAATCAACACAATCATGCAGCTCAAAAACACATATAATAGGCACATATGGCATCCTTCCTAAATCCTTAGTCCTAATCTAGCATGTTGTTCTACTGAAACTGATAATCATAACACAAACTTGTATAGGTACTTTGGGGAAAAACTTAATTGAGCTCGGCTGGTCGTGCACATCACAAACCTTGTTATTTCTTAACACTTTATAACTTAGCTTTTAGAAAACCATTTTCTTTGTAAAAATCTTTTAATCCTTCGGTGTGAGTCCAGACATCCCCGAGGGTGTGTCTGAATCCCTCAAACCAGGGCTCTGATACCAACTCATAACATCCCAAAGTTTGAGTCCAAAAATTTCATTTTTAATTAATTGATTTATAAAACTTCCATAAGAAAACATAGTGAAAACATATCCTTTTATAAAACTAATATCTGATGTATGAAAACCAAACCATAAATATAACAATGTCAGAGTACAATCCCAATTAGTATGAATCCTTCGTAAATTATAAAATATAACATGAATTATAATATTTTATAATGAGATCTACAATTAGTTTGAAAACTAACCCTGCAAGTTAAACGGTTGGTTAAAACGGTTTCCAGTGTTAAAAGCATATGGAAAATGAAACATTACAATCGAAATAATAATTTTTAGTACAAGACATTCTAGTACTTTTGCTTGTATTCCCCCCCCCCCCTGAAAACATTGAAAACACAAAAAAAAAGTGTAGGGGCTTGAGTACACATGAGGTTCCTATGTAATATGAAGAGATACATAATTGTATCTAGTTAGACTTTGAACTACTAATTAGATAAGACAATACACTCCGAGGCGCGAAAACACTATAATTCAAGTGTTAGGAGTGATCCGGGCAGTATCTAAGGGTGTGTAAGGCCTAGATATGGAGTTTGGTCTTCAAGAGTAAACTCTTAAAGGAGATTACAGCCCTAAGACCACATCCCCATGAGTTTACGGCCGTAAACTCATGGGTGGTGGGTTCTTGGTTGCTAAATGGTCTTATAACACTTGAGGGATGATGCTAGATTTGGTTCTAAGGCATTGGAAAGGGAATTGACCAACATATGGACCATTTAAGGAGTTTAAGGCAGTAAACTAGCCGTTTATGGAAATAAACTCTCAAGTACCCATTCCTTATGTGTTTTGGTGTCCGTAGGTTAACCACAAGTGTTTCTAGTCCAAAGTACAAGCCATGGAAGGAAGTTAGGGCATCATTTGACCAACATAAAGGAGTTTACGGCCCAGGAACCATTCCTTGGGAGTTTTACGGCCGTAATCTCCTAAGGGGATGGTTTCTTGTATGTTTAAGGTCCCTAACACAATGGAGGATGGTTCTAGACATTATTCCAAGGCTTATGAGGTGTTTAAGGGGCATCTTAACACCTTAAAAGGTGTTTGCAGCCTAAGAAAGGGTGTTTACGGTCCAAGCATGTTCTTGGGCCGTAAACTCATGTTAGCCCCTCAAATGCTAAGGTTTTTGTGTTCTAAGTCCAATCTTGTAAGCCCCTTGGTCATATCTAAGCTCCAGAAGTGGTTTGGAAGGGTTTTAGGGCTCCAAAACCCCATTTATAGGTGTTCACGGTTTGGGGAGGTTCCTAGACCGTAAACACAAGTTCTTGGTCCTATTTCATGATTTAAACATGAATTTGAAAGCTAAATATGTTACACAATGAGTTAGGATGGATTTCTTACCAAAATGGAGCTTGAAATGGGTGATTTTGGATCAAGACTTGGATTTGTAGAGAGAGAGAGAGAGAGAGAGTGGAAAAGCCTCAAATGAGGTCCACTCAACTTTATATATGGATTGAGTTTGAGACCCGATGGAAATCTACCCAATACTGACGTTAAATGAGGTTTATGGTCGTACCCGATTTAGTTGTCGTAACCCGACGTGGTCAAAACTAAAAAATTTTCCAATTAAAAATTGGGTATGTTTTCATTTGTTTTTAATGGGTTTGGACACTCACAAGGTCAAAATAAGAGTCTTAAATTAAATGACCTAATCCAAAATGTTAACGGAAATTTTTTTAAGATAACTAGGTTTTACTGACGGGAAAGAGTTATCGTGAAAGAAAAATTTTTGGATTGTCACAAAACACATGTTAAGTATTGAAGAAGGGCTTTCATAATTTCCATAAGCTTAGTTCTTTTACTAGCATTAAGCTAAAGTTTCAATTTAGGATAAAAGATTCAGAGAATCAATGTTAAAATGGTGATGATGGCAACCATACATATGTTCATCACTAGTTGTTGTTTGGTTGTTGTAACACTCGTTTTCAGGTATTTTGATTTTTAACCTAAAAATGAAATTTTTTGCAAAATAGGTCCTGGGTGTACGCGAAGTGTACGCCGAGCGTAAGTCACTAAATGGATCACAAACTTTGTTGAGTACGCAGGACATACATGCTGAGTACGCAGGACGTAATCGTCCTATTCCAAAACCCTAAAATTTGGGGTTGTAACCCCTATTTAAGGACATTAAATCCTCTTGGACCTTCTTATAACCAACCTTCATTCCTCTTAGCCTTGATATCGATACCCTAACCCTTGAGTGTGAGTTTTGAAGCTTTTGAGTGATTTTTGGTGTTCTTGGCGGTGAATGAAGATTTAAGAATTGGTGGTGCATTCAAGCTCTTGGATCCAAAATATACACCTCATTGTTCATCTATATAAGGTATAAAGACTACTAGAAAAATGGCTTTTCTTGACAATCAAATTACGACATAAAGCAGTTTTATGACAGACATTAACGTCTGTCATAAATTTTATGTCATATTTCGTAAAATATCAATGATTTACCACAAAAGGAAATGTTCGTTGTAAATTTATGTCGTATTTTAGTGTCTAAAAATTAAATTAAAAGAAAAATATGGACACTAAATTAATTTGTTTATATCGGTTAATACGAGAAGTAAAATTTGAAATGCAAATGACATACTATTTAACTTATTTATAAGAGAAAGGAGTGTTTTTGAAAACTAAAGTTCAATAAGAAATATAGCAATGACGTTTTTAAAATAATACAAAAAAATTTTAAATATGTAGATATTGTTATAAATTCAACGTGATTAAGATAATTTAAAACAAACTAAACTAACAACATACGTAAAGAAACTTGATGGAGAAGAAGATTTAGAAAAGATATCAGATATTTTATCTTTGTGAAATTGTCTACTCTTATTCTTGCAAGAGCATGTTATATATACAATAAAAACTACCTATCATACGTCATGTAAATAGTATGATATGATATCTTTCACAAATTCACCAATTATTGGTGTCATTCACAATAATTTACAATACTCTCCCTTGGATGACACCATTTCTGATCTAGAGTTCAGTTTTGAAGTACTGCCTCATTAAAAACCTTGATAAAGAAAACCCAATGGGAAGAAACTTTAGCGAAGGGAAAAAGAGTGCAGTGTATAGTTGACTCCCCCTTATTTAGACATTTGTTACATTATATTCTATGCACATGTCGAATTCCAATGCCATGTACATGCTTCATGAAGGTTGCAGTAGGAAGTGCCTTCGTAAAAAGGTCTACTACATTGTTGCTTGATTGAACATATTTGATTTCAACTTGATGGTTCTTTATAAGTTCTTGAGTGTACTCACAAAACTTTGGAGGTATATGTTTTGTCCTGTCGCTCTTGATATATCCTTCTTTCCTTTGAGTGACACATGTTGAGTTATCTTCATATATTAAAGGTTGATCTATATCTTTTTCAAGTCCACATGAAGTTAAAACTAGTTGTGTCATTGATTTCAGTCATTTACATTCTCTACTAGCTTCATTTAGTGCAATTACTTCAGCATGATTTGAGGATGTGGCAATAAGTGTTTGCTTTTGAGAGCGCCAGGAAATTGCAGTACCTCCATTCATGAATACATATCCAGTTTGAGATCTAGCTTTATGAGGATCAGACAAATAACATGCATCTAAATATCCAATCATGCCTTGTTTTGAATTGTTGGAATAAAATAATCCTGAATCACTAGTTCCTCGAAGGTATCGAAAAATATGTTTGATTCCATTCCAATGTCTTTTCGTTTCGGGCTGAACTAAATCTTGCTAGCAAGTTTACAGCAAAAGAAATGTCAGGTCTAGTACAATTGGTAAGATACATAAGAGCTCCAATTGCATTAAGGTATGGTACTTCTGGACCAAGAACTTCTTCATTTTCTTCGCATGGACGAAATGGATCATTGTCAATATTTAATGATCTAACAACCATTGGAGAACTTAAAGTATTAGCATTGTCCATATTGAAACGTCTCAAGACTCTTTATGTGTAATTTGATTGATGTACAAGTATTCCGTTAGGCATATGCTCAATCTGTAAACCAAGACAATATTTGGTTTTTTCCAAGATCATTCATTTCAAACTCTTTCTTTAAAAGTTCAATCACTTCAATGATTTCTTTATTCGTTCCAATGATGTTTAGATCATCAACATAGACTGCTATGATCACATACCCAACTGTTGTTTTCTTAATAAATACACATGGACAAATAGTGTTATTTTTATAACCTTACTTGTCAAATAATCGCTCAAACGATTGTACCACATGCGTCCAGATCGCTTTAACCCATACAAAGATCTTTGTAATTTTATAGAATACATTTCTTTGGGTTTTGCACTTAATGCTTCAGGCACTTTAAATCCTTCAGGGATTTTCATATAGATATCACTATCAAGTGATCCATACAAGCAAGTTGTAACAACATCCATAAGACGCATCTCTAAATTTTTAGAGACTGCCAAGCTAATTAAATATCTACAAGTGGTTGCATCCATTACCAGTGAATAAGTTTCCTCATAATAAATTCCAGGTCTTTGAGAGAAACCTTGAGCAACAAGTCTAGCCTTGTATCTTACAATTTCGTCTTTCTCATTTCTTTTTCGTACGAAGATCCATCTATACCCTAATGGTTTCACAACTCCAGGTGTGAGGATAATGGTCCCAAAAACCTTTCTCTTGTTACGAGAATTTAACTCAACTTACATAGCTTCCATCCATTTAACCCAATCATTTCTTCTTTGACATTCAATGACAAATTGTGGTTCTGGATCATCATTCATAATATCACATGCAACTGAATAAGAAAATATTGTACTTATATTTTCAGTTTCATTTTGGTCACGTATTCTATTTGCTTGACCATAATTTTGTGCATCATCCGCCTTTCCTGGGGGAATTTGAATAATTCGTGTCTCTCTAGGAACACTTTCCTCATGATCCAGTGCAGTTTCTGATCCTCTTCTTTTTCGTGGGTTCTTATCCTTAGAACCAAATGGCCTTCCACGCTTCAGGCGTGTTTTAGAATCTTGAGTGACTTTATCATCAGATTGTCCATGTGGAATTTCAATTCGAGCTAGAACATTGACATCCGGTATATATGAATTAGTCACCCTTTTTGTGTCAGGAAATGCATCAGGCAATTGATTTGCCATTTCTTAGAAATGCCTTATCCTTTGAATTTCCATGTCACATTGCTTTGTGCAAGGGTCAAGATATGATAAATAAGGCTCATGCCATGACACATCTTTTTCCATAATCTTCTTTTCTCCCCCTAATGATGGGAAATTTGTCTCATTAAATTGGCAATCTACTAGGCGTGCTGTAAAAACATCACATGTTAACGGTTCAAGATATCTTATAATAGATACTGACTCATAACCAACATATATCCCTAACCTTCTTTAAGGACCCATTTTGGTTCATTGAGGTGGTGCAATAGGGACATATACTGCACACCCGAAAATTCTCAAATGGGATATATTTGGCTCTTGACCAAAAGCAAGTTGTAGTGGAGAATATACATGATATAAACTCGGTCTCATGCGTATCAATGATCCAGCATGTAAGATTGCATGACCCCAAACAAATACATGAGTTTGGTCCTCATTATCAATGGTCTAGCTACCAGTTGGAGACGTTTAATCAGTGATTCAGCTAAACCATTTTGTGTATGTACATGAGCAACTGGATGCTCAACAATAATCCCTACAGACATACAATAGTCATTAAATGCTTGTGAACTAAATTCACCAGCATTATCAAGTCTCACTCTTTTGATAGTATAATCAGGGGAATGTGCCCTTAATTTAATAATTTGGGCAATAAATTTTGCAAATGCCATATTATGAGTTGATAATAGGCAAACATGAGACCATTTGTTGGATGCATCTATTAATACCATAAAGTATCTAAACGGTCTAGATGGTGGGTGAATCGGTCCACATATATCACCTTAAATTCTTTCTAGAAATATAGGTAACTCCCTTTCAACTTTCATTGGAGAATGTTTTATAATTAACTTTCCAAAGGAACAAGATGCACATGGTTTTAAGCTGTTGGATTGAGGGAACTTTTGGTCCTTCAATGGATGCCCATTCGTATTTTCAATTATCCTTCGCATCATTATTAATCCTAGGTGGCCCAACCTATCATGCCATAAACTGAATGTCCCAGGATCCAATGTTTTCCTTTGATTACCATATTTGATTCAATCATATGTATATATGTATAATGCAGACCATAATCAAGTGTTTGTAGTTTTTCAAGCACATGGTTTTTGTCTATAATATACATATATTTCTTATTTTCAATGGTCACAGTTTTTGTATCATATCCTTTGAAATATATGTCATTGAAACTTAGTAAGTTTCTATTAGACTTTGGAGAAAATAAGGCATTTTCTATAGAAAATCTTGTACCATTTGGTAATACAAAATGGGCTTTCCCAGTTCCCTCTATCAAGTCTGCAGGACCTGATATTGTATGTATGACTGTTTTTGTTGGTACTAATTTTGAAAAATATTTCTTTGATTTCAGAATAGTATGCGCACTACCACTATCTGATATACAAAGATCTCTAACCGTTTCTTGATGTTGTGCTCCAGGTGGACTCATATTAAACTTCACATATGAAAGAAATAATAAGCGAATAAACATAATCATAATAATTATTATAAAGAAAGTTCATTTATTGTAGGAGATACATTACATGAGAAACAAATAAAGGAAAACAAGTTTATTAGAACAATAATATAAATTTTTAGTTTAGTTTATCAACAAGGCTTGCTTCTTTCCTTTTCCTTTAATGGACTCTTGATAAAGTTGACAAAGATGTGTAGGTGTGCAACAGGTCCTTGACCAATGGCCTGTGCTACCACATCTATAACATGAACCATCAGATTTTTGTGATGTCCCAGTATCATGCCTTGCCACTTTGGCCTTATATTCTGTATGGACATTGTTTCTTTGTGAAGATTGGTAATTATTCCTTTTCTGGCCACGATCACGATTATTACTTTGTCCACGACCAAATTTATATTTCTGATTATGGCTTTGGTTTCGATTAAAATAGCCACAACCTCGTCCTCAGCCCCGGCCTCGCCCTCGTCCACGCGTATTGTTTCGATGACCATCAGTATTTGTAGCATTTGCTTCAGGAAGTGCTACTGATCTTGTTGGACGATATTCATGGTTTTTCATCAAGAGCTCGTTGTTTTGCTCTGCAACAAGCAGGCATGCATTTAGTTCAGAATATCTTGTGAACCTTTGCATCCAATATTGTTGCATCAAGGTAATGTTTGTTGCATGAAATGTGGAGTAAGTTTTCTCCAACATATCTTCATTGGTAACTTCTTGTCCACAATACTTGAGTTAGGAACATATTCTGAACAGAGTTGAGTTGTATTCATTTACTTTCTTGAAGTCTTGAAACCTCAGTGTTCTTCATTCATCTCTATCATTTGGAAGTATAACTTCCTTTCGATGATCAAATCTTTCTTTCAAAAGATTCCAGAGCATACTTGGATCAGTATGTCACACCCCGAAAACCAAAGGCGGAAACATTTCCGGGGTTAACTCCATGTTAAGTATCAAATCCAATGTACATAGTAATCAAAGTAAACAACCATTACATTACATATATTTGAAAGTTTACATTTGTTTCAAAAGTAAATTGTACAAGTATGATACATAATATATATATATATATATATATATATATATATATATATATATATGAAAAAAAACGAGACGAGTCTTCTATACACTCCGTCTTCACAAAAAGAGATCGTCGGGTACCTGTCTAATGCGGACCTAAGAATACAAGCAGTTTGAAAATCAGCATAAAGCTGGTGAGTTCATAAGATGTTTGTTTTATGAAAATGTACCAGTTTCCTTTAGTTTTCCGAAAAGTTTTGTTATCCAAGAAAATCCCATATTTTCTTATGTAAAGTTAGTTTAGTTATCACTTGTTACTAATTCGATTTTGTGTTATATTTTACCCCAGGAAAATCCCATATTTTCCTAAATGCAAGAACGATTGAATATCACAAAGTATAGTTTAATATGCAAAACTATATATTGAAAATCATGGGATTACTATCCCGAATTAGATATAAAATACTTCGATATACGTGAATTATAGATAGAAAGTAGTTTGAAAACCATGGGACTATCATCCCGTACTAGATACAAGATAGTTTGATATGCATGAAATATAGATTGAATACCATGGGACTACCATCCCGGACTAGTTACAGATTCAAAACCATGGGATTATCATCCCATACTAAATATAGTTTCAAAACCATGGGATTACCATCCCGTACAAGATATAGATTGAAATCATGGGACTATCATCCCGTACTACATATAAGATATATATACATACTGAAAACCATAGGAATAACATCCCGCATTAGATACAAGATCAATAGACCAAAAACCATGGGACTACCATCCCGTACTAGATATGGAGACTATAGATAGAAAGTAGGTATGAAATTGAATCAAAGTCAAAACCAAACCCAAAGCGATACCGTAAATAAACTTATATTAATACATATTGTGAGTCGGGTAACCATGCTGATACGACAACGAGACCTCCTTGACGCTTGTCAGACGTCGGACGATATCCAGAATTTGTCACCCCAGGCGTGCCCGCCTAACTGTAGCTAGCAGTTAAGGTGTAGGATTGTCAGTCCCGAATAGATCTATTCACAAATTCCTCGCTCTCCCTCCCGGAGACTCTGGTTACACTTCCGGGGAGGATTTACTGATCATCCAAAAAGGGTAGTGACGAACTCACAAGCTAGTACTAAACTATTCACAGGGTTCTCATACGATATCAAACATACAAAAGATTATGAAACATAATACAGTGAATACAGATACATACAATGAAACTATCTGGCAATACATTCAAATGATACGGAGATAAACTGAATCAGACATAGTTTATCTAATGACTTTATATACATATCAGTACGTGATTAAACAAGAACTAAAGAACCCCAAATTATTCCCATAATAATTTGATTTATTTGGTTATTTCCTTAACTGAAATTCATATAGTTGTAGTTGATAAATCATCCCTTATGCTCAGCATAATACATAAGGGGTAAAAGTATTTATAAGTTTGCCAGATATTATTTGAAATACATCAAGTTTATGTTTTGAAAACTTTTATAGTTTGCTTGTATTCCCCCCCTGAAAACATTGAAAACCCATTTAAAAAGGGTAGGGGTATGAACTCACCGGACGAGAAACGTGACGATTTCGGATGCTAAACGTTGGTTCGGGGCTTGCAAACGTACGAGGTTCCTATGTATAATGAAAAGATACACATTTGTATCTAATTAGGACTTAGAGAGGTTTATTAATTATTTGCAAAGAGATAATTTAAAATTGTTAAAACAGCGAAATGTTTTTTGTTTAATTGCAAAACGTCTATATTCTAATATTACTCAGCTTCACTTGGACTGTGAAATAGGCCAAAAGATCCATCGCATGATTTTGCCCTTCCTTGAGTTTAAGGATGATGAAATCGATGCCGAAGCCTACAATTGTGAGAGTGTTATATCGTCTGATGATGTCAATCCGACCTACATGTATGGACTGGACAAAATTGAGTCCTTCATTAAATCCAAGGACCACAAGGACATGCTTAAAAATCTTTTGGATGAAAATGATAGACTTAAACTGAGAACCGAAACCATACAAAAATTTGACTCTTTAAATGCCAACGTAAGCTCAGAAAACAAAATTGATGTTGAAAATGCATCTGAGCTTAACGAAGACGACAACATGAGTGAAATTTCTGTAGAGGACACGGTTGACTGCTCAGAATTTGTTAAAAGCGAACCTGAAAACCACAAGAATCTAATTTCTAAAAATTCAGCGGAGTTCGCTCGATTGTCCCAACAAAAGTCCCCGATATTAGCAGAGAAAGCAGTTGTGTATCAAAAGGTCAGGACCACTCCGAATCAAGTATACAAGGTGACTGGAGTAACCGAACATCAAACAGCTGAACTCACAGCGATTGTAAACGAAGACAATGCTGATGGCTGTGATGAGTACTTATGATCTGCTCCAATAGATAATGCAAACGAAATGGTTGGCTTATCTGAAAGAACCTCATGGATGAGTAAAGGTAGATACATACCTGAACCCTTGAATAAACCGGATAATTTCGACGAGCCTAGCACCAGTGGTACGAAAGACATTCCTCAGGAGGATGAAAGTTTGGCAAAAGAAGACGTTCCCTCTACTCCCTCAGCTCAAAGTGAAACTCCTTCAGACATTCCCTCTACTCTCTCGGCTCAAAGTAAAATTCCTTCAGTTCAAAAGGAACCAGCCAAGGAGAAACCGCAAACGAAAGCTAATGTTCATCATCAACCAAAGCAGATGAGGAATAAGAAGAGAGAAAGGAACCAAAGATACAGGAAGAATCTTTCTGAAAGGAGACAATTCTGGCAATCCTAGAATGCATACTTCTCGCATCAAGACAAGAATCTGAAGTATGAAAACAATCATGTCGAAAAGTCTGAAAGTCACAACAACCGAAAGCCAAGGTTCGGTTCACAAGAAAATACCAACCGAAAGCAAAGGTTCGGTTCTGAGAAAGACTTCAACCGAAAGCCAAGGTTCGGTTCACAAGACGATTCCAACCGAAAGAAAAGGTTCGGTTCTGAAGTCAAAAGAGAACAAAACTCTAAGGTTAGTCCCTCCAATGATCAAAAACAAAAGGGTCACTTAGAGTCTCCAGCCAAGAAGTCCTCTCTATCTAAACCCACTTCTTCTACTTCTTCTAATTCTTCTACCAATTCATCTCCATCTCGCTCTAAAGCTGATTTTGTTCATTCTCAAAAATCTCATCCGTCAGCTGAACAAAAGGGCAAGCAGAAGGTCAATGAATCCAAACCAGAGTCCAAACCGAACGCACCCAATCCTAACAAGATAAAAGTTTTTACCATTAAAAAGAAAGATGAAACAACACTCATAAAACGAACATATCTAGTTGACATCTCTCTTACTGTTCCTGTTCCCATGAAAAGCTCACGTGGACCCAAGAAACTTTGGGTTCCTAAATCTGCTTAATTTTTGCAGGTTATAAGTGACGAGCAGTTCGACGAAGAATGGTACATCGATAGTGGCTGCTCACGTCACATGACAGGGAGGAAAGAGGAGCTCAGAGAATACAGATCTCTTGCAAATGGTGGCAACGTCAAGTTTGGAAATAATTCTTTCGGCACCATAAAGGGATACGGGATGATAACAAATGGTGACTTTACTATTAGGAAGGTGGCTTATGTGGAAGGACTCCAACACAACCTCATCAGTGTATCTCAGCTTGTTGGAGGTACAGGTCTTATAGTCTCATTCGATGATGAAGGTTCTGAAATTATTGAGAAAAAGACAAAGAAGGTGATTCTCAAGTCGGAACGAAAGGGTGAAATGTTTCCCTTAAACCTTAAACCTATCAAAGGAAACCCAGCTATATGTCTGCTATCAAAAGCTCAATCTGACGAAAGCTGGTTGTGGCACCGAAGACTCTCTCATCTCAATTTTAAAGATATCAACCGACTTGTCACTGGAGGTCATGTTAGGGGTCTTCCATTGCTCAAGTTCAACAGAGATCATTTATGTGCTGCATGCGAAATGGGGAAGCAGAGTCGTCAAAGTCACCCATCTATAATCAACACAAAAGTTGTTGAACCACTCGAATTACTTCATATTGATTTGTGTGGTCCTTCATCTATTGAAAGCATCGGTGGTAGCAAGTACATTCTTGTTATTGTTGATGACTTTTCAAGATTTACATGGGTGTTCTTTCTAAAGCTCAAATCAGAAGCGACTCAAAAGCTGAAATTGTTCATCAAGCAGATTGAAGTACAGCTCAAGAAGGTTGTTCGCAACATCAGGAGCGACAATGGTCTTGAATTCAAGAACAGGGAGTTTGAAGAGTTTCTTGCAGAAAAGGGAATTAGTCACAACTTCTCAGCTCCCTACACACCACAACAGAACGGAATTGTCGAAAGACGAAACCGATCTTTGTGTGAAGCTGCCCGAACTATGCTAAGTTTCGCTTCCTTACCTCTTTATTTTTGGGCTGATGCTATTTCTGCTGCTTGTTTTACACAGAACAAGTCTTATCTCAACAAGCGATTCACACTCACACCATACGAGATTCTCAATAACAGAAAGCCTAATGTGAAATTTTTCCACGTGTTCGGCTCACGGTGTTTCATCTTTAATTCTAAAGAACACCGCAATAAGTTCGACGTCAAAGCCGACGAGGGAATTCTTCTAGGATACTCACTCACATCCAAGGCATTCAGAGTCCTAAACAAGCGTTCGAGAAAAATTAAAGAGACATACTACGTGACCTTTGACGATGGCTATGTCAAAAAGCTACAAGCCAAAGAAGACATCGCTGGGGAAATCTTTCCTCAAACTGGGCAAGTCACAGTCTCGATCGCTAACTTATACAATAAATTTCTAGAGCTCTTTGACGAACCAGAAAAAGCTTCTCTCTTAGAAGTAGGTGCAGCAGACAACAAGGTCGACCACATGAAGCAAATTGTCGACGAAGCTGCCAGGAGAATGAATGAAGGGAAATCGACTGCTAATGACCCTCCATCTAACAATGCTTCAGTCGAGGGGGAGCCAAGCTCACATGTCGAGGGGGAGCCAAACTCACATGTCGAGGGAGAGCCAAGTTCTACAACTGCAACTGAAGGTGCTTCTCCAACCGAAAGTGCTTCTCAAAACGAAGGCGCTTCAACACCTGAAAGTCCAGCACCACAAGAAACCCCTGAACCTCAAGTTACTCAAAGCTCATCAATTGAGGGGGAGCATGATGATATGACGCTTGATTACGATAGCCAATCTGAGCCAGAAAAAATGATCAACGCTGAACTAGACCCAACATTTGATCTGAATTACCCTCCTCTTACCAAATGGACTCGAGATCATCCTATCTCTCAAGTAGTTGGTGATGTTTCTGAAAAAGTTCTGACCCGATCACAACTGAAAGCAAAACAGACATCCTTATTTTCAAAGGTTGAGTTTTGTATGTTTAACTCATTCGTATCGAAAGTTGAACCGAAGACAGTTAACACTGCCCTCGATCACTCTGATTGGGTTCAAGCAATGCAAGACGAACTGAACGAATTTGAAAGGAACAAAGTCTGGCGCCTCATTCCAACTCCACCAGATGCTTCGGTTGTTGGTCTCAAATGGGTCTTCAGGAACAAAATGGACAAGGAAGGGAATGTAATAAGGAACAAGGCTCGTCTGGTTGTAAAGGGATACTGTCAGGAGGAAGGGATGGATTATGAAGAGACTTTCGCTCCAGTAGCTAGGCTAGAATCTGTTAGAATATTTCTGGCTTATGCTGCTCACAAAAACTTTGAAGTTTTCCAAATGGACGTCAAGTGTGCATTTCTCAATGGAGAACTCGAAGAAACTGTGTATGTGGAGCAACCTCCTGGGTTCGTGAACGAAAAGTATCCAAACCATTGCTATATTCTGGATAAAGCTGTGTACGGTCTCAAACAAGCTCCGAGAGCCTGGTATGAAATGCTAACTAAATTTTTAAAGATGTCTAAATTCAAACAAGGTTCGGTTGACCCAACCTTCTTTCGCAAAAAGGAAGGTAACCACCTTATGATAGTTCAAATTTATGTCGATGACATCATCTTTGGCTCCACGAATCCCAGCTTAACAGCTGAATTCAGAAAGTTGATGGAGACTAAGTTTGAAATGAGCTCAATGGGTCCTATTAACTTTTTCCTTGGTTTAAATATAAGACAGGGACCCGAAGGCATCTTTATCAATCAGGAAGCTTACACGAAGACTCTCCTAGCAAAGTTTGGCATGATGGGAGACTCAAAAGTCAAAGTCCCAATGGCATTCGGCACCAAGCTAACTCCATCTCTAGACAAACCGACTGTTGATATCATGCTCTATCGTCAAATGATAGGCTCACTAATGTATCTTACTGATAGCAGGCCTGATATCATGTTTTCTGTGTGTTATTGTGCTCGATTTCAGGCAAACCCACGCGGACCTCACATGCTGGCAGTGAAGAACATCTTACGCTATCTCAAGCGAACCACCTCCTTAGGTCTATGGTATCCATCCAACTCAGGCTTCTTCGTTCAAGCCTATTCTGATGCTGACCTTGGAGGATGTGGACTTGACAGAAAAAGCACAACTGGTGGCTGTCAATTCCTTGACGGGAAGTTGGTCAGCTGGCAATCCAAGAAACAAACGTGTGTGTCGTTATCTACTGCCGAAGCGGAATACATTGCCGCTGCATCCTGCACATCACAAGTGATTTGGATCCAAAGTCAACTTCGAGACTATGGACTCAATATGAAGAAGATCCCACTATATTGTGACTCTGAAAGTGCAATTAGGATCTGTCATAACCCAGTGCAACACTCTAAAACCAAACACATAGCACTGAGGTATCACTTCATCAAAGATCACGTGGCACCTGTGCTCGGACCGAACATGGTTTCGGTTCAATAAACCTGGAGCGAACCTAGGTTCGGTTGGTTGTGCTTGAAACGAAAGTGCCTCAGATTCGCGTCTTCATGATAGGAAGCGATGGAATTGATTGGAATCGGTACTTTGGTTTTCGTCTACGATTTGATTCGTTACAATTGTTCTTTTAATCAGTCAATATATGGGAAGAAGACACAATGTTACATTTTTGGTCCCTATAACTCCAGCGAATTGGCTCTTTTGGTCCCTGTCGTTTTCACAGATTGATATTTTTGGTCCAATCCCAGAAATTGTTACAAATAAAGGGGTATATTGATGCAAATTTACCATTCCAGCCCCTGTCTTTCAGCAAGTGACAGTTTCGGCCCAATATTCAGAAAAGTTTATAACTTTGTGGGCCGGTGAACAGTTTTGAATTTTTTAACGCTCATATTTTTTCGTGAACAGCAAAATAATGATTCCATCAAGTCTTGGCAGTTCGGAAAGTCGTTTTTCGTGATAACGTCAAATTTTCACGACTTTTTCGGATTTTATACTTCATCGTTAATATCATTTTGTCACGGGGGAGCTTAGTAAATTTTTATCCATTCAAGATCATTCTCATGACCATTTAAAGACTTTATAATCATGTTTTTTGATTATAAATCGGGGGAGAATTTGGTATGGCCATTCGAAATTGGATTTGTGACTTTTCAAAGTTGAAGATTTTTGATAAAGCTTGTGGTAGAATTATGAAGGTAGCTTTTACAACAGAAGTTCTTCATCGAGCTCTACTAAAGCTTTTACAGAGAAGTATCCTTTACAGCGGAAGTTTTTCATCGAGCTCTGCTAAGGACTTGTTATATCTCCGACTTCTTGTATTTTCTCGATCAATTGGCGTTACGAATCTTAAAGTTTGGGTTGTTACATGATATTTTTTGATGGCTTATATCATTAGCTTATTTGAAGATCGTTGTGACTTGGAGGGGGAGCTCTTCAAAGACAAGAAGTGATTCAGTTTCTTTGTTCTGAAATGGTTTTTTATGGCGGGTTTGGTTTTCATGAAGATTCTTTGGGATTACATTCGAAAATGAAGTTTAAAGACATTACTTCAGTGCTTGATTTATATATCCTAGAGCCCGTGTTTGAAGACTATTGAAGAATCAAGATTCGTGGATTGCTTCATATATTCCTCGTTGCAGATCTTTTTATTTGCTAGATGCTTGTTTTGGAAGTTAAAGCATTGTCATCCATTCCATACTTTGAGGGGGAGATTGTAGGGTTTCAAAGCACTCCATGGATGATGGCAATGGGCCCCTTTGATGAATTCTAGGTTAAAAGCCCAAGACTTGTCTTTTCCCTATAAATAGTCATGTATTATTCACTATTAGGGTTAAGAGTGTGAGGCAAAATGTAGCCGCCACGTGAGGTTTCTTATGTAGTGTTAGATTCTTTAGTCTATGCTTTAAGTGTAATTTATTCCTCATATTTCAATAAATCGAGTGATCATTCGACATATTCTTCATTATTTGTGTTTGTTCTTATTTTCCGCATCTTGTTCATCAAATCACAATTAGGGTTTCATTCCCAACATGTTAGGGAAAAACACTTTTAGTTGCGGAAACACCCCATTGCAAGTGTTTGGAGGGACCCGGGTGGCGTTCAAGGACTTGTATGACCGGGAAATGGAGTTTACTCTTCAAGAGTAAAATCATACAAGAGTTTTCGGCCCATAACACCCATTCCCCATGAGTTTACAGCTATAAACTCATGGTGGGGTGGTTTATGGTGCAAAATGGCTTGAAACAATTAAGAGGGAATTTCTAGGGTTTGATTTAAGGCTTGGAAATGTAATTTGAACAAAGTAAGGGCCATTTGAAGAGTTCACGGCTGTAAACTCTATGTTTATGGCCGTAAACTCTTATATACATACTCAAAGTGTTTCTTGGTGGCCTTAAATTAATCACATGTGATTCTAATGATTTTTCCTAGCCTTGTATGGATTTTTGAGGGACTTTGGACAAGGTTTTTGGAGTTTACGAACCATGAACCCCCCTCATGGTCTTGAACTCCCTTGCTGTGTGATTTATTATGTTTTAAGATCCAATACTTGTTTGTAGACACTTCTAGAATTTATCCCAAGGCTTTAGGTGTGTTATAGTGGCAGTATAACACTTTTAGAGGAGTTTACTCTCGATGTTTGAAGGGTTTACGGCCCAAGCATATACCTTGGCCGTAAACTCTCATTTTTTCCTAAAAATTTATGATTAGGATGCTCTAAGGCCAAAACCAATATTCTAGAAGTCATATCTAAGTCTTGTTGGTGTCTTGGAAGGGTTTAAGGGCTTAAAAACCCCATTTATTTGAGTTTACGGCCCAAGCATGCTCTTGGGCAGTAAACTCATGTTTAATCATCAAATTCCATGTTTAAGTCATTCTAAGTCCATTCCTTTCAGCCATTCAGCCATATCTAAGCTCCAAAGGTCGATTGGAAGGGTTTTTGGGCTCTAAAACCCAATTTATGTGAGTTCACGGCCTAGGACTGTTCTAGGGCCGTAAACTCATGAATATGGTCCTATTCCATGATTTGAACTAGAATTTGAAGGCTTAAGATGATATACTAGAAGTTTGGGTAGTTACCTTGGTGATTTGGAGCTTAAATTTGATGATTTTGGACCCTTAAACTTGGTTGAGGAGAGAGGTTAGAGAGAGAATAAAGAGATGAAGCAAAAGCTTCAAATGAAAGCTTAAACATGTTTAAATAGATCTCAAATCTTGGACATGGTGGAATTCTACCCGATACCGGCATTAAACGGGGTTTTTGGTCACACCCGATTAAATTTCCGTAACCCGGCGGGGACGTTTCTAAAATTTCTGAAATAAATATTTTTTGGGCTAATTTCATGAGTTCCTAAGGGGTTTGGACACTCATTAGATTATAATAAACATATAAGTTTAAACGATTTAGCCTCAAACGAAATCGGAACAAATTGGTAAACAACGAATCTTTACGGGTAGAACGGTTTTCGGCGTTGGACAACTTCGGGTTGTTACATTATCCCCCCGTTAGAGGGAATTTCCTCCCGAAATTCAGAGATTAAGATACATGCCATGAATTGGAATAAGATACGGATGGATTTGTTGCCTTGGATCTTCATGCTCCCAAGTGGAATCGGGTCTCCGCTTGGCATTCCAGCGAACCTACACTATCGGGACGCGTCTTTGTTTCATACAGCGACTCTCTTAATCCATGATCTCAATTGATCCTCCCATGGAGGTTCCGACCCTTGATGACTTCGGTCTCCTCAAAGGAATTACTAGGATTTCATCAGGTAGGTACTTCTAAGGATTCGAGACGTGAAGTATCGGATAGATGTTACCAAGCTCTAAGGGCATCCGAAGTGTGAAGATTGCAGAATCGATTCTACGAGGATCACGAAGGGTCTGGTGTATCACCACGTAAGTATTTTACACTTCCCAAAGCATATCATGCTTTTTTGGGATACATCCATCAACAGGACACACGCTCCAACAAGAAAGCACGTCTTCATGGAGCCGAGTAGCTAAGGGTTTGATGGCTTTTAGAAGAAATTTATGGGTAAGTCGGCGATATTAGTCGATGGGACCCAAGAATCGACAGGTTTCTATGGGTATTTTCGGTGCTGACTAATTCCCTATCGCCTTAGATGTTGGAAAGTACACGGTCACGACTGCTTTGCTTGGCTACATGATCAAGGGAAAAAGGTTTGACCGAAGGATACCACTACTAATCCATAGCGATCATACCAGTTTTTGGTCATCGTCTTGAACACGTCATTCTCACTGAGGTTCGGTCACGAGGTAGTTCTAGAGATTAGGTCGATGTGGGACTAAGCTAGACGTTCGGAAGGAATTCTTGGGAATCCTTCGGGAAGGACATTTAGGGAAAAGAGCTGCAGACTTCCCGTTTCCCAATGATCACAAGAACAAGGGATGCATGGCAATTCCTATTGGGAAAACTTTTTGAGCTTCGATGCACGAAATGATGCGAGGATTGGATTTAGGTTGGATGCCGAAGATCGCGAGAGCCGGGTCGGGGGAAAGATTTAGACGAGCGACCCTTTTGAAACCAAGAATAACAACATGAATGAGACTCGGTCATTTCATGTCAAACATAGCATCAAAGCATTTCAAGAAAAGTTTGCCATTTAAATCGAATGGAACAGAATAATCCTCCGGACTGAGAATACAATCTATAGGTACGAAATTAGCGTTCTCTATCTTATCGGTTAGCCATCTTGACGTTACACCTTTTCGATTACTAACGAAGGATTGAGTTTAGAAAGAAGTTTGAATGGATAGATAACAAGTTTCCCTTTTTGCACTCGAATCGAAAAGAGTTGCAGGCATAAGGGTTGTCAAAGAGAAGTATACCTGCAGCGACAGTGGGATCGGCGGTTGTCTCCTCTCGTCCTATTGCTAGGACTCTTCCAGCGTTGCCAGTTGTTGCTGCCTTGGGGCAATTTCTTTTGAAGTGCCCTACTTCGCCACAACTGTAGTAGGCCGGACTGATTCCCATTCCGGATGATTGGTTTGTCGATTTGGCTTGTTTTCTGCAGGTTCGAGCAAGGTGGCCCTTATTTCCAAAGTTGTCACAGATTCTTTCATGACATGGACTAGGAATACGGTGATGGTAGCTGCACTTACCGCACCAAGGAAGGGTACCGGTGTATCCACTGGTGGGAGTTTGGGCCGTGGATCCGACAGATGAAACAGCAACAGGGGCAGTAGCAGCATGGAGTGCTACCGTTTGTTGTTTCTTAGAGGAACCTTGCATACTTTGGGCCTTCCTCTTGTTCCAGAATTTCTTTTTACTTCCACCTCCACTTGTGACTGGCTCAGGAGTGGTAGCCTCCTCATCAGAGTTGTCTTCGTGATCGATCAGGGTTTGCGCAAGACATTTAGCGCTGTCATAGGTGTCTGGCTTCGCAGCCAAGACATTCCCTTTGGTTGGCTGGGTTAACCCCCAGATGAACCTCTCAATCTTTTTACTCTCCGGGGTAACCATTCCCGGACAGAGTAATGCCAGGTCATCGAATCTTGAAGTATAAGCGGCTATGTCGGAACCCTTCATCTTAAGGTTCCAGAGTTCGTGTTCTAGTTTCTGTATTTTGCCCCGAGGGCAATACTCAGCGAGCAGAATCTCCTTCATAGCTTCCCAACCTAAAGCA
The DNA here is from genome assembly GCF_002870075.4 of Lactuca sativa. Lineage (NCBI taxonomy): Eukaryota > Viridiplantae > Streptophyta > Magnoliopsida > Asterales > Asteraceae > Lactuca > Lactuca sativa. The sequence goes on along the minus strand of NC_056630.2, from coordinate 303,532,579 downwards.
TTTGCTACAGGTAGAGTTAAGGATTTGACTCGGCCGTTCCACCAAGTTAGTGCTTTGTCAAGGAAGGTGCAGGCGGCAAACTTTACTTTGTCAGATTTCGAACAGGCACATATTTCAAAGATTGATTCGATTTTCTCGAACCATCGAGTTAGGGAAATGACACCTCCAGTGCCATCAAAGGATGTGGGCTTCGCGTTCATGAAGTCTTTATAGGAACCGTCTTTTCGGTGTCCCTGGCTATCTTCTGGGTTTGGGGCTGGGGACCACCTCCTGAACTACCGGCGTTCATTTGCGACATGGCTGCTACCATTGCAGCAGTCAGAACTGTCTGAAGCGATGCAAGATCAAATTGAGGAGGAGGTGGTGGCAGAGGAGGATTATTGTTGCTCTTTGAGCTAGGTCTCTTTCTTGGAGGCATCTTGATTTAAAAAGATCATGAAAGAGAGGATCATAAGTCCTCTGAATTGAATCAAGAGATATGGATCAGGGGATATCTCATCAAGACAGATATAACATTATATCAAGCGATAAAGCAGGAAAGAGTTATCAAGGCAGATAATTTTATCGCTAGAGGAACGATCAAGGAACAACACGTATACGAGGATTTTCTACAAAGGATTGACTCGAGAAATACTCCCATAGTATTTCATGATTCACTGCAACGACGACTCGTTGTTTGGGGTATTGGGTAAGTTTTAGATATGTTGCGTACCACAGTCACTCCCAAGCACATGTTGGCCGTGTCTCGAATGAATATAGTTGGCCAGGCTATATTGACCGTAGACACGACTACATAACTGCCCAGGTTTAACCGCAGCGTACAACACCCATTTACTTATGTTTTGTTCTACTTGTAGTTACGAATCTCGACGTTTCGGTATACTTGTATACTTTCGAAAATACTTATATTTTGAAGGATACTTTTAGTTCAGAGCACTTAGGCCCTTTAATGTTTATAGTTTTATACCATGTAAGGTTTGGTATACTCCGTTCACTATAAACAAGGGCTCTGATACCAATCTGTCACACCCCGAAAACCAAAGGCGGAAACATTTCCGGGGTTGAATCCATGTTGAGTATCAAATCCAATGTACATAGTAATCAAAGTAAACAACCATTACATTACATTTATTTGAAAGTTTACATTTGTTTCAAAAGTAAATTGTACAAGTATGATACATAATATATATATATATATATATATATATATATATATATATATATATATATATATATATATATATGAACAAAACGAGACGAGTCTTCTACACACTCCATCTTCACAAAAAGACATCACCGGGTACCTGTCTAATGCGGACCTGAGAATACAAGTAGTTTGAAAATCAGCATAAAGCTGGTGAGTTCATAAGATGTTTGTTTTATGAAAATGTACCAGTTTCCTTTAGTTTTCCGAAAAGGTTTATTATCCAAGAAAATCCCATATTTTCTTATGTAAAGTTAGTTTAATTATCACTTGTTACTAATTCGATTATGTGCTATATTTTACCCCAGGAAAATCCCATATTTTCCTAAATGCAAGAATGATTGAATATCACAGAGTATAGTTTAATACGCAAAACTATATATTTAAAATCATGGGATTACTATCCCGAATTAGATATAAAATACTTCGATATACGTGAATTATAGATGGAAAGTAGTTTGAAAACCATGGGACTATCATCCCGTACTAGATACAAGATAGTTTGATATGCATGAAAATATAGATTGAATACCATGGGACTACCATCCCGGACTAGATACAGATTCAAAACCATGGGATTATCATCCCGTACTAAATATAGTTTCAAAACCGTGGGATTACCATGCCGTACAAGATATAGATTGAAATCATGGGACTATCATCCCGTACTACATATAAGATATATATACATACTGAAAACCATAGGAATAACATCCTGCATTAGATACAAGATCATTAGACCGAAAACCATGGGACTACCATCCCGTACTAGATATGGAGACTATAGATAGAAAGTAGGTATGAAATCGAATCAAAGTCAAAACCAAACCCAAAGCGATACCGTAAATAAACTTATATTAATACATATTTTGAGTCGGGTAACCATGCTGATACGACAACGAGACCTCCTTGACGCTTGTCAGACGTCGGACGATATCCAGAATTTGTCACCCCAGGCGTGCCCGCCTAACTGTAGCTAGCAGTTAAGGTGTGGGATTGTCAGTCCCGAATAGATCTATTCACAAATTCCTCGCTCTCCCTCCAGGAGACTCTGGTTACACTTCCGGGGAGGATTTACTGATCATCCAAAAAGGGTAGTGACGAACTCACAAGCTAGTACTAAACTATTCACAGGGTTCTCATACAATATCAAACATACAAAAGATTATGAAACATAATACAGTGAATACAGATACATACAATGAAACTATCTGGCAATACATTCAAATGATACGGAGATAAACTGAATCACACATAGTTTATCTAATGACTTTATATACATATCAGTACATGATTAAACAAGAACTAAAGAACCCCAAATTATTCCCATAATAATTTGATTTATTTGGTTATTTCCTTAACTGAAATTCATATAGTTGTAGTTGATAAATCATCCCTTATGCTCAGCATAATACATAAGGGGTAAAAGTATTTATAAGTTTGCCAGATATTATTTGAAATACATCAAGTTTATGTTTTGAAAACATTTATAGTTTGCTTGTATTCCCCCCCTGAAAACATTGAAAAACCATTTAAAAAGGGTAGGGGTATGAACTCACCGGACGAGAAACGTGATGATTTCGGATGCTAAACGTTGGTTCGGGGCTTGCAAACGTACGAGGTTCCTATGTATAATGAAAAGATACACATTTGTATCTAATTAGGACTTAGAGAGGTTTATTAATTATTTGCAAAGAAATAATTTAAAATTGTTAAAACAGCGAAATGTTTTTTGTTTAATTGCAAAACGTCTATATTCTAATATTACTCAGCTTCACTTGGACTGTGAAATAGGCCAAAAGATCCATCGCATGATTTTGCCCTTCCTTGAGTTTAAGGATGATGAAATCGATGTCGAAGGCTACAATTGTGAGAGTGTTATATCGTCTGATGATGTCAATCCGACCTACATGTATGGTCCTATTCCATGATTTGAACTAGAATTTGAAGGCGTAAGATGTTAGATTTTCGGGGTATTGATATACTTGGATCAGTGAGAGTTGTGAAACACTTTCAGATTAAAGCATTTCGAGGGTACACTCAAAATCTCTAATCGGATGAAACTCACTAATTTTGTAGAATATAGAATGAAGAAGATGTTATGAATCTGTACCCAAAAGAGAATCCGAAATTGATCATATATAACAGAAAACTAACTTTCTGTCTTAAAACTGCCATATGGTAGTTATATATCTAAATAACTTCCTGTCCGAAAACCTTCATATTACCTTTCATAAACTACCATAAAACCAGGTCTATTAAAAGGATCACAAAACCGGGTGTTTTTAACAAAATACGGATTTCTTAAAACAGCACGACCCCAGCCAGGGGCTCTGCCCCTTTTACCCCGCAAGGGGCTGCCGCCCCTTGGACCCCGCTCCCAGGGGCACTGCCCCCGGACCCCCGTCAGTTCAGGGGCTGCACCTCTAAATAGCAGTATACTTTCAATAATGACAAAATCAAACAAATGTGCACTCCGCACCATACTAATTTGTTCAATAATTGTCAAAGTGACATTGATCAACAAATTAACCCCATTACACTTAAATAATATTAGTGATATAAAATCACCAACAAACCTCCCCATTTAAGTGTAATCTTGATTAACTTAAAATAAATCATAACAACAACAAACTGATGCATAAATGAAATATCGTAACGATTGAATTTCACATTAGTATAGTATTCATTCCAAATATTCGAATATCAGGGTGTCACTTAGGATTGAACCCTTTCTATTCTAAGTGAATACATGAAGATAATATACACAACAGTTTTCATTCTCAAAATTCTAACTTGACACTATATTTTACTAGCTTGTGTCCTATCCTTCAATAAGCATATCAAAGTCAAGTCCCAACTTCTTGAAGCAGCTAAACTTCATGCTTATATAGGTAGTTCTTTTGTTCTTGCACCTGCATATGCAATTTTTCAAAGAACTATTAAGAAATTAAATTTCAACCTCCTTAACTTGCAGTACTGAACACATACCTTGGGATGATGATAACAATGTGTTCCAATCTTCAAATATCAAGCTTTCCACATTGAATTCAGCATCTAATTATATTAGATGGGAATTGGGTATCTGAATATAAAAGATTTTAGGTGGACTTTAAACCCATCCCTACAACCGCCTTGTGCACAAGATCTCTAGCTAACCCTTTGGTTAAATGATCAGCTAGGTTCAACTGAGTTCTCACAAACTCCACAGATATTACACCAGTCATGATGAGCTCACGAATCATGCTATGTCTAACACCTAAATGTCTAGACTTCCCATTATACACTTGACTATAAGCCTTAGCCAAGGTTGCAGCACTATCACACCTGATAGAAATGGTAGATATCGGTTTTGGCCAGAGTGGAACTTTCAAAAATCAAATTCCTTAGCCACTCAGCTTCTTTACCAGCAGCAGACAATGGAACAAACTCAGATTCCATGGTTGAGTTAGTAATACAAGTCTGCTTCTTGGATGCCCAAGAAATAGCACCTCCTCCAAGAAGAAACACCCAACCACTTGTAGAGGAGTGATCCTCTAAGTTGTTAATCCAGCTGGCATCTGAATAACCTTCCAAAATAGAAGGATATCCACTATAAGTTAAACCATAATTCATGGTCCCTTTCAAGTACTTGAACACTCTACTCACAGCTTGCCAATGATGTGAACTGGGATTACTAGTATATCTACTAAGCCTTCCCACAGCATATGCTATATCAGGCCTAGTACTAATCATGGCATACATTAGACAACCAATAGCCCTTGAGTATTCAAGTTGAGACACTGGAGATCCTTTATTAGGTAGAAGCTTAAGACTAGGATCTATAGGAGTGCTAACAGGAGAACAATTCTCAAAGTTAAACTTTTTCAATATCTTCTCAATATAATGTGATTGAGAAATTGAAATCCCATTGTTTCCTTTTCTAATTCTTATACCAAGAATTACCTCAGCCTCCCCCATGTCTTTCATATCAAAACTAGATGAAAAGAATTTCTTGGTTTTATCAACTTCTTCTAAATCAGTACCAAAAATCAACATATCATCTACATATAAACAAATCATGACTCCTTTAACAGAAGTATCAAATTTGCTATATACACACTTGTCAGCTTGGTTTAATGCAAAACCATTAGACAAGACAACATCATCAAACTTTTGATGCCATTGTTTTGGTGCTTGTTTCAAACCATATAATGATTTCTTCAACTTGCACACTTTGTGTTCATTTCCAGGCATCACAAACCCTTCAGGTTGTTTCATGTATATTTCCTCATCCAAGTCACCATTCAAGAATGCAGTTTTCACATCCATTTGGTGAATTACAAGATTATGTATAGCTGCAAGAGCTAATAATAATCTAATAGTAGAAATTCTGGCAACAGGAGCATAAGTATCAAAGAAATCAATGCCTTCCTTTTGTCTAAAGCCTTGGATAACCAATATGGCTTTGTACTTATCTATTGTGCCATCCACCTTCATTTTTCTTTTGAGGATCCATTTACATCCTAATGCCTTGCAACCAGGAGGTAAATCAGCCAATACCCAAGTATTGTTATGCATGATAGAATCAATCTCATCATGAATTGCCTCTTTCCAGAAATGTACATCCCTAGAAGCCATAGTTTCACTGAAAGTCTTTGGATCCTCTTCAATATTAAAACAATATTGATGTTGAGAAATAGTCTCACTCCTTGTTCCTTCAACTAAATATAGTTGAAAATCAGATCCAAAAGACTTAGCTTTTTTAGCTCTGGTGCTTTTCCTAGTTTCAGGTACAGAACTTGCACCACCAGAAACATCTTCAGCTTGAGTAGCACTCTTGCTGGAAGATGGATGAATCATGTCCCTTGGTCTAGGTATAGATGTAAATCTTTCATCAAAAATAGCATCTCTTGACTCTATCACTGTGTTTACAGACATAGAGTAATTAGATTCTAAAACATAGAATCTATATGCTTTGGAATGCTCAGCATATCCAATAAAGATACAATCTATACCTCTCTCACCCAATGTTTTCCTTTTGGGTTCAGTGAGCCTTACAACTGCTCTACATCCCTAAACTTTGAGATAACTCAAATTTGGTACCTTTTTACACCAAAGTTCATAAGGAGTATTCTTACTCCTTTTATTTGGAGTTCTATTCAAGATGTAACATGCAGCTAACATTGCCTCGCCCCAAAACCCTTCACTTAAACCAGAATACAACAACATGGAATTAACCATTTCTTTCAAAGTCCTATTCTTCCTTTCAGCTACACCATTTTGTTGTGGTGTATATGGAGCTGTGGTTTGATGTATTATTCCAGTTGATTCAAAATAAAGTGGATCATAATACTCACCACCTCTATCAGTACGCAATACTTTTATTAATTCATTTTTATGAAGCTCAACTTGTTGTTTATAAATTTTAAATTTATCAAGTGCTTCATCTTTAGAATGTAGCAAATAAATATAACAATATCTAGATGCATCATCAATAAAAGTAACAACATACTTCTTGTTTCCAAGGGAAGGTGTTGCATGGAAATCACATAAATCACTATGTATAAGATCCAACACCTTGCTTTCCCTAACAACATCTTTGAAAGGTTGTCTAGTGATTTTAGTTAGCATGCATGTTTTACATTTTTCATTATTTTGCATATCAAAAGCAGGAATTAAACTCATTTTAGACATGCCTTTTATTCTCTTGTAATGAATGTGTCCTAGTCTAGCATGCCATAATTCAGATTTATGAAAATTATTGCTAGTACTACTAGAAACCATGCAAACATAATTATCAATAGAAGGATAATTAATATTAAGCCTAATCATTCCATTACATATATAGCTAAATCCCATAAAAGAACCATGTCTTGACAAGATATACTTGTCACTTTCTAACACTTGTTTGTAACCACAATTATTTAATACAATTTCAGACACGAGATTCTTACGAATCCCTAGAACATATAAAACATTGTTCAAACACAAACATTTCCCAGAAGTAAAAGTAAGTAAAACAGATCCTATGCCCTTGATTGGTTCAGTTGCAACATTTCTCATCCTCACAACATATCCATCATTAATTGGTTGAAAGTCCTTGAACCAATATAGATCTTTGCAAACATGACTTGTTGCTCCCGAATCAACCCACCATGCAACATTATCATCCTGCACATAAAATGCTTCAGAAATCACAGAAATATAATTCTAAATATATTTAGAATTCTGCATGAATACAGAAATCTGACCTTGTTGCTTTTCTGGATCCTTGGATCCACTTGGTCCTGCACCATCCTTGTTCACTTTACGCAAACGACAATCTTTCTTGAAGTGACCCGGTTTGTTACAATTCCAACACACCACTTTAGCCTTCTTGTTGGAAGACTTGTCATCCTTTCCTTTAAACTTCCTTTTTCCATTAGACTTCTTTTGATTCTTTGATCCTTCTCCATCCACCATGTTCACAGAAGAGGAACCAACTTGGTTCTTTCCTTTGGGATTGTTATCAAGTTCTTGAGTCCTTAAGGACTCTTCAATCCGTAAATGGCTTCCATGTTGAGTCAAAGTCAATTCCTCTTTGTTATGTTTCAGATTATGTTTAAAATCCTTCCAGGAAGGGGGCAGTTGGTCAATGATCATAGCCACAGCAATGGCTTCATCCATTTTCAGATTATGTTGAGCAAACTGTCCCAGGATCCTTAACATTTCATGGTATTGTTCCATAACAGGCCTGGATTCAATCATCTTGTAACCCATAAAGTTACTGACAAGAAACTTCTTGCTAGAAGCATCTTCAGCCATATACTTGGATTCAAGAGAATCCCATAATTCTTTTGCAGATTCAAAATTTTGATAGATATCAAAAAGAGAGTCAGACATACCATTTAGAATATGACCACGACATATGTAATCATCATTTTCCCACTTTGATCTCCTTCTTGTTGCCTCCAAAGGTTCATCTTCAACAGATTCTGGTAAGACTGGCATGGGTGTACCCAGAACATACACAACTTCTAGAGTGGTAAGGAGAAACTTCATCTTCTTCTGCCATCTATGAAAATCTTGCCCTTCAAACTTGTTCAGTTTTTCAAACTTACTAGTCATTTCCTTCACAGAATCACCACTTGTCATGATCATAGAATGCTTTAATCTTTGTTAGATTTTCGGGGTATTGATATACTTGGATCAGTGAGAGTTGTGAAACACTTTTAGATTAAAGCATTTTGAGGGTACACTCAAAATCTCTAATCGGATGAAACTCACTAATTTTGTAGAATATAGAATGAAGAAGATGCTATGAATCTGTACCCAAAAGAGAATCCGAAATTGATCATATATAACAGAAAACTAACTTTCTGTCTTAAAACTGCCATATGGTAGTTATATATCTAAATAACTTCCTGTCCAAAAACAGTCATATTACCTTTCATAAACTACCATAAAACCGGGTCTATTAAAAGGATCACAAAACCGGGTGTTTTTAACAAAATACGGATCACAAAACCGGGTCTATTAAAAGGATCATAAAACTGGGTCTATTAAAAGGATCACAAAGCCAGGGGCTCTGCCCCTTGGACCCCGCCAGGGGCTGCCGCCCCTTGCACCCCGCTCCTAGGGGCACTGCCCCCGAACCCCCGTCAGTTTAGGGGCTGCACCTCTAAATAGCAGTATACTTTCAATAATGACAAAATCAAACAAATGTGCACTCCGCACCATACTAATTTGTTGGATAATTGTCAAAGTGACATTGATCAACAAATTAACCCCATTACACTTAAATAATATTAGTAATATAAAATCACCAACATAAGATGTTATACTAGAAGTTAGGGTAGTTACCTTGGTGATTTGGAGCTTGAATTTGATGATTTTGGACCTTTAAACTTGGTTGAGGAGATAGGTTAGAGAGAGAGTAGAGAGATGAATCAAAAGCTTCAAATGAAAGCTTAAACATGTTTAAATAGATCTCAAATCTTGGACACAGTGGAATTCTACCCGATACCGGCATTAAACGGGGTTTTTGGTCACACCCGATTAAATTTCCGTAACCCGGCGGGGACGTTTCTAAAATTTCTGAAATAAATATTTTTTGGGCTAATTTCATGAGTTCCTAAGGGGTTTGGACACTCATTAGATTATAATAAACATATAAGTTTAAACCATTTAGCCTCAAACGAAATCGGAACAAATTGGTAAACGGCGAATCTTTACGGGTAGAACGGTTTTCGGCGTTGGACAACTTCGGGTTGTTACACAGTAGATATTCAAATCTTAACATTTCATTAATATGCTTACGAAGAAAAACTTGTGCTTTTGCTTTGTCTTGTGCCAAGCAATTTTTAAATTTATTTATAGCATTTGAGATTCCCATGGACTCAAGATGCCTTTTTACATCTATCATCTATGACACATAGTTTTTCCCACTAACTTCAAGTGTTGCAAATTCGAGCTTTGCAATGTTGGACATATTGTAACTATAAATTTTAACCAAAATAAAACAAAAATTAAAATCCATTTATTTCAATAAATATTACACAAAAAAGAAGCGGTAAAGCTAGCATTGCATACAAGCCTAAAAGTAGATGAAATTTCATATTATCTTCGATGTTAAGAATTTGGATGAAAAGTAACATGACTATTATAGTCATGATTATCACAAACGGGTGAATCATCCTGAAGCTTGATTTCTTGAAATTGATTTGTTTGATAGAAGAGAGAAATATTATTATGTGTAAAATAAGCAGGGTAAATATGTTTATTTATAGTAAAAAAATATAGTCGTTGTTTTTGCTGTTTATAATCGTTGCATATATATATATATATATATATATATATATATATATATATATATATATATATATATATATATATATATCCGTTGTGTATATTTATAAATCATTTGATAGGATTTATAACTAATACATAACTTTACTTGGTATAATTTTACTAATTAGAAATATAAATAAATATTGTTAAATAAAATTATGAATAGTATCTAAAATATGAATAAACATTGACATGTATAAATAAACGTTGGTATATATAAATAAAAATTAGTTGCATAATTTAAATGTTAGTATGCATAAATAAAAGTTAGTTGCATAATGTAAATGTTAGTATGCATAAATAAAAGTTAGTTGCATAATGTAAATGTTAGTATGCATGAACAATTAGAATACATAAAGAAATGTTAGTATAAGAAATAAAAATCGTTAGTAGTCCATAATGTCCATAATGTATAAGTTTTATTAGTTCATTAGTATTATTATTATTTTAATATGATGAAGCTTTTTATAATTAATAATGTTTTTACTAAGTAATACATACATTGATTAAGATAGATGTGATTTCCACTTCTAAATAACCTTAGTTTGAGCTTTCGTTCTGATAACGTGTTATAAATTCAATGTGATTAAAATAATTTAAAACAAACTAAACTAACAACATACATAAAGAAACTTGATGGAGAAGAAGATTTAGAAAAGATATCAGATATTTTATCTTTGTGAAATTGTCTACTCTTATTCTTGCAAGAGCATGTTATATATACAATAAAAACTACCTATCATACGTCATATAAATAGTATGATATAATATCTTTCACCAATCCACCAATTATTGGTCTCATTAACAATAATTTATAACAAATATCATTATTTTTTAGAATGGCTATATGAGATGGATAATTGTAAAAACTAACATTTGACAAAATGTTATCTCCTGTGGATAAGAGCACATCACTCTATAGTGATATTACTGTGATTTACTACAGGCATCTTGACTTTTAAGAATCCCCCTCCATGAACTCGCTGCATATTCTTCATTTCTCTCCTATCTTCCTTCTCCACCACCATCATTAGATAACTAGAGCACCACCGCCGAATCGTTGCCCTCTAGAACCATGACCTTGCCTTACCTCACCAACTTGCACTTTTGGATTTGATTTTTTCGGTTGTTAGTACCTTTTATAATGTTTTTTCTTCTGTTTTTTTAATCGTTTTCAAGTTCTGTTTGATTATTTTAAGTCTGACCCAACATGAATTGTTTTTAGTTTGTTTCTTTGTTCTCAGGTGAACAGATCGGGAAAGAATCGACTATATAACATCTCACAGACCTTCACCCATTCTCCTCTTCTACTACATTGTTAGGAGCCAAAGAGGTCTTGCATTTACTGCTAACCCAGGTAAACCAAATATGTGAAAACCCCAGCCAAAGGAAAATATCAATTTGTTCATCATTTTTGCTTAACAAGACTTTTAGCTGTTTTGGTTGATAATTTACTTTCCGTACTTAGAAGATGATGTAGATATGGATTTCATATTCATCTCGAATCCATGAAGATTAAAGTTCAAGAAGTTAAAATCTATGAAAAAGAAAGAATATTGGAGTAGTGTGCTTCTAATCAGGGAACCGGTGGTACAGATAAACCCTAAATATAACTGGGCACATTTACGCATCGGCTACCAGTACCACTATTTCTTCTCTTCTTTTCACAGTGCACTTTCCTTTTTCATAGATCACTTTATTTTTCTTTCTACAATCTAACTAACACCTGAACAGCTTATTTCCAATATTTCTCATATCGATATCGTTTATTCTGACATCCAATGGCCCAAGAACTTACCACTCACCACCGTCATCATGAACTTCGCCACATTCAAGCACCATTTTTTTGACCCTTTTTTTCTAATCTTTCTCTACATAAGCTTTAATTTCATTTAACAAGTATCATGTGCAGGTACATGAAGAATCATAAATCAAAACTTAAAATTGTAATGTGAAATTAGGGGAAAGAGGATCTACGTTGATCATTGATCAAGTTCAGGTACCATTTATTTTTATTCATATATTTCACGATTTATTCCGAAAAGATTTGTTTTTTTTTGGTTTTTTTTTTTTTTTTTTTTGTTATTTGAGGGTAAAATGATCATTTAGTCATGGGTTTGTAAAGATTTCATTTTGTTGATTTTTGTGGATTTATCATAGCTTATTGTGGATTTTTTGTTGTTTTTTATTCACAGATTAGTTATGTTGAGTGGTTCATGATCCAGGCGATCTATGATGAAAACGACATCTTAAAATAAATTTGATAACAATTTTTATATAAAGATCAGCGGAATAATCTGATGATACAAGACTTAAACATCTCCCAAAGAAATTATCATTTTTAGCCTATCTTAATTAGCTTAAGAAAAAGACCAATTATCATTTTTAGCCTATCTTGATTAGCTTAAGACAAAAGACCTGTTGTTGTAGTTTTATGATAATATGCTATTTTCTTTCTTTTTTTGGCCAACCATCCAATTTTTTTTATAATGATCCCTACAAATGTCTTCATTATGATCAACATCATTCATGGCCAACCCCTTCTGAGGTAACATCATCTTAACATCTCTCTCATGTCTCTTTTTAAGTCTTGAGTGAGGATGTTGAAGATTTCAAGACAAGTATGACTGGTTTACTAATATAGTTAAGGGTTATGATCTACATGATGTTTCTTGGCTTTCTTGGTGAATTTAAAGGCGACACATTCTCCCGAATTTTCAATAATTTATATCTTTTTAGCCAAAACATTTGTGTATTTCTAACACTCTTCAATGGTAATTTTTTCCCTCTAATTCAATAATTTATATCTTTTTAGCCACAACATTTGTGTATTTCTAACACTCTTCAATGGTATTTTTTCCCTCTAATTATACCTGATTATACTCATCTGAACTTTTATTACTGCTTTAATTTTATTTTGAATCGTTTATTATAGTTGTTGAGCATGATTTTAATTTGGGGAATGTCACTAAAAGCAAGCTTATCTTATGGAATAATACGCTGCTCAACAGAACAACTATTCCTTTAATGTATGTTTTTATTTTATTAATAATAATAATTTATATGAGATTAAAGTTTTCCACATTTCTTATGTGGCATTATTAATGCATGTTGGAATTGTATGCTAGAGGAAGACCACAACTATAAGTTCATTATTATTATTACTTTTTTTTTTAAAAACTTGACTATTATAGTCTTTGAGAAAAGAGTTTGGGTTAATGATTAACTAGGGGACATGCATCGAGTAAGATATATTTTTTTAGAGCATACTTATGTTGTAGGCCTTAAAATATGTGATTTTTATCATTTTAATGATTTTGACATTCAATATCTATAACTCAAACAATATGTACCGATAAATCTACCTGTAAAGTATTGCCTGTAAATCAATTTCAAAAAAGAAGCTTAGAACAAGGGCGCATATTGAAGATGTAAGGAAGTAAGTTGAGATTATGAAACATGTCAGTAATGCCACCACATCAAAATATTGGGGGCTTATAAGACACTTATGAAGATGATAATGTTGTTCCTTTGGTTATGGAATTATATGAAGGTGAGATATGATCGTTACTAGGGGCCATTAAATAGAGAGGGCTATTGAAGACATGATTCACACCAATGTTGAAGTGATTAAAGTGAAGATTTATCCATCTCTATTTTCATTTATAGAAAGCATGCAACTTGGATCTTGATTGTTCTTGAGTTATTTATTGTATGCAAAAGTAATTATAGGATTAAAAAAAAAAAATCTTGATTTTGGACCATAGTCACATAGTTCGTGGTACGGTCTGGTATGGGAACAGGGAACGGGAACGGGATTCATGAGGTTGGGCGTATCGGGTACGAGGGGGGTAGGTTCATTTCGGTATGTGTCCGGTACGGCGTACCATTGGTCCCGATACGGTGTACCTGTTTTTAGAACACATATTTAGCAACGTATTTCATTTAGAAGTACAATTCCAGCAACATATTTCATTTAGAAGATAATTCCAACAATATATTTCATTTAGAAACAGAATTCCAGCAACATATTTTTATAAACTCAATTCCAACAATATTTTTCATGATTCCATAAATCAAAATACCAAAATACACATATTGTAAAGATTACATGCTGGAATTAGAACAGATTACATGTTGGAAATCAAAAGTTCAAAATAGCAACAGTTTTGTAATAACTCAAAAACACAAACAGGAAGGGTAATAGAATAACAGTAGAAGAGAAGAAGAGAAGAAAAGCAGAAATCGGCAAGTGTATTAATGGATGTTGATGTTACAGTGGAATGCAAGAATCATCTAATTGAAAAAGATGAAGTTTATGGTGACAGGGGCCTAATTTAATAAGCAAATCGTACCTAGTATCGAGGAATCAAACCAATTGTCGAAGTGTTTTTTTTTCTGAATCATTACTTTTTGGATTCGACATCACCATTCCCGCCCAATCGGTGATCCAATCGCCGTTTTTTTTGCAATCGTCGACCCAATCGACGAATTGCTGCGATCCAATTCGACAGAAACGCATTCCCGACATCGTACCGGGTGATTGCTCGGATCGCCAAGGAGCCGTACCAGAGAGCGTTTCGCATGGCGTTGGGATCGACTCTGTACCCCGTTTGGGTACGAAACGTTCAAAACGTGGTACGTGACCACATGAGCGACTCCCGTGACTATGTTTTGGACACCTTTTGCGGTTTAATATTAGCTCTTTTTTTCCGATCAAACTCTAAAGTTTTAAATATTTTTAAATTATGCATTTTGATATTTCACCAATAATTCCTTTTTTGAATTAACCATTGGGTAATCTTACGGTTTACTTTGCTTTACGATTCCAAACAATTTTCTAAATTAAAGCAAAAAATAAATAAATAAATAAATGAAAATTGTGATAAAAAAATCATGTGTGAATTTTTTTTTTTGACACAACTAAGGCTCTTTGCTGTTGTGTTCCAATATGTAATTTGTTCATGAAGAATTTAACATTATTATTTGTTTTTTGCAGGGAGCACAAGTTGAGAAAGTAATACTTTTACTAATGATACTATATTTAATATTTCTAAAACTAGGGTTAAATACAAGAAATAACAATTGACTTTCATTAAGCTGTTAATATATCTATTGTAAAACATACCCATACGTTTAAATAAGTTGTGCAGAGGTGACTGTATGTATATAGGTGTATTTGTATATATGTAAATATGTAATTTATATTTGTCATTGATTTTCCATTAGTAGCAATGTACTTCCATTAAATTTGCAAAATGTACTAAAATGACCCTTAATGATTTCTTCCCATCTCAATAAAAATTATTGCATAAACTCCTGCAGCAACGCGCGGGCCTAAAAACCTGGTTTTAAATATTAATGTATATACGACAAGTTAGGTGGCGGTTATATATAGACATTAGTCGTTAACAGATGTTCACAAAAAAAATTATATGATTTCTGAAAAATGTAAATTTTAGGATAAATTTAAATATAAGGCTAATGATTTATATTTATGCGGCAAAGAAGTGATATTTCTCAACAATTTATATAATGGTATTTTATCTATTTAAAAGCAAATTTATTCCAAATGATATTTTCAATTCTATTTGTTTTAAACAATTAAACAATTATTAATTTTGTCTTTTTTAATAACATTAATTTAAAACACAAACTTTTTATATTAATACTTCATTGGCCTAATTTTTTATATTAACTAGGTGTACATGAGACCCGTGTAATACACGGGGTTATTACAAGAAATGAATTTTTGCATTTTTATCCCTTAATAGCATCATACTTTCATTTGTATCACATAATACATTATGATGATATTAAGGGATAAATAGGCAAGTATGATGTTATTATGGTATAAAAGCAAAATATAAATTATGATGCTATTACACAAATTAACAAACAAAAACAACATGAGCAGGGGAAATATTATTTAAGAACTGCAAAATCATAAAACTAAAGCCAAATATAAGTCTATAATGTTAAAAATAAACAATCTATAAGGTAGAATGCTATTACATTATTAAAACAAACATATTTAATGCAGTAAAATCAACAAACACTATACAATTGGAATAAAAGGAAGCTAATATGTTCTATAAAGAGTATATGTGTTATAAAGATTGATTTTTTATTTGCTTTTTTGCGTTGTTTAAGTAAAGATGTATAAATTCAAGGGGAAACCACGAACACATACCAAAACTTGTAAAACTGAATAGAAAAAACGAAATGCAATTTTCACCAAAACAATCCTAATAACTTCATAAAGGTAATTCAATCCAAATAAAATAATGTCAAATACTTCCAACCATCAAAGCAAAACAAACCCACACAAAGAAAAAACAAAAGTTGAAATAGTTTTAAAAGGGAGAATCCACTTAAAATATTCAGTTGGGTTATATGCTTAAAGATGCATTTAGTTCTCTATTTTTGGAATCAAAAGTTCCATCTTGCCATGTCCCGAAAAGCCATCATCCATGATAACTGAACGCACTTTTGTCGATGACATTGCTGGTGGGTCATCAACATCGTAAACTTCAGAATGATTGCGCTTTAGCTCTGCATTGGGAGAAACAACTTTAGAAAAACGGTATTTGGGCAACGGACTCGTCGCTGTGCTTTTCTCAACATTAGAGACTGGAGTGATGTTATCTCCCGTGAATGATATTGCATCCTTTTTTTAAGTACATAAAAAATGATAGTTAAGTAGTAATGCAAATGAAGTTAAATTAAAATTAAACTTTCAATGTAAAATAAATAGCACCTTCAAATTTGTAGTTTCTTGAGATGTGACTTCGAAGGTTGCAGTGTTGAAAGAGTCGGAATCAACATGCTGCAAATAAGAACATACTAAGAATGTCTTAAACAATATAATAGTATAGGGATTAAATAAATTGTGCAAGATTGATACCTGGTCAATTGTAAACTTCTTTTCAAGTTCAGAAAGTATTTTACGGTCAATAGTCAACTTGCTTATTGAATACCCTTGTACTTTATTTTTCAAATTATATTCAGAAACTTCAATCGGAAACGCAAATTTCCTCTCAAGCAAATCAGTGATTTCAGCGGGGAAAATAGCAGTATTACCATCCTACAAGACAAATGGAATACAACATGTAAGATAAAACATGAGAAGAACAATTAAGTTGTATAGTAAAACAGACCCAACCTTATTAAAAGTTTCCAGCAATTCTTGTGCATTTTTTCTTAAAAGCCTAATAGCATCACCATCAAAAAGAGTCAATGAAATTACTCCTGTAGGATCTTGGACTCTAATTGGGATTTTAAACCTAAACATATTAAAAAAACAATAATGAAATATTACATTAATGTGTAAAAAAAATAATAACAATGAGAAAGCATAAAGTATGTGTTCAATACCTAGGAAGAACAGATACAACTTTATTGTTGCAGATTGAGGATGAACACACAACCATTTTTTTGCCGTTTGATCCATCATTTAGCTCAGTGTTCATCATAATATCTTCATCAACCTTCTTATGACACGATTTACATCCCCAATAATACCATGAAAAATTTTTGCACACACGCTTAACTGTACCAAGCACAATTACTCGGCTTACCTGTAAAAAATAGAAGTTGTTTTAGTATACAATCAATTGAAATTAGGTAAAACTTAAAAAAAAATACCTTTGTCATTTCTTGGATTTCGGTAATGGGTTTGAAGTCATGTTTCAAAAGAAACTCATCGGTCTCAGAATACAATAGGGATGATGAATCTTTGCTACGATTAACAGACAGATTTTCAAAAGAATTTTTGGAAACCAAACTGTTCATGAATAAAGTTTAATTTTTGTTATGTAAAAATGCATAAAACCAGTACAATATTAAGAAAAAAGATGGAAGCTATCTAACGTGTTCTTGAATTGTAGGATTTCTTCTATGTTAGCATTGATGTAAAGCTTGGTAACAAAGTACCAATTTGAAACAGACAAACGACCTGCAAAAAAGAGTTATATTTCAGGTTTCTGTGTAAAAAATGGAACAAATATGAAATTTTATGTTGTAGTTATTTGAGTAGGGTCAAAACAGTACAATTGGTTCCCAATAAAATATACTATCAATTTGTTGTTTAAAGTGGGAGGAATTTATTACTTGTTAAAGTATATTGTTGTTTTTTGCTTTTAATGTTCTGTTATAAATTTTACTCCTGGCAAAATAATATAAAGATTCTGGGGCAAATCAGTCATGAAAAAGTATAATAGTATACGTTATAATGAAAAAACTACAAATCTGCATATCATGCATATTGTCTATAGCTTAATTGTTTAATTTAAGCTTTATTTAAAAAAAGGATTTGTGAAGGGACAATAATGGTAACCAAACAAAAAATATTAAAGTAAGAAACATACCTCGATAATCAGACAGTTTTCCAAACTGGATAATTATTATAACAGTCCTTTCTTCCGGATTATTTGACACATAATCAACAAATTGTTGAGCATACTCATCCCATAAAGTAACACTCACTTTTCGCCCTCTGAAAAAATGAAGTAAGGGGAAATGAGATTGTTATACAGGTAAAATAAAATTGTTTGTGTACAATAACCGATTCTCACTCTAAATCTTGGATTTGCACATTCTGTCTACGTGTTTCTTGCCATGCTTTGACATAAAAGTCTCCATTGGAAAATATAAAAGCATGTGACCAATTACATCTAGAGAAAATCAAAGTATAACACAAAGTGTAACACAGGCATTAGGAATGGTAATGTATGAAAGAAAAGTATAATAAATTAAATAATTAAATTTAGATTAAGCACTAACCGACTGGTGTTTTTTCTGGAATATTATTTTCAATGACTTTTTGGTAATTCTCAAAAGAAAAACCGTACAGAGGACCCACAAAATCATTGGATTTGGTAACCATTGTGATTGGACAGAAATCTAATTTGTTTGAATTAATCACAAATTTGTTATCCGCAGTGTTTTCACCAACTTGAGGATTCTCGATATAATAAGATTCATTTTCAGCAAGCATCTTTTCAAATCTGAAAACCCACCTACTTGGAACTTGAGCTTCAATTTTAGTACCCTATATGCAAAAATCATAATTTAGAATAATAACATAATTATTAGAATACCATTGAGAAGTAGTATGCTTAACAAAAAATGAGACAAAGTAACTGAAAATTGAATAAATACCTCTTCATCAACTAATATCATATCAATACGAAAAGTCTTCTTCTTATCATAAGTTAGTTGTTTAGTCAATCGAATGACTCGAACTTTCAAAGTGAACTTCTCATGCGACAAATCAAGTTGTCCTAGTAGTGTGATGTTTTTAGGAGCCATGAATCTGTAACACGCACAACCAACAAAAGCTACGTTATAGACAATGCTAATATTTACCAAAACAGAATGTACACTGAAATGAAAGCATTATGTTATTCTAGACAATGCTAATATTTGCCAATATGAAACATTTTTACTCATTCAAATAGAATATAAGTATTATGTTATCATGAACAAAAAAAGATAACAAACAAATTCTTAATTAAAAAGACCATACTACACTTATACCCACGATTAACTTTGGAGGTTATCAATACTTAATCGTACCTGTAATAACACCAACAATAAACATTTTGAAACATTTTTACTTATTCCAACAAAGTATAAATATTATGTTATCATGAACAAAAAATATACATAATCAAATAGATTGTGGCAAATTTAACAATTTTCTAATATTTGCCAAAACATAATGTACACCAAATTGAAACAAAAACAGTCACATCTATGATTTTTTAACAAATAAGAGTTTTTTTTTCAGATTTGTTTTTAATCACTCGATCATGTGTGTAGGGATAATTTGATGAGAGTGACATTTTTTAATCTTAATTGAAGTTGTATATTAAGATTCTCACAAACTTGCAAATTACACCAAGTGGGTTATTTCAACTAACCTAAACCATTAACCATCTGGTGGTTACATAGCAAGCAGTTATATCATCAAACACATAATCTTCATTTTGACCAATTATCGAGAAATCCAGAAGCTACATTATAGACAATGCTAATAAAACTTAAGTCATAGTCCAATATTTTAATTTGGCTGAGGCATTTTAGCAAACACATAGAGTGCAATATATGAAAATTTTAGCAAACATAAAAAAATTAACAATCTGAATGAAGCATTCAATCAACAAATAATGTAAGATTCTTCTTTGAACATTATCAGATGATGGTATGTATAAGATGAAGGAAATAAAATACATACCTGTATGCAGACTGCGTTGAAAAAGAATAACGATGGCAGCCTCTACAGATGGGAAATTGCGAGAATATGATAGATGATAGCAAACGTATTTATACACAGTTTTGATTATAGAATCCATTCTGTTTCCTAAAATATTGAGATATTACGCTGTCAATCTAAAAATCAAATCCTTTATCTTAGCATATAATTTCAGGAAAACATCAATTCCCTGTCAATTTTTTTCTGATTTTTAGGGGATTTAAACTTGACATCCGATTGTACAGTTATACAATAAAGGCTCATTGTCGTTAAAATAAGAAAATTTTGTATCGAATGATGGTGACGAGATATATGATACAGGAATGTGAGCGTGAGAAACTTGTTTTGGTAGGGAAAATGAAAAATAGTGTTTTTTAAGAAAATGATTTTGAAAATGTAGTGTTTGTCCGTTTTTTTTTTTTTTTGTATTAAAAATGCCATTGATTGACATTATTTTGACTTCTAATTGCAATTTTTATGTTTATTCAAAACTAATATCCGTTTTTTTACAGAAGTAACCCAAAATTGGTGTTGATATTATGGAGTTAAAGAGATTGGCATTACCATCTAAAGAGGTTGGCATTGCCATCTGTAGAGCTATTAAGGTCATTGTTCGTATATTGGCTGCATTGTAATAAATTTGTTTTTATGCCTTCTTCTTTGCCATAGTCCATAGTGGATAACGAAAATATTTTGGCACCAATATTCGACAAATCTTATTTTATTGTACCAGTGAAATTATGTTTCTATTTATTTAATTAATTTAAGAAAAGCCTTATAGTTTACACTTTGATAATTATTTTTTTTAATGAACCCGTGTAGTACACGGATCTTACTTAGATTTTTTATTTCTATTTTTGATCTAAATGTTTTTATTTCTATTTTTGATCTAAATGATCATTTTGACCTTTATATCCAATTTACTTAGATTTTAAATGTATATTAATAATTTATTTTCATTATTTTAAAATTGGCATACTTCAAAAAATTATAATACACTAATATGAAACTCTTAAAACATAAATCAATTTTATTTGTTAAAAGTTGTTATTTTGACCATTTTAACGGCAAATAATCATTTTGACAATCATAGAATAATTAACATTCTACTTGAATATTATTTTCTTATTTTTTTTAAATGTACAATTACTAAAAAAAATGATAACTAAATGATTAATGATTACACATTCATATTTATTTTTTCATGGTATAGTAATATAAAGTTGAATTTTAGAAATAAATATAAAGGAAATGATGATCAATTCAATAATTGAATCTATACAAATAAAAAAAAAAGTATTGAAATATTTTAAAAAATTACTCACAAATTTCCAAATACTTCTTTGAATACAACATTAGACGTTTTATTGCTAAGGTTGCCATCACTATCTAAAACTAATATTTTTAATCCATCTTTGCTTTTAACTCTCGACAATGCAACATACAACTGTCCATGAGTGAACACTGGTTGTCTCAAAAATAAACCTACTTTCGATAGTGATTGTCCTTGACTCTTGTTTATTGTCATTGCAAAACATACAGCCAATGGAAATTGTCTTCTTTGAAACGTGAGAGGAATTCTTTTTTCTGAAGGAGTTAAGGTCATTCTTGGAATAAAAGTACGGTTTCCTATATTACTTCCGGGAATTATCTCTGCTTCTATAACACGGTTACCCAATGTTATAACTCGTAGTCTCATTCCATTACACAAACCACTTTTTGGATCAATATTCCTCAGTAACATAACTGGAACACCAACTTTTAATACCAACTTATGGATCGGCAAACCTGACGGTTTAAGACCATTTAGAACATCCGGCGAATACAAGCTTTCATCAATGTCATTATGAACAAAATCTGAATAACAAAGACTGTCTGAACTCAAGTATTCTTTTTCATCACCTGGAAATAGTGATAACAGACGATCATTTATTTCCTGAACAACTTCGTTTTTCGGTGCAAGGATTGCTCTTCCTTGAAAAAACTTGGGATGATTGGCATTTTCAATAATAGAAGGATAGACAAATGCAATTAATGAACCGATTGGATCAGATGAATCAATAATGAGAAGATCATCAAGTATATCAATAATTTCCTCACCATCATTGAAACCACCCACATTTCCTTCTCCTATATCCAAAATCCAGTTTGCAAAGGCCTTTGTTTCCTCAATATCATTTGTTTGATCACTCAACCTCATGGTTTTTGTTAATCTTAAGACTTTGCAATCTGGCCAAATGTAGGAGGAACTTAATGAAGCATTCACAATGTCTTTCCTGCTTCCGTTTGGAACAACAGGTAGAATCTGCCTAAAATCGCCTCCAAAAACAATTGATTTTCCTCCAAATGGCAATTTTAAGTTGCTGCGAAGATCACAACTCAATATATCCTTCAAAGATCGATCCAATGCTTCAAATGCATGTTTATGAATCATTGGTGCCTCATCCCATATAATCAATGATGCTTGTCTTAACAAATCGGCAACATCACTATCCGGCGCGAACGAACAAAAAGAATCCTCAGTAAGATTTATAGGAATTATAATGTGAGAGTGTGCCGTTCTACCTCCGGTAAGTAATAACGAAGCAATACCACTTGAAGCAATATTTAAAACCATTTCACCTTCAGATCTTAAGGCTGCAGATAATGTCTTCCAAAGAAAAGTTTTCCCAGTACCACCATAGCCATATACAAAAAACACGCCTCCTTTTTTTTGTTGAACATGTTTCATGATTTCGTCAAAAACACCTGTTTGTTCAATTGTTAATGAATCCAACAGATGAATCAACTCGTTGTGTAGAACGGTCCTGTCAAAATCTAGCTCCTCGGTTATCAAACGATTGTTTGAAGAAGATATAGATTCATGATCTGGGTAAGGCATCCCATTATAATCTTTGAGGCTTAACTTGTTCTGGAGTAAAACTTTTTCAATCTCATAAAGGGTCAAGTTCTTATGTTGATCCTCATTAAGCGATAAACCTGTATAAATCGAAAGCTAATTATTTGTAAAGAAACATACACAATCATAAGTACATAGAAATAATGTTTCCAAAAATAATATGATAACATATTATGAAAAAAATGTAATTGTGAATAAAAAAATACTTATTAAACATAAGTATATTATTAATGCATATATTTAAATGTTAAAAAATATCATAATACCTGGAGAATTTAATCGCTTCTGTTGATTGTATAGAATTCCATCCGATAAATATTTCCATGTATTTTCCCAAACACAGGACGGGTTAGACAAACTATTCGGCTTTAGCATAATTGCAAATAGAGATCGTAAATAATAACCAGACCCTGAATGATTGGCTTCCTCGATGGCATCAATGTATTCTCTATCATCTTCTAAAAGTCCAAGAGCATAACATGCCTCTCTAAAAGTAGCATATTCGTGACCATTTACCGTGCGGATATCTTCAAACGATTTCGGACCTTTGACTTTATTTAAAAGAATTCTTAAAAAATACGCTTCACCGAGATTAGGTGAAACTGCATGAATTCTACCGATCGATTTTCCTATTTTTCTTGGCATCCAGCAATGATCTTTCAATTTCCATACAAATTTTGAAGGAAATTCAACGTATGAAAGTTTTTGTGCGTCTTTATTATGTTCGTTACATGTCATCCAAGCTAAGAACATCGAAAAAGAAACAAATTCTTTGTCGAGGACATCGTCGATATCGTCGTCTGCACCATACACAACATTTTGCTATCCAGGAAGATGGAAAGGAAGTCTAACAACAGAAGGATACCTGTAAATAATTATTATTTAACTAAGAAAAATAATTAGTATTTAAAATTTATCTTTTTATAAAACAACATTTGTTTAGTGCTAATACCTATAATGGACGTCAAATCCAAATATCCGCCACGAGGCTTCACATGTAGACAAATATCTACAATCGTAGTAGTTCTTTATTTCATCAACTGCATCTTCAGTATCATCTGCATTGTTGCTTTGGATAACTGCCATGGTAGCCCTATCAGGACCCTTGTTAATATATTTAAGCAAATATTTGATGGAAGCACCCTGATTGCACCATTCAACATTAATGTGAGCTTGATATCTTTTCAAAAGGACTTTGTGATATGGAACGACAGTTCTGTTGTCTAATTTCACACCCGACTTTTCAACAAATGAACCATCATTACGTCTCCTGTATATAGGATAACCATTAGAATCAACAGAAGTATGATCTAAGAATGGTTTTGGGAAGTTTTTTGAACACTTGTTCTGAATCATGCATGGGCATTTAGGATTATCACCACCACAAGGACCATGCATCATGAACTCGCTGACAAGTGCATATAATTCCGGATCCTCGTCTTTGTTTGGAATTTCAGCAGAAATAACTCGATCAATATGTTCAACGGTAGGCAACTTGTAATCAGAGTGCATGAATAGACATATATGGGCGTGAGGCAAGCCGCGTTTTTGAAACTCCACCGTGTAAACAACTACATATGTATATTAATAAATATCATATTATAAAATATTGGAAATAGAACAAAAAATAACAACTATAAATATAAACATATTAAAATTATAGTTGTTATATAACATACCTGCTTGGACCGAACCCAATAATGCATTTGTCTTTAAGTCTGTAATCAACGAATCGAGCTTCATTTTAAATAGCCTAGATAGGATATGTGGCCTGTCTTCAGGGTTGAGCTTTGTATCCTTAAGAAACCTTTTAATTTCTGGCCACTTTGGATTGCATATTACGGTTATGAAAAAAATCCTGGTACCCATACCACTTACAAAGAGACATAGCATCTAAATAGTTCTGCATCATGTATCGTGCACCACCCGTAAAAGAAGAAGGCAAGATCACACGTTTTCTGATGTTGGAAATATCATTATTTCCATGACTTTCTAGGCTACGCAAAGTTTCATAAGATTCACATCTAAGAACTTTTTGCTGGTTGCGTACGTAATATAGCCGCTCACTTTCGATCATCGTATAGGCATCAACCAGGAATTGTTGAAAAAGTCTTTTTGAATTCAAAACTAATGAAAAAATATTCACCCTGTCTTGAATTCTATAAGCAAAGAACTCTCTCATTGTACACTTGCGTCGTTTGGTATCCGTTGAAGGCGTAACATCTCTATGAGGGATGTCAACTCTATATCCATCATCTCCATAAGGAAAGAGTAGTAGGTATTGAAGAGCAAGGTATGCAGGATGTAATTCATTTATACGTTGTAGACGTCCTGATTGAGTTGTTACAATGATATCTCTATTATCAATTGAATCACCAATGTCACCAACAATCAAGGAAGCAACCTCAGAAGCAGTAGGTAGGTTATACGTTCGTCCATCTGTTTGCCTTCTTCCTATAAGACGTAACTTTAAATCCATATGAGGATTTTCAGAAAAACAATCTCTTGCCCTTCTATACCACTTAACAATCTCTTGCCCTACCACTTAACCAGTTCATTTATTGAATCGAACATAACCTTCAAGAACTGTATGGTCTCGATATCAAGTGAATGAGAAGGTGATATATACCCATCTTTTTCTTTACTGTTAAACATAAAGGTTGTATGAAATATTCAGTAATTAAATAATTAAATATATAAAGATAATAAATTAAAAAAAAAAAAGCATACGGAAATAAATATGAAGACAAACCTGAAAGTGTTTTGCCTATGTGAAATTTCGTTTTCAGTATCATATATGTAAAGTTGAGAGAACTTTGGTTTGGATCCATATGAAGGTAACAAACTTCCCATAGTATGATAATTTTGACCGCTAAGTCTGAAGGTGTACGGAGCATTGCCTTTGTTAATGGAAGAGTCAATTTTTCCACCCATTGAAGTAAATGAAAACATCGAATTGAAGCGACGAATATTCTTCATGAAATATTTGGATTTGGGATCAAGCTGATGATACAGATTTAGGTATTCTGGAGGCGCTTCTTTTAATTCAGGAAGCTCAACTTTGCCTTTACCACAACACATCGAAAAATATGTGCTCTTCCCAGATTTATTACCTGGATGGGCTTCATCTTTCCATAATTTTGCATGACAGATAGCACACACAAGAGTCTTATCACCATGGTCCAAGTAATCTGATATATATAAAAAAAGTTGTTAAAAGATTGAAAAAATTAAAGTTTAATAAAGAATTAGTTTAATTAAAAATAAATGGAGTTATAGCCAACGAACATTACCTTTTGAGAGACCTGAAATTACATCTTTAAGAATGTAACGATCATTTAAGTCTTCATTTGATGTCAAGTCAAGAAAGGGTATAGCAGATATATTTTCATTCTTCCTTTTTAAAGTTTGTTTCCCGAACGATAAATTTATGGAAGAATCTCGAGTGGTTCCTGATGAAGTCAATGACCTCATATGAGCGAATAATACAGAATATTGTCCATTTCCTGAGGACAATGTTTTAATTGTTAGTATTGAATTTAGAAATGAATTGGATATAAAAATAAAAAATGTTAAAAGAAATGTATTTGTACCATTGAAATGTCAGATAACGGAGTTCTTAGATTAAAATTGGAAGTAGATTCGGAAGTTTGTTGAACACGACCAAGATTTGCTATAAAATAAAAACATTAGTAACTACAGATATGTATTAATTAGCTGAAAAAGAAACAAATTGATTTGGATAAACATATATTTTTCATAAATTATATATATGGAATGGTGGGCATTGTTCGATTGTTAGTATTGAATTTAGAAATGAATCGGATACAAACATGAATTGAAATATGTATAATGCATGCAGATGGACATAAGTAACATATAAAATAAGAAATATCAGATGGAATGTATTTGTACCGTTGGATATGTTAGATAACGGAGTTCTTAAATTACAATTGGAAGTAGTGATGAAATTTTGTTGAACACGACCACGATTAGCTATAAAATAAAAACATTAGTAAATACAAATACATATAAATTAGTTCAAAAGAAACAAACATATTTGGATAAAGTAATATATTTTATATACTATATGGAATACCTATTGGTGTGGTGGTCATATCATTACATATTCTCTTATCCAAATACATTTTTCTTTGTTTTCTTTTGACCTTGGGATCGTTATATAATGGACTTTTGCTATTAACAATGGGAGAAGATTGGAAACTTGTGTGCTGATATCCATATGCTATATATTGGTTAACATTTTCATCAAAACGGGTATCACATGTAGAATTATCTGAATAAATTATATGTTGTTGCCGATAACCCACACCTGATAAAAAAAAAGTAACAAAAATAATTAAGAAAATACACTAGTTATATGACATAAAGCTTCGATTGGATATAATACAATATTTTGTATAAGTTAATTGATATCAACCTCTGAAATTACAATATAAAAATTTCAACTGTATACCAACGATTACCAATTGGCATGCTAGACGTAACATTGGATTTTCTTTTATCGATGCATGTATATCGACATAAGTAACATATAAAAACAAAAATGTGAATAGAAATATATTTGTGCCGTTTGAAAAGTTAGATAACGGAGTTCTTAGATTAAAATTGGAAGTAGATTAGGAAGTTTGTTAAACACGACCAATATTAGCTATAAAATAAAAATATTAGTAACCACAAATATGTATTAATTAGTTCAAAAAGAAACAAATTGATCTGGATAAACGAATATATTTCGAAAACTATATATATGGAATACGTGTTGGCGTGGTGGGCATTGTTCGATCATTAGTATTGAATTTATAAATAAATCGGATAGAAACATAAATTGAAACATTTATAATGCATGCAAATCGAGATAAGCAACATATAAAATAAAAAATATTAAACTGAATGTATTCGTACCATTGGAAATATTAGATAACGGAGTTCTTAAATTAAAATTGGAAGTAGATTCGAAATTTTGTTGAACACGACCACGATTATTAGCTATAAAATAAAAAACATTAGTAAATACAAATGCATATCAATTAGTTAAAAAGAAACAAACATATTTGGATAAACGAATATATTTTATATAGTATATGGGATACCTATTGGCGTGGTGGTCATATCATTATATTTTCTCTTATCCAAATACATTTTTCTTTGTTTTCTTTTGAGCTTCGGATCGTTATACAATGGACCTTTGCTATTAACAATGGGAGAAGATTGAAAACTTGTGTGCTAATATCCATATGCTATAGTTGGGCTAACATTTTCAATAAAATGGGTAACGTGTGTAGAATTATCTGAATAAATTATATGTTGTTGTCGATAAGTCACATCTGATATATAAAAGTAACAAAAATAAATAACAAAATATATTAGTTATATGACATAAAGATTCAATTGGATACAATACAATATTTTGAATAAATTAATTGATATTAACCTCTCAAATTACTATATAAAAAATTCAATTGTATACAAACGATTACCAATTGGCATGCTAGACGTAACATTGGATTTTCTTTTATCCATATGTAATTATCTATGTTTTTGTCTTTCTTTAGGGTCTGTAGAATCCATATCTTGTTCGAAACCGTTTTTTTATATTCCTGTAATAAATAGTGTAACGGAAAGTGTTAATTTTTTTAATTAAGTTGTTACTTTTAAGACAATTGAATATAGTTTTGCTTGTAATGACGGTGTTTATGTCATTATGATCATTGAATATAACCACAAACAAACTCAATTCCACAAGAAACTAAAAAAACCACATCAACGATTAAAAAAATTAAAGACAAATACAAACGACATACTTAAAACATAATTAAAGACATAAAACATAATTAAAGATAAATACAAACGACATACATAATTACACACAAACACACAGTGATAAAACGGTTAAAAAAATAATTGATGTCAGCGCTGTGTAGAAGCACATTCCAACCTTGCGTAGAAGCTGTAAGGTAACAAATATACACTTTATCTAAGCAAATTAGTATAAGATAATGACAGTAACATGTATGCAGGATGTTTTTTTTTTTGAAAAATAAATGTCCGCATACACAAACATGATAACATAGTAGTTTCAATTTGGTGTTTAAAGTGGTAGAAATGTGGTAGTATACTCATATTTTATAAATTAAAACGACATGTCACGAAGTAGTTAGTTGAGAAGGGAAAAAGGTTAATTTACAACAAATACACAAAATAAGGAAATCATTAAACAGAAATGGACGGAGTGTGGATGCAAAATAAGACCGAAAATGATATACAAATCAAGTTTTGTGCAGCACATATAGAACATCTAAAAAGTTAATAATACCTCAAGTACCACGTACCTACTTATACTATCAAGTATGTACCATTTAGATAGACAACAATTTGATAGAGAAAGTAGTCTCTCAGAACAATTGTACCACCTGTGGAGATAACAAACAAATACTTGATTAAAAAGACGTTACTACCCTTATACTCACAAGTAAATTTGGGGGTTATCAATTATAACAAACAAACACCAATAAACAATATGAAACATTTTTACTCATTCAAACAGAATATAAGTATTATGTTATCATGAACAAAAAAAGATAACAAACAATTTCTTAAGTAAAAAGAATGTACACCAAATTGAAACAAAGACAATTTTCTAATATTTGCCAAAATAGAATGTACACCAAATTGAAACAAAAACAGTCACATCTATGATTTTTTTAACAAATAAGAGTTTTTTTTTTTTTTTTTTTTTTTTTTTTTTTTTTTTTTTGCAGATTTGTTTTTAATCACTCGATCATGTGTGCAGGGATAATTTAATGCAAATGACATTTTTTATTCTTACTTGAAGTTGTATATTAAGGATGTACCATTCAGATAGGCAACAATTTGATAGAAAAAATCGTCCCCCAGAACAACTGTACCACCTGTGGAGATAACAAACAAATACTTGATTAAATAGACGTTACTACCCTTATACTCGCAAGTAAATTTAGGGGTTATCAATTATAACAAACAAACACTAATAAATAATATGAAACATTTTCACTCATTCAAACAGAATATAAGTATTATGTTATCATGAACAAAAAAAGATAGCAAACAAATTCTTAACAAAAAAGACCATACTACCCTTATACCCACGATTAACTTTGGGGGTTATCAATACTTAATCGTACTTGTAATAACACCAACAATAAACATTTTGAAACATTTTTACTTATTCCAACAAAGTATAAATATTATGTTATCTTGAACAAAAAATATACATAATCAAATATATTGTGGCAAATTTTACAATTTTCTAATATTTGCCAAAACAGAATGTACAGCAAATTGAAACAAAAACAGTCACATCTATGATTTCTTTAACAAATAAGAGTTTCTTTTTTTTTTTTTTTTTTTTTTTTGCAGATTTGTTTTTAATCACTCGATCATGTGTGCAGGGATAATTTGATGCAAGTGACATTTGTTAATCTTAATTGAAGCTGTATATTAAGATTCTCAGAAACTTGCAAATTACACCAAGTAGGTTATTTCAACTTACCTAAACCATTAACCATTTGGGGGTTACATAGCAAGCAGTTATATCATCAAACACATAATCTTCATTTAGACCAATTATCGAGAAATTCAGACCAAAAACTGTTATGAGCATATAATCAAACAGTTGGTGTGCAGGGATAATTTGATGCAGGTGACATTTTTTAATCTTAATTGAAGTCGTTTATTAAGATTCTCAGAAACTTGCAAATTACACCAAGTGTGTTATTTCAACTAACCTAAACCATTAACCATCTTGGGGTTACATAGCAAATAGTTATATCGTCAAACACATAAGCTTCATTTGACCGGTTATCGAGAAATCCAGACGAAAAACTGTTATGAGCATATAATCAAACAGTTGGTGTGCAAGGATAGTAGAATCATACATGTTATAACGCCAACAATTAAACTGAGAACGTGGAAGATCGATAATTGCAAGGGTTACAGCCTAAAGATGGATGTAGATCCTAATGATCGATGTTGGTAGATCAAGAAATTGGAAGATCGATGATGGAGTTTTGGGCTGGATTGCTGATCGAAGATGGGAAGCTTGAGGATGGATTGAGAGAATAATTGGATGCATTGTAGAGATGGAGGCGTAAATGAGGAGATGTAAAATGAGGGTATAAAAAAGAAATCAATTGTATTAATTATCGCCTTTATTTCTAGCAAATTTGTAACCGAAATAAGCTATGAATGTAAACCAATCAGAAAATTACATTTGGAAATAATAAAATTCTAAAAATCTATTAAAATGCCATGTGTCCAAATCATTAAGGACATGCTATGTGGCAGAAAAATGGTTTTATTTATTAGTATAGATACTTCAATCTTCATTTTGATTAGTTTTGAAACTTGTATTAATCTGTGAATTGTTTTGTTTCATTTGGATTATAATTTAAAGCCCATTAATTGAGTCCAACTCATTTAAAGGATTTAACCCATATATAAACTTATAAGCTAAAGCTAATATTCACAAGAAAAATTATGTTCAACTCCTTCACTTCCGATCGACGGCTTCATCTCCAAAAGAAGCTTGGTAGTCTAAAACACACACATACACACATATATGATGGAGATAACGTCGAGCTTCGATCACGATAATCGAAATCCAAGGGCTTTGATTGACAACAAACTTATTGTTCGAGGCTTGTCGTTTTCATATCACAGGGTTCCTAAACAGCTTCTCAGGTTATCAGTTCTGAAATTAGACGGTTCTTCCTTTGGTAAACCTTCGATTCTTCTGTTTATTACATAATGTAATTTGTTTTCACGCTCAATTTCGGTTGTTTAAAGTGTGATTTTTTTTTCTTTGACTATTTAGGCATCGAGGTTTCTATGAATGCTACCATAGCATATCTTAAATTCGTATTAGAGGACTTTTTCACTTCTTGCCTAAGGAGAAGAGATGCATTCTTATCTTCGATTCGCTGTTGTTACTTGTTACATATACATATTTTGGTGCAATTCACATTAACACGCTATAATTTTTAACTTATAAAATCGTTTTTTCTTGATTGCAATCAACTCGTGTAAGCTTTTACGTTGAATTTCCTTCCCTTGACCACAAATCTAGGTCAAAACTGCAACTTTTTCCAACTATGAAGATCATTCCTAAAAGCGATACATCAAACTAAACTGAAACTGATTTCAGTGAAGGAAACAGTTAGACTTGAAAATGGTTGGATCAACGCATGTGAAGACTGATTTAGACTTCAATTATTTGTTGAATTCTAAAATTGTTAATGAATTAATGCTATTGAAATTGTCTTCAAATTTATTATTACAATATCTCAAGAAACTTCATGATATTAGGTCACATATATAGGGGCATATTTGTCTGTGCCATAAAGGGCAAAAGCTGCAGAATGATAAATGTGCTTTAAATTTTTTTCATTGAAAGCCGTGTTTCCTTTTTTCCTTGAATTCCAAAACTACCCTTTTTAAATGGAATTTCAGTCACATACATTTTACTTTCCATTTAAAATTGATTCAATCATTACATATGAAACTTTATTTGGAAAGACATGTTTAGTTCGTCGGTTTTGGCAAATTCCGATGAAATCAGAATACGAGATCTCCTTTCATGGCTGCAAAGTGGACAGACTTTAGTTCCCTTCTTACTAAAAGACCAAAATACCCTCAACACTATGCATGAGCAAACGGACCGAACCGGCTGCAAACGGCCCGACCCACGAACCGGCTTCGGCCAAAATCAAGAACTGAACCGGCCCGGCGGTTCTATTGGTTCCGGTTCCGGGTCCGGTTTTTGACTGGTTTTTGATTTTGGAACCGGTATGATTTGACATGATTCCTTGCGGGGCTTGTAACTCATTTAATTTTTAACCAAATCAAGCGTTTTTATAGTCTAAACTTAACTACAAATCCAATCTACATATAGGAAAAACGATTCGGGTCAAAACAAGTTAAATTGAATGAGTTATGCACATCCTACTCAACAAACACACACACACACACACACACATATATATATATATATATATATATATATATATATATATATATATATATATATATATATTGAAATAAGTTTGAATTATATTCCATTCTTTCTATATCTCAATTTCCTCATATTCTGATTCCATTGACAGATTCCATTCCTATGAAAATCATAACACAAACCAAATGCTCTTTAATTATTCCACTTTCCACATAATCTTAGAGATTCTAATTTCTATATTCAGGACGTTGGTGAATCATTAGGTGGAGATGCTGCAACCGGAAGATGAGTACTTTTTGCAATAGAAGCCCTTCTTAATGACTACAGAATGAGTGTTTCTGGTCAACAATTTGTCATACAGGTATATGCGTGGTAATTCTTTACAAAATATATTTGTAATTTAGTCAATTATTTTATTTACTTAAAAAATGTGCTTTTATTTAGAGAATTGGGACATCAGGAAAAGGAAGTTCCACATGGTGTGGTCTTTGGTGGGTTGAAATGTAAAAAACAAATGGTAATAATCATTTACCTTATGAATAACAAGTGTCAATTCCTTCACTTTTGCTACCATTAAGAAGTCATATGACACAAAACTGAAGGTATATAATATATTACATGTTTTATACATGGTTAAGTAGAACTCTAAATTCTACCTTTTTGTTAATTTGTTTTACTTTCCTTCACATGACAGGATGCAAAGATTCTTATTCCAATAATACCCTTCCTACCGAAATATGAGGTTCTCTTCCCTTCTTGCTATAACAAGCTCTCTAAAAATACAATAAAAGCACTTAACAGTTACCATATCTTTTTCATCTTCACCTGTTTCCCTTTTTAAAAAGTAAATTTCCAACTTTTTTTATTTATTCATACTTTTGATCTTCTGGGAGAAAAAGAAAAGTTTCAATTGGTTAAATGAACCATATATATATATATATATATATATATATATATATATATATATATATATATATATATAGGTTTAGGTTCATTTGAGACCATTCTAATTTTGTGAGACCGTGAGACCAAATCTAAAAATAATTTTAAAATGCAAAAAAATGGAAAAATCCAAAAAAAAAAAATTTAAATATTATTTTCGGAACTTGAATTAACTAAAAAAAATATAAAAAAAATAAAAAAAAAATCCCGTTTTTTCTAAAAAATAATTTTAAAATGCAAAATAAATGGAAAAATCTAAAAATTCTTTTTTTAAAAATTATTTTCGGAACTTGAATTAATAAAAAAAAAATAAAAAAAATCTATTTTTTTTGAAAAATACATGAAATATTCTAAATAGAATATTACACTGTACATATTCTAAAAATAATTTTAAAATGCAAAATAAATGGAAAAATCAAAAAATTCTTTTTTTAAATATTATTTTCGGAACTTGAATTAACTAAAAAAAAATAAAAAAATGCGTCTCACGGTCTCACAAAATTAGGCTGTCTCACATGAACCTAACCCTATATATATATATATATATATATATATATATATATATATATATATATATATATATATATATATATATATATATATTAAAAAATTATTACCTAAATGGTTTTTAGAGCCTAAAGTTGGTTCAAACTCAAATTAGCTCAAAAGATAAAGAATTCGGTTTGTTTATTATTTCAAATTAAACATGTCTATAGTGAAGAGTAAATGATATTTTTTTGAATCTTTATTATATTTCTTTGAGGGGTCCATTTTTTTTTCTTTTCGCCCTGGGCCTGTATATGTTTGGACCAGCCTTGAAATCTTCCATCAGATATAAATTCCAGGTTGCTCTTACACGTACCTTGGAGGTAACTTTTACCCACTAATTAACTTTGTTATTTTCATTGTCATTTGACCTATATGTTCATGTTGTTGTAATAGGATATAATAAACAAGTAAGTTAAAGGTACACTGGTATTTCCTGATTTTAATTTTAATTCTAATTTATGATCTGTTATTAGAGGAATCATCTCAAGTTGGTCAAGGTTCAGTTCTTACTCCAATTGAAGTAGTAATTTGTATTCATGGCATTGATCCCGAGAAAGATTGAATTCCCTTAAAGAAGGCATGTATTTGTATTCTTTAATTTTTCTTTCCTCCTTTTGTCCCTTTTCCACACATTATTCATCCAAAAAAGTATTTTGTTTAATTATTTACCGGTTATTTGCATTTGATAAATATTCTTTGATGAATTTAGAACACACTTTCGAATTTGACACTAGAGTTTGTGCAATGGGTTGCAATTTTGTATATGTATGTTGTTTTATTTTGCATTATTAGATATTAAATGTGAAATATTGTTTGATTAAGATTTAGATTAAAGATTTGGCAAAAACTTAGAATATAATTCGTAACATTTTGTAGTTATTGACAAACATTTACGACATATTTATGTTATGATTGTTTACATTGTTTTATGACATGCAATTTATGTGATGGTTCTATATATATATATATATATATATATATATATATATATATATATATATATATATAGAACCATCACATAAATTGCATGTCATAAAACAATGTAAACAATCATAACATAAATATGTCGTAAATGTTTGTCAATAACTACAAAATGTTACGAATTATGACATACAAAGTCAATCGTAAATGTATGTCAAAATGGTGTGTTGTGTATGTATGTCTTAATTTTAGGTCATAAAGGTTTGTCGTAAATTTTAGGATAGACCAAATGTCTGTCATTTTTATTTATAACATGACTTTCAATGACATACATTTGTCTATCATGTATAGGCATTTATGACAAACATTGTCTGTTAAGGAAAACCTTTTTTCTAGTAGTAAAAGTTCATACCTTGAGGCATGCTTTGCTAGATCTTGCTAGGGTTTATGTTTATGTTCATTTTGTCCCCAAACCTTGGTCTTTGTGAGTGTGGACTACTCCAGACCATTTGAGCTGTTTTTATTGACACTTTTTAGTGCATGGTGTCATAAAAATGCAAGCTTGGTCATTTCCTTTCATCTATGAACGAGTTATGGGGTTTTTAGTAATGTTAGAAGTTAGGGTTTTGGGTTTGAGCTCTCTTTAGCCATGCAAAGGCATAAAGTGGGAGACTTTATGGATTATAATGCTTCTTACGTCAGATCTAAGGTTGGGGTGAAGTGTCTTAATGATTAAGAGCTTAAAAGTTAAGAATGGAGTTTAGGCTGAGTACGACATGCATAGCCAGGATTTGTGTTCTACGCCATGCGTACAGCCTTGGTACGCAGCACGTAAGGTCATCTATGTTGACCTTTAACTTTTTTACTGAGTTTGACATTTAGTCAACTGTGAGGTTTTTAGTGTTGGAAAATGGTATTTTTCCCAAATTGTGGATTAGACTTGGCTTAGGACTTGTTGAGTTTGGATAATTACCTTAATTATTAATTAGGGTTATTTGGTGCGATTAATAAAAGGAGTCTAGTTTCGGCAGTTTGGGTAGGTTTTATTAGTGTTTTGTACGAGGTGAGTTTTCTCACTATACTTACCTATGTGGCAGAATATATGTGTTTACCAATTGGGTCTATTTGTTGTTATAGTGATCTGTATTACTATGTGTGCTGAGACTTCGGGTAGTCTCCAGCGCCCTCTAATATTTTAATTTCAAAAAACATTAAAAATTAGATTAATGAAGAAATTTCAATTTATGGGTTGGGTTTGGGGCTTCTTTGTCGTCGGCTAGGGTTGTGGATGGCGGAATAGTAGAGGAACTATCGACATCAGACATCAACTTTTGATGAAGAAGAAGTGGGGTAATTTGATTTCTCCAGAGGAGGTAATTTGATGATGTTAATTTAATGGTGAACATATGGATGAGAGTGTTTACGGAAAAAGAAGATTCCAAAGAAGACATCGTGAGATGAAGATAGAAAATGAAAGGCAAAAAGAAGAAAGCGGCGAGGGTTAGGGTTAGGATCGATATTTAGGTTGATACCATGTGATAATAGGATAATTGTTCCCAATAAATTTTATTGAACAATAGAGGAAAATATATATAAAAGATACAACATTAATATAGGAGATATACAAGATAAATAATCATTATACTATATATTAAATTTCTCTTCCGTTAGCTACAGTAATCTTCTTAATGTTTTGGCAGAATTGGTTCCCAGTCTATTTATGGTTGGTAACTTGCAGATGTTTTGTGGGTTTCTTTTACAAAGTAACTTGCACATGTTTTGTGGGTTTGTTTTACAAAGGGTTATGGCATTATCTAGATTGGAGGTGGACACGTGTATTTTTATTTGGCTTCACCGTTTTGTGGCCCAATCACGTTTGGATCGGTGTTATTCTTTTTCACCGTTTTTGTTAGAGACCTCAAGATTCCATATATTGTATCGTATCGGCTTTATCTCACTTCTCTTCCAGAAACCTCCTCCACTACAGATTGAACATTGACAGGCGATTCTCGCCACCAACATGGACGATCATCATCTATTTTTCATCCGTTCCTTACTCGACCATCTTCACCGCCTCTTTATCGACTTCACCTTCTTTCTGCTTCTCGCAATCCTCACATTCTTTGGAAAAATCCGGTCGGCATCACTACCACACCACCAACATTCTATAGTATCTCCACGACTATATGTCGCTGGGTGGATGGGTTTGTAAAAGGCAAAAGTGAATCAAGTTTTCTCGCCGTTAGTAGTTCCTCCACGTTTTCTTCGCTTCTCTCGCAACACCGTCTAATTCTTCTTCTTCTCAATCAGTTGACAGGATAACCACCGCTACCAAAAAAGCCCTAAGCTCATCGACAGTGGAAGAAACGACGATGTCTTACCGTTTGTCCATGAAATTCGCAACACGTTTCGTGGTTTGGCTTGACTTTCATTCAACATCAAAATCGTTCTTTCAACACATACAATACCGCCTTCCTTCAGTATCCTCTTGCTTCCAATCAAATAACAGATCGATAGACGCAAAAAGAAAGGAAAAGGTCGCTTGACCCGGACCCTGCCTCCTCACCGTCGATTATAGCTGTGCACCCTCCTATGGTGCTAGGGCTCTAATGGGACGACCGGTGTTACCGTGTTATGATCAATCGATGATTGCCTCCAAAATTTTAGTCACAATTTCTCAGTCAGTGGCGTAGATACGAGCATGTTAACGTGAAAATATGCTCGATTCGTATAGCAGAGGTATGTATTCATTGATTTTTTTTATTTGCTACAAACGTTAGTGTCACTCTAGAAATATGGGATGATTGTTTTGCATTTTATCAATATACTCTTCATCTTTATTTTCTTTTGATTTTTTTTCTTCTCAGGGAGAACAAGAGGTTCCTAATTGATAACTCTTACTTTATACCTACAACAAAGGGCACCATAATTTCGGGGCAACTGAGTAAACTTCGGCCACTTCATCTCCTTTATGCTCGATTGAGAAAAACACAAGCCCATTTCTATGGCTACTAACCTCAACTTCTTCTCCTACATTTAACTACATGGATTTAACTACATGGATGGATCCCTGCTTCGCTTATATTTTTCAAGTAAACCAAGCCCAAGAGTACTAACCTACTTTTTAAATATATTTTTAAAACAATAGTTGCTTTAAGTAAAATTAGTGTCAAGACTTTTGTATTTGTTATCTTTAATATATTTTAAAAACAATAATTGCTTTGACTAATTTCATGTGGGTTCTGTGGATTGGTTTTCATTTACGTGTTTCTGATGACCATTTGGTATAATCCTGTTGGCTTTTGCATAGGTTTAATGGCACTACCTATGCCTTTGTGCAACTACCACCATTTCCGTTAGCACTACCTTCGTTGAAAATCACAGGTGGTTCAATGGCAAGGTACTAACTGGACCTAAATCACTGCAGACTGCTTAATTTCTGATTTTACCCTTATCTACCACTCGGGAAGCAAAGAGTGGAGGAGCTTGAATTTATATTTGTTATCTCACTGTCTTATCCTAATCATCTAATAGCTTATTAGATTCTTTTCATTTATGTATATCTAATAGCTTATTAGATTCTTTTCATTTATGTATACGTTATTAGACTACAGTTTGTTATTTGTCTATTGTTTTTCTATTATAAATTGTAGGTCCAGCAATAGGTTATTGAAATTGTCACCCATATAGCTTTTACAACATCAAAGTTGGCAAAAAAATGTTTCCTACTTTGCATATCAGGTAATTTTTAAATTGTAATTCTAATTTCATGTATGTGAATGATATATAATAATGGATATTTGTTCTTTTTCTTATAAAAATATTATAACGCTGGTTCGATATTTGAAGGGCTACATCATCCAAAATCTAACCAAAATATAATATTTCCTAATATGCCCTTCCTTCCTTGATTTGTATCTGTAATGTCAATTACTAACTTTTGAAGGTATCTGTAATTTGGAATCATTTCATGCAGCCGATTCAAAGTTTGACCAAAATATCCTTATTAAGGAGTGTGCGGTATCATAGAAGTGTGTTACTAACTTCTAATTCATTTTTTTTTTTTTGTTATTAATGATGTGTAATTTCTTTGTTTCCCAATAACCACATGTACTATTCTAATTGATTTGTTTATCAATTGCTTAAATTTTTATTTTTTTACTTGAGCATTTTCATAGGTCTGGCATTGTATTTTTTGTAAAGTTTGTTGCTATTTCCTGTTACTTATTGGGACCCTGGATCAACAGAAAGGGCTTGTGAAGACCCCAACCCTATGATGGATTGAGGAAGAGGTAACTGTAATATCGCATCTATTGGTCGTTCTTGAGCTTCTCCTCAAGGTTTTTGTCATAATCTTTTAAAACAAAACTAAATTATTTAATATGTTTTCTGTAAAGAAAGAGAAATAATTTAATATAATGTGTTTTGATCGAAACCCCAGGAAGGAATCAACATGGGAATATTGCATTTCAAGGGACAAATACAATGGGCCAAGGTGCATCATCATATTACAGTGGTGTAGCACCACCACTTGCTCCTCCTCCGCCACCTCCACCACCACCTTCTGTCATGTACCCACCGTATGGGTGACTTTTTCTTACACTTTGTGAAGTTTAGGTGAAAAAGTGAAGTTAAAAAAAAACATTTATAAATTGATAAAGAAAGTTGGTCTTGACAGAGGATAAGTGGGTAATGGGGGAATACATATACATATATGTTGTTGAATTTTTTATAATTACTTGTGTTCCTTGCTTTATTGCCAAGTTGGTTGCCATTGCAGGTTACATAAAACTGCAGACAACCTTCAGCTTTTTCAGATTTAAATGGTCTCAATTAACTCTTTATATTAATTATATAAACTCATCAATTAGTAATTTTTTAATGAAAAAAAGATCGATATAATTCGCTATAAAAATAGGAAAATATGTTCGGTTGTTTTTAATTTAGGTTTTTGAATCTACACTTCTTGGTTAAACTGTTTGTTTGATTTACCAAGTTCTTTTCCTATATTAGTTAGTATATAATGTCAGCTAATTTAGTTATTTCATTTATTTAATGAGCTTTTTATCAAGGAATTTATACTAAAATCCGTCTAAATGTGATTGTAAAAGAAGTTGTTAATTTGGCCATTTGGGTCATAATGATTTCTTCTACTAGGTATTGAGCTTTGAAAAATCTATCTAATTATAACATTGTACTTTTAAATATTTTTCTAATTATAACACTGCAGTCGAACGCAAAAAGGGAAGAAAGTTTCCCTTTTTTGCATGAAGTCATAAAGAAACAGAAAAAAGGAAAGTATGTTGCTTTTTAACACGATAAAATAAATCATTTTTCATATTTACAGTATGGCTGTTGTCTGAAGTGCTTTCTGCTGTTTTGTCCATTTTACCCCTGCTTGGTAAAAACTTTATACAAAATAATCCTTTTGTGATGTTCAGATTTTGGTATTCTTCTCAATCTATGATGATATCAGTTACCATCATGGACTTTTTAGGCAACCAAAACCACCTAATCTGGTATTATCCACGTGCATTTTTTGCATAATTTTTTTTTTGTCTAAATCGTTTTAATATATTAATTGCTGTAATATTTTTTGTCCATAATGGAATAAGATTTCTCTATGAAGAAAGTGTATGGAGGGTGTTGGATTGATACAATAAGTCTGACACTATCCAAAATGATCTTAAAATTAGTCTTTATTTTCTGATTTATTTTACTTAAATGATGTTACGGATTCCATAAATATAAGCCATTTCTCATGAGGTTGGAGTCGTTAAAGAAGATAGTAAAGGCTGGAATTTGTCCCACCATCTCCTGGACATAGAAAAACTTAGGAAGAAGAAGTAAGTGAACTTTTTTACTTTCCTCATTTGTTGATTTTCACATTAGGGCAAATTATTATTGAAACATGATATAAGAGGTGAACATGGTTAGATTAGGAACAACATATGAAACTTCTATGATTTTTTAGGTTTTGATTAGATTTTTTTCTTGCATTTGATACTTAATTCTTTTTTTTTTTTTTTTTTTTTTTTTTTTTTTGTGTAGATACTCACGGATTGAAGGCTATGCAGGACATTAAATGCACATGTTAGCAATGAACTTTCATTCATTAGTTTAGACTACTTTTAGAGTTCGTTTATTAGGATATTGTAATCCTAGGGTTATTGGTGCTGTATTGTAACTACAACTGGTGGATTGACATTAAGCAGTCTGCAGTGATTTAGGGATTGGTTGGTATGGACAATTTCAGATTCTAATACCCCTCCCGACCCATTCTTTTTAAGTACTTATTACTCTTGCCAATTAATATCAAGAAACACGTTCAGTCTAGATTTCCATCATGTAGAAACGACATTTTACAAACAATCGACCAAAAAGAGTTCACACATCTGGACCCCGCAAAGCGGGGTCACTCATCTAGTTTATAATAAGGAACTAAATAAACTAATTATATATACGATTTAATCTCCAATATGTAAGACCGGTACAAAGATGGTAGAGTGTATTATGTATATACAACACCATAAAACCTAAAGTCAAGAAAGGCAAGTTTGTGATGGGTACTAGTGTTGGGAAGAGATGTGTATATGATGTGGATGCAACATGAAGGTAACATATTTGTTAATTACATTTAAATTTATCTAATATTCATTCTAAACAATAAATGATTGATAATTTTGAAGTAGAAAGGACATCTTACTTTTATAAATTTATAATTTTCATACAAATATAATAAAAAAATAAAAATTAATATTAAATAAAATTAATAAAGGGATATTAGTCTTTTTAGTTCAATCAAGGACCACACAACATAAATATATAATACAGATTGTCCGACTTAAGAAAATAAGTTAGAGATCAAACGCACAATTTATCCCGAATTTATTCTTTAATTAATTAGTTACGTCATAATTTGATGTATATAAATATATGGCATAGAAACACTATCGTTTTTACCTTACAGTTAACATACTGTTTATGTGCAAATGATACAATAGATTTAACATATGAACACATTGTTTATGAGAATAAGGGTTTAGATAAGAAGCTAAAAGTTAATTAACTAATGATACAATGTAATCTAAGTGTCATTACATTAGCTTTTATTGATCGATGGTTTAAGTTTTTATATAAGTTGATTAAGCGTAAACTAATGTATTATATAGTATATAATTAGCATTTTGTTCATGGATTAAAGGAGAATACAAGAGTACCAAGTAGGGTAATTTTTACAGCAACCAAATGTGAGTAAGATTTTTTTGAACACACATCCCTAAAAGATTTTATTTTTGTGTTTACGTGGTATGTGTTATGATTTTTTTTATTGATTATATGATATGATTGATATTTTATGATCTAATTACAAGATTTTTATGAATTTATGTGAATATATATGTTTTTCTTCTTTTATTTCTTTAATATATATATATATATATATATATATATATATATATATATATATATATATATGTTTTTCTTCTTTTATTTCTTTAATATATATATATATATATATATATATATATATATATATATATATATATATATATATATATATATATATAACTCTTTTAAAAAACATAGTTTTTCATGTGCACTAATGGATTTAATTACTTCTGTTAAACACATGTTAAGTATTGAGGAAGGATTTTCATAATTTTCATAAGCTTGGTTTTTTTACTAGCATTAAGCTAAAGTTTCAATTTGGGATAAAAGATTCTGAGAATCAATGTTAAAATGGTGATGATGGCAACCGTACATATGTTTATCAGTGGTAGTGGTGGTTGTTTGATTGTTGTAACACACGTTTTTAGGTATTTTGATTTTTAACCTAAAAATGACATTTCTTCTAAAATAGGTCCTAGGTTTAGGTGATGTGTACGCCGAGCGCAAGTCACTAAATGGATCATAAACTTTCTTGAGTATGCATAACATACATGTTGAGTACGCAGGGCGTACTCGTCCTGTTC
Source organism: Lactuca sativa (assembly GCF_002870075.4). Lineage (NCBI taxonomy): Eukaryota > Viridiplantae > Streptophyta > Magnoliopsida > Asterales > Asteraceae > Lactuca > Lactuca sativa. The sequence continues at coordinate 303,489,010 of NC_056630.2, read as the reverse complement.
CAAAACCCTAAAATATAGGGTTGTGACCTGTATTTAAGGACATTAACTCCTCTCGGACCTTCTTATAACCATCCTTCATCCCTCTTAGCCCTAATATCAAAACCCTAACCCTTGAGTGTGAGTTTTGAAGCTTTTGAGTTAATTTTGGTGTTCTTGGTGGTGAACGAAGATCATTTGAGAATTGGTGGTGCATTCAAGCTCTTGGATCCAAAATCTACACCCCATTCTTCATCTGTATAAGGTATAAAGTTCATACCTTGAGGCATGCTTTGCTAGATCTTTCTTGGGTTTATGTTTATGTTCATTTATCCCCAAACCTTAGTCTTTGTGAGTATGGACTACACCAGACCATTTAAGTTGTTTTTATTAACATGTTTTAGTGCATGGTGTCATAAAAGCAAGCTTGGTCATTTCCTTTCATTAATGCCTGAGTTATGGGATTTTTAGTAATGTTAGAAGTTAGGGTTTAGGGTTTTAGCTCTCTTTAGCCATACAAAGGCATAAAGTTGGCGACTATGTATTAGAATGCTTCTTATGGCCAGATCTAACGTTGGAGTGAAGTGTCCTAATGATTAATTGCTTACAAGTTAAGAATTGAGTTTAGGCTGAGTACGCCATGCGTAACCATGCTTTGTTCTCTAAGCCATGGGTAGAGCCTTGGTACGCAGCACGTAAGGTCATCTGTGTTGACCACTAACTTTTTGATTGGGTTTGACATTTGGTCAACTGTGAGGGTTTTGGTGTTGGAAAATGGTCTTTTTCCCAAATTGTGGATTAGACTTGGCTTAGGACTAGTTGAGTTTGGATAATTACCTTAATTATTAATTAGGGTTATTTGGTGCGATTAATAAGCGAAGTCTAGTTTCGGCAGTTTGGGTGTGAGTTTTATGAGTCTTTCTTGCGAGGTGAGTCTTCTCACTATACTTACCTATGTGGTAGAATATATGTGTTGACCAGCTGGATCTATTTGATGTTATAGTGATGTGTGTTATTGTGTGTGCTGAGACTTCAGGTAGTCTCCAGCCCCCCTCTAATATTTTAATTTCAAAAAACATTAAATATTTGATTAGTGAAGAAATTTCAATTTGAAGTACTCTTGACGCTTGATACTTAATTTCAATTTGAATAACGACTTCATCAATAACAAAACATTATCAGTGGTGGTTGTCGGAAAACATGGACATAGAGGAGGAGGGGGCTATTAATCCTATGGGGAGAGGGTAAGAGGAGCTTTGGTCTCTTCTAATATTTTAATTTCAAAAAACATTACAAAATTGATTAAAAAGGAAATTTCAATTTGAAGTGACCTTAAACCGTGACACTTAATTTCAATTTAAATAAGGACCTCATCTACAACAAAAATTATCAAAATGACTGAAATTTGCAAGTTTAAAACCTTTTACCAGTTTAGTCAGATAAACCATTCGTACCATATTTGCACTTTACTTTTTAAAGATTGACCCTAATAGACAAGAGAAGAAACGACTTTTCTACAGAAAGGCAGAAAAAAGGACATTTTTTTTGTCCGTCTCACCAAAAAAATGATTAACATGTTAAAAATCCAACAAACGATAAATGTTTTCTAATTAAATGAAAAACATGTTAAAATGCCAACAATTTAATTGAATAACATGTTATTTATCTTTTCATTATATTTATCCACATAAGTGATTCATTTATATAATGGGAGCTCCATGTGATAACTTTGGCACACAATTTTGTTACGTTATTTCTTTTCAAACAAAAAATATATATATTTGGAGCTTCTTCTAATGGCGTTTTCTACATTTTCTTTGTCCATTACAATCTTTTTAATGATTTTGCAAGTGTTATGGAATACTAGCGTGTATGCGAATGGATGCTATACGTCCATCTTTAGCTTTGGATACTCCTTGCCCGACACTGGAAACATTAAGCAAATCGCCTCCATAACCCACACATACGTTGAGGCTCTTCGGTGGCCTTACGGAGAAACATTCTTTCATCAACCCACGGTTCGTGCCTCCAATGGTCGCCTCCTCATTGATTTCCTATGTAACTCCTGTGTATGTGTGAAAGTAATAACTATTAAATGTGACTAGTAATGGTTGAGCCCTAGCTAGAACAACTTAAATATTGCAGTAAACAGCAAGATTTGATAGGACATAGTTAAATTTGTTTGTCCCGGATTAGACTTGACTTAGAGTGGTTTTGTTTGATTGAGGATTAAATTTGACTTATGGTTTAAGGTATGTCTTATATGATAAATGAGATTCTAGTTGTCAGTACCATTGCATACATACATCGAATTTCGTTCATGCATTGACAAATACCTAAAGCAGTTCACCGACCACGTTCCTCATATCATGTACATGTCTGGATAAGCCAAATCCATATGTGTAATGCTACGAGCGCATTAAAAATTGACCTACATCTTGGAGAGAAACATTATCTTTGTATCAATCCTAGTGGTGGGTTTAGATATTTGACATCTTGTAAATAGTATCTAATAAACTATGTAGTTCATGTTCTAGGTGAACAAATTTTGATCTTTTCTTCTTCCTGAAGCTAAGAGTCTTGGGTTGCCATTGATACCACCGTTTCTGCATGACAAGGAGGATGACAAAGTGGTGGAATTTGGACAAGGAGTTAATTACGTGGTGGTGGCTGCAACAGCATTGGATACATCGTTTCATGAAGCAAGAGGGACTGTTAATGCTGCGACAAATGTTTCTTTAGGAGATCAATTGAGATGGTTTAAACAATCATTGCCTTTTATTTGCAGCAACACTTCAGGTAATCAAACATACATATGTGCTTCTACTGTATACAGTTGTGCTAACCATATGTGTGCAAAATATTTGTTATATATTGGGATTATAATATTTTCTAAAAAGTCAAAGATTCTTGTTTATAATTTTGAGATTCAATTTACAATTTTTAGTGAGTACTTGTATTTATTATAATTGTTGGCAGACTGTAGAAACTTAATTGGGCGTTCTCTGATCCTAATGGGAGAGATTGGTGGAACCTGTTAGGGTACAAAGTTATTCATTCATGACTTTGTAAATGTTTGACTTTTGTAAAACCCACTTGCATGTGGTGCTTTAGCCTTTAGACCCATTTGTTTGTGAGAGTGAGAGAGAGACATGTAAACACCTCTATAAATAGTGGGTTTTTACCACTTGTAGAGGTGTGCTTGAGAGATGTAAAAGTGAGTGTGTAAGTGTGTGTTATTTATGTAGTCTAGATCTAGATCCTTTTTGTGTAACACCATATACATTCAATATATCTCTTAAACACCAAAATCACTTTGTTCAATTGTGCAAGCTTTAATTCCGCATGCCAAACCATGTTCTTTGTCACTTCAATTGATTACAACAATCCAATAGTTGGTAATAAACCAATCGATCAGCTCAATTCAAACGTTCCACTTGTTATTGATACCATCATCTCAGCAGTTAGTGTAACTACTCAAATCATTCAAATTATATTTTAAATTTCTTTTTCTAGTTTATGATTTTCTGTTGGAGTTGAATCTAATAGTTTTAAATACAGGAAATAATTAACATGGGTGCTCAAACATTGGTTGTTCCAGGAACCTTTCCAATTGGGTGTTCTGGTATGATTCCAACAAGCCATTTTTTTGAAAAAGAAGAAGAGTATGGTAACAGAACCAGTTGCCTCATCAACTTCAATAGACTTGTTGAATACCACAATGAACTGCTGCAATCCAAACTAAACCACCTTCGAGAGCTTCATCCGAATGTCACCATCATCTATGCTGACTACTACAATGCTGCCATGCAGATTATCCGTTCTCCAGATAAATTCGGTACTTTTTTTTCTTGAATGGCCAGATTTATATTAAAACAGATGATAGCAACCAGAGACCAATTTGAGACTCTACTCAAGTAAGCCAGTAGGTATATATATTCACCCAATCTTTTCACGTAAAAGGAATATACACAACACCAAGTTTTCCCAATTTCAAAAATCTTCCCAACACAAACAAAACACGTTTTTAACATGAAAATTATCTCAATCACACCAACACCCTTTGATCTCACAGTTAAGATTGCACCCCAAAAACCTGAACACATTCTATGAGTTCCCATGCATCCAATCCACTATGATCCGTGTTCCAAATAATGAATGTGCGACATGCATGCTCTTTCCTTTCTTCATCATTCTTAGACAAAGGGCAAACTATGATCATCAAGTTATACGCCAATTTCAAATTGACAATAGTAGGAAGTCGTTTTTTAGGAGTTCCCTAGATCAAGACATTAATTTTTCCAGAGATCAGGTTATTCCACTTCCACTTTGCACAACAACCACGAAAAATCATGTCATTTGATATGCCTTAACGATCCAACCCTGAATCTTTTCGAAGGACCTAGAGACCATTTCACGCAATCTGTGTCTCCAGATAGCCTTACATTTATGTAAATGTCAAACAGATTATCGAATTCCTCGGTAGTCCTTCCAGCCACCTTTTCTTGAATCCCCTCCCATGAGAATTCTACCCCCTCACTATATTATTTTAATCTTTGGCTCACTAGAAAATCTCTATTAGTTTCAATTGCCAATACTCTTGGAAATGGATCTGCAAAGGCTGGTTTATCACACAATGTTGTTAGCGGGTAATATAGCAAACCCCTTGTAATTGTGTTCACAACCCTTGTATAAATAGCCCAACAGTATGTTGTATTTTGTTACATATTTCTATTGTAATCCCTAATATCAGCAACAAGAGTGAACCTTTCAAACAAGGTATCAGAGATGGTATCTTCTCCTAAAAATCCACACTTTCCCTTCTTTCTCGACAACTTCCTTTCTTACTCAAGGCGGCACCACCTGCTCCACCTCCGGCCACCATCTTGTGGTCTGTCTTTTTCTTCTTCTTCTTTTCCAAACAAGGTCTTTGGTATCACCAATATCAAAACTCACATACCCTTGATCCTGGACTTAGATCGATTGAACTTTGACGGTTGGAAAGAACAATTTTCAGTGGACCCATGTGGACAACACCATGCCTAAGCCAACAGATGTAGAAGGGAAGATGATTGATGCTACTGTGAAACTCTAGAGATATGGCAATGTCTTCCAAAACCTATCGCCGATGATTTGAAGATTGGGTTCACTGTTAAAGACGTGGGTGAATCTAGAAGGCTTATTATGAGTCAGTAAGGATGCAAAAGCTATGGAGTTGGATAATAAATTGTGTAATGTGTCCATTATTGATATCTCAGTCACGAGATCTTCACAAAAATCAAGACAATGGTTGATTTAACTGAAAATGTCGGATCCCCATTACTAGACAAAAAACCTAGTCTTCTTTGCTATTGAAACATCCGATATCCCAAGCTAAACCTTTCATTTCAAAAACAATAAAACATCCAGTTTAACAAAGTTACATTTGGGGCAACCCATTTTTTCATAAACCATTATTCATAAATCGGAGTTAATAAGAAGACAATGAGAAATCTCAAATCATAAATCTGAAGATGTATGTGTATAGTCTCGCCTTTGCAATCGGATAAGTCCATGCAAAATATTTAATCCACAACTGTAAGCACAAAATTTAGTGAGTTCCTAACATATCGCATACATCACGGGTTATCAGCAATCCTGGGGACTATCAACAGTCCTAGTGGGCTAACGGTATGCCATGTAGATTCCACAGCACACCTCATGGGTAATCAACAACCCTGGGGACTATCAACAGTCTCATGGACTCACAACAGTCCAAAAGTTATCAACAACTCAGTTCCCATATAACAGAAATTAATAAACAATACCCAGCTGGTCCACATTCATATACTACCGCACATGTAAGTATAGTGAGGCGGCTCGGCTCGCAAGTAGTGGCTAAACACCACAACTCTCACTCGAAAAAGATTGATCCTACATGGAACCTAACAGCTATAAATAGTACCCTCTCAGTCTACACTCCAAAACCCTTAGTTTGACCAAAAACGTAACAAATGTCGAAATTCAATGGTGAAAGTCAAAATCAACAACCACCAATATTAACAGTTGACCCTCATGTCGTGACCAACCCTTGGTCACATTATGAGAACGCACCACGATGTGAGTCCTCCTTGTTCATGTCGTGAACATATCAGGACAAGATAATCACGAGAACTTCCATTGTCATGTCATGACACTCTCTTAATCACGACATGACCACAGTCTAAAACATAATCCTAATGGTTTGAGTCCTTAATCTAATAAGCCATCAACTCCAACTTTCTAAAAGGTTTTCCCCAATCCAATGGACCATAAAAATCATAGTTTTTTAGTCATGAATGTCCAATGCATGACTTGAACACTAACTAGGTCAAAAAAAGGAAAATGAGGCCATGACTGATGCTTGGAATCCAATCCACTACCAAACTTTAGATCTGATACTTATGATTAACAAATGAAACCATGTTCGCTATCCAATTCCTGAAAACAATGGGGTCTTTCACCTCGAAGAACTTTGGTGCCCCACATCCCCAAAAACCCATAAACGTGAGGGTACGGTCTTCATACTGCCCGTCAAACATATTGGCTTGATAAACCCGAAAGCGCTCCTCCATCATTTCAATGATCCCTTCCTTGATCGTCCCGAACGTCACCGGGTCGCATCAATGATACTTCGCGTAATCTCCGATGTGATGAACTCAAGTAATCACTCATCAATTGGTTTGTTACCATAACTAGATCCTGAACCTCCTTCCCCACCTTGTGTCATCACTATACTTAAACACAATACACAAACAATTTGTATACAAGCGAAGAGGTTCAGACTCTACAAGTTCCTCAGAATCATCATGACTATCCTCGATTTGAGTGTGGATCCTATGCTTTCAGTAATACGGGTCTAATATTACCTTGCACACCTATCCATACTTTTTCATACTGGTACACTCAGGTACCCCGCTAAACAACACAACAATCAGACTAAAGTACTTCCTAAGCACTCCTAGAATTCCTACATCACCCTACCATCAGTTGCTGAAAAACTCCTACTAATGTTAGCTAACTACTTCATGAATAAAATTACATGCAACAAAGCTTAGATAATCCTTCCACTAAAAGACTCAACCCTACAACGGTTAGAATCAAACGAGAGATGTGCAATAGGCTCAGATCAATCACTATTAGATTATCTAACCTTTGTAGCATGTAACTTAACATATTCTTGTACTAATTAACTCACATCAATATGAGTCCCACAAAGCACAAAGAAAGCATCATTCAAGCATCGAGTAATCTAAACTAAGGAACCACTAAGCAGGGCATTCTATCCAATATCTGAAATCCATACTAGCATGCAGCTCTGAAATCTCAATCAACAAGCATATAAGGGCATATCTGCTAGTATCCTATCATGCAATCCCGAGGAGATCCTTAGCCCTAATCTAGCATGCAATTATCATATATTCATACCAAAACAATAAACATAACACATGTATGGGTATTTTGGGAAATACATACTCGAGCTTGGCCGATTGCATGCGTCACACCCCTTTTCTTTGAAGAAATACTTTTAGAAAAGTTATTTTCATACAATAATTTTACAAATTCCTCAGTTTGAGTTTAGACACACCCAAGAGTGTGCCCGAATGCCTCAAACCAAGGCTCTAATACCAACTTGTAATGTTCCAAAAATTCTAAGTGATTTTTTTCCTTTAAATCAACCAAAAACAACCATTCAATAAATTTTAAATCCCATCAGAAAATGGAAAATAGTCATTAGAGTACAAAACAAATCAAATCATGCGGAACACTAGTGGATGTGGTACAAACATGTTGAGCTCTTCCCTTTGGAACTGGATGTATCTGAAACCATAAACATAAAACCGTAAGCAACAAAGTTTAGTGACTTCCCCAAAATACCCTATACCATACATAATCTCGGGCCCCGTCCACCCATGAGGTCCCGCCCATCATAATGGACCCAAACAACATATAATCTGGCCCCGTCTAGCGCACATAATATGACCCGCCAACATACATAATGGGCCCCGCCCACCAAGCAAAATAGGCCCAACTCATCATACACATGCAAGGCCACCCAAAACAGTTAGCATCAAACCTATCATAATCCAGTGGGCTGGCATTGGTGCCTTCGACCCATGAGTATAGTAAAGAGACTCACCTCGATCGATAAACGATAGATCTCACATACAAGCTGTTGGTGTTAAAGTCACTCCCACTAAACATATTAAAAACGAAACCCTAATTAGTAATTAAGGTAATACACCCACATAATTGATCCAAATACCAAGGTTAATCTCTGTTTGGGAAAAAGACCATTTTCCTATTCTAAGTCCTCAACCCTTCACAGTTGATAAAAGAACAAACTGGTCAAAAAGTCAATGGTCAATGCTCAATTGTTTTACCCCATGTAACCAATCTACACCCTACGTAAAGCTACACGATGCATACTTAGAATATGCCCTGCGTATCACACAATTAAATCATTTCCATTTTTGACTCTTAATCCATATAGACTACCCATCTATTGCTCAGATATGGTCCTAATAAAGGTGTAGAGTGATAAAGTTCCTAACTTTATGCCTTTTCATGGCTAAATATAGCTCAAATCCAATCTCTAGTTTCCTAACACCTTCTAATGTCCAAAAGCTCTTGCATGGGTGAAAAAAGGCAACCAAGATACCATTTTTATGACATAAAAACCTTCGAAACATAAGAAAATAGCTACCCTAAGGTCTGGATTAGCTCATACTCTCAAGAACCAAAATCATGGGACAATAAGCATGAAAACCAAGAAGCTAATGAGATTTAACCTATGGACCAGCAAGATTCAATCATTATACATTTTAGATTTGTGAAAAGCAATGTAGGCTATGGATCCACAAGCTTGAGCTTCAACAATCAATAAGCTTGGGCTTCTAATTTTTCCAAAATACTCCGAAACACACAAAAAGGCTCAAGATTTGATGTAGGGGATTAGGGTTTCAGGTTAGATGCTCAAAAGGGTGGATGTTGATGATAAGAAGGGCCTAAAGCGGTTAGAGTCCTTGGATAGGGCTCGAAACCTTAGAATTATGGTTTTTGACAGCCGCAGTTATGCCCATGTGTAGCTTATTAAAAATGCATCCCTTCATCAGCCACTACGCCATTCGTAGCTGCCTTACGCATTGTGTAGGGTAAAAATCCCTTCTTCCATCTGAATTTCAAACATCCATAATATCTTCGTTTCAACTCTATTTTCGGCATTCTTTATATGCACAAAAAGCTATTGGACAGCCCACAATCGTATTTAGTTACTTTTATCTTAGCACATGTCGAACTAAAACCCTAATCCATGCAAGAAACCCGACATATAACTTTTACCTTTCTACCCTTCGGTTCCAGCACACAAATCAAGGGCTTAGATCTCACACCTAACGCCTTTACATGATCTAAATTTTGGTCCACAACCCTGAATTAAGAAACAACTCAAAACAGTGTGTTTCACTCCAAACCTAAGATCACTTTAAGTCTCTCGGACGAGACATTCTTAATGATTTGATAGACACAACCAATAAGATCAGTTGGTCTATATGTACTCACTAAGATTTGATATTTCATCAACCTTCGAGATTAAGGTGATGAATGATGAAGTAGATCCTTTGTCAATGGATGAATTTCTTTCAAAGTGGGTAACCATATCATTACCCTAATGAGGTAGATCTTTTGCCAATGGATTAATAGTGACTAACTGTTTTAAGAAAGCAAAGGAGAAGCCATCAGGCCAATTGCGTTATCTCTACTATACACTCGTACCGACTTCTTGACTTCGTCAACTGATAGTAAGTTTTTAGAGTTGTAGGTTATGATATTGAGAATTTCCTGAGCTTACTACTAAAAAATATAGGTCTTCAAAATTTATTGTCCAAGAATTTGGACTTAAATAATTCAAACACAGAAACCTTAACTAAAGGATAAATAATGCAACTTATGCTAATGGTAAGGTTGTTAAGACTATTAATCCTTCTTTTTTTGTTTCTAACTCGATGAAAAAAAGCGAACTTTTCGTCCCCCTCGACCCCTATTGCACCCTCTCCTTTTGTTTCACGTCAAACACCGACTTCCTCCTTATGTATACGCTTTTGATATGGTGAAGCTTTCTCTCCAGTCAATTCATTTCTTATTTTATCTCACTCGACACCATTAGGAATCTCATCCATCATATTCTATAACTTCATTTTTGCTACCTGATTCTTTATATTTTTTAATTTTCCAAGATGATGTCGAAATGTGATTAGGAAGTGGGATCCATCTCCCTAATAAATCATATATTTGAATCCATCACAACTAAATCCTTATATGTTAACCAATAACTAAAATTATAAAAATAATTAGTATTGAAATCTACCTTATCAATATGTCAACATGATGATTGGGAAATGATCTTATAGATCCGTTTCATGGAAGTGGATTATGCATCCGAGAATTCTAAAGAAAAAACTCAAGAAACAAAGACTTTGTCTTACTTAATTTAGCTCCATAGCGACATTCTTGTAAATCCCTTCCTCCTATCTTCAGATCTACCAAACAATATTTTCTATGAATTTATCAAAGTAGCATACACCGGCAGGGCAAAACAATTAGCATTTCCTTTCATTGGCTTTTCTAACATCTATAAATCGTTGAATATTATCCATCAACCTTCTTTGTTACTCTCAATCAGCCTATTAATTTCTCCCCATAATAATTTCTTATCAGATCAAGCTTGTGGAGCATATACATGGATGAGCTAATTATCCATTTTTATGTACCCATATGCTTTTTATTGCTAGGAAGAATTCTTTCTTTATACCAATGACTTTGTGGAATAACAGAAGGTTTAAATTGAAAATAGACCACCTGGTTTCCAGTTTAGAATTACAAGGTAAAATTGCATGTTATGTCTCCCCAAATATATCTATAATGCTTAATTCAACCTTTGATGTGATAAGTTCCTGAACCCCCATGAACTGTACCCTATTTTCTCTACATAACTCAGCTATCCAATTTATTTTGGATGCATAGCCCACTCCTATTTCCAATAAAAAGGGTATTCAGAGGTGAATGTTTAGCACAACTCCTTTTTCACAATTTCTAATATATCATTTTCATTACTACACATAGTGAAATGTTCTTGAAATTCTTCTAACTTCTACATCTACATCATAAATTGAGATTTTGCAATTAGCCTTAGATGGGACTATCAAGTTTTCTATGTCATTGGCCTTATTTATTTTGTTGATTTGAACGATCTTTGAGTCACTTAGAGAGTCAGACCATATCTCTATGGACCTAGAAACAACAATAATTCATCACGTTTTCCATTCTTCTTCTTTTTTCTCCTATCCTTGTTTAATGTTAATTCACTAGGCTTTTTTCTTTTTCTTCTCTTTCTACCCCTATCCTTTTTTGTTTTTTATTTATCTAGTTTTTCAATAAAACTTAGGTCACCATACAAGATATATGAAAGGGTAGCCATCTTTAGACTTGTACTGGATTTCTTAGCTCCACTTCGTTTAATTTTTCATGAATGATTTGAGTTAGTTGAATAGGGATTTTGATTACTACTTCCATATCCTAAACTTGTACATAATATGTTATAAACTCAAATCACTTTCTTTTTCATCAATGGGAGCCTAGTGGTTGAGGTCCAAAATTCCAAAAAGGAGATCTGATGTTTAAATATTGCAACAACCAAAATATTGCAAGTGCTACACGATTACCTTATTATTTGTTAATTTAGGATCTTGATTTTCTTCTTCTGATGGAACTAAAAATATTGTAGGGTTCACAAAAATGGTTTTGAAGTCGTGTTGTGGAGGAGGAGGTCCATATAATTACAATCCCTTGGCACAATGTGGATATGCATTTGCGACTACGTGTGATGATCCCAATATGTACGCTTACTGGGATGGAATACACTTTACAGAAGCAGCATACCTAATAATCTTCAAGAGTTTATTTCAGGGCCCATATACTACACCCCAATTTAATTTGTTGTGTCCTTCATCAACATTAAAAGTTAGAGTTGGGTTATCGGGTTCACAAATGCAACACAAATGCAACAGAGACCTATTAGAACTGGAGTAGAAAAGAGAGATGTGCATTTGCTAGAAAAAAAATGTAATGTATAGTTAAAATAAAAAATGGGAACATGTCATCCACAGTCTACAATTAGTGGAAATGTGAAGGGGTGCAGTGTATTATAAGGAATAAATCGTTATCGAGTTCAATGGTAATAGCATCATTCATTGAGAAATAATAAATTTTTTAAGAGAACGTTTGGATTGTTAGATTATTTTTATGGGGTATGGAATCTGTCAAACCATTAGGAGTTAGATGGATTTAAACTTACAAAGACTGAGATGGTATTGTGTGTTTGTATAATATTTTGAACATAATTAAAATTTATTATGTTTACAGTATCGTTTAGTTTTCAAAAGATTTTGAATGTATTTATGCCATGGTTCTAAAGTGCTCGTCATGATGCGTCATTGCTACAAGGCTTATACTTGAAGAGAGGCATTAAAAACATGTCACGTTAATTTATTTATGTATATAAAACAAATCATCGTAGAATGTGTGTGTGTGTGTATATATATATATGTATATATATATATATATATATATATATATATATATATATATATATATATATATATATATAAAACTACCGCTTTTAGTCATGTCTTAATAGCAGTCGTGACTAGCCACGACTAATAAGCTTGAGGGTTCACATTTCCATCATGACACACCTCGCGTTAATTAGAATCTTTATTTATGTTAGACATAAGTGATCTTTAACTTTTTTGAAAAAAAAATAATAGATCTTATTTATATAACCTATAAAATATATTTCAAATTTGTTGTGGAGAACATAAATGATCAGGAAAAAGCTTTCGTGGACAAGTGGCAGTGTTGGGATACATATTTGTATAAATTTGAGGATGAAAAATATATACATTATAGTTATAGTTTATCTGCTCATTGTAGATAATCATTATTGCCTAAGTGTAAATAATATAACTTAGACAAACTGATTTATCAGAGTTTATTTATATGGTTAATTTGAACATGCCGATGGAAGTTCATTTTTCAAAGATTGAAGTTCATCCCCTGATGACGAAATGACACTGAGGAGACTATCAACACCAAAGGCACTGAAAGTTATCAACACTAAGAGCATTAGTCACTATAGATTGATGAATGTGTCCATAGGTTGAAGTACTTACACTGATGACACAATGATTATATGATACGTTGATACTCTACAGACTGATGCACTACGATGGTCATACACTATTTGCTGAAGCTGAAGATGCATAACGTGTAGCTGAAGCTGATCAGTGGATGGCTCCCCGACAATGATGTTGATGCCATGATTAGCGTGACTTCGATACGCTGATGCTCTGATCAACATATGACGTGTTGATGTTGATGTCCGAATATGGAGTAGAGAAAATTTACTTACTGAAGAAGCATTTTGAGGATCTAATCTGATCCATTCCTTAAGTACCATATCTACATTTATCATTGAAGATTCAATCCTATCAAATCAAGGATTTGATATTAGAGTAGTGTAACGCCTCGATATCGCGTTATGCGTTTATTCTTTTATATTTTTATTTTATTTATTTATTTTTAGTAATTAAAATATATAAAATAAAATAAATTAATAAATAATTAAAAATATTAGTAAATTGGTTAGAGAATTAATTATTTAAGTGGGAGGGTCCTCTTTGCCAAAACCTAAAACTAGTAATGCTAACATCTTTGCCTTTTGGGCTAATATCGTCGTTGTGAGGACTTGAAGGGCTATTTTTGCTATTTTCGAATTTCTTGCATGGCAGCCCACACCTACGAGATTCTTCCCTCTATGCAGCCCGATAAAACCTCTATAGGATCGGCCCTCTCCCCAATCCTTGAGCTCCACACAATAAACCTAATCTAAGTGTGTGAGTGTGGTTGCGGCTACAAGATCAAAGAGAGAGAGAGAGAGAGAGAGAGAGAGAGAGAGAGAGAGAGAGAGAGAGAGAGATGAGAAGGGAGTGATGGGAAAAAGGAGGCATAGATTGATGTGGTGCTCATACCTATAAAGGGAGTGTTGCAAGGCCTTGTCTGGAATAGGTTTCTCCTTAAGTAAGTCATAAAGGTACTCCTTTCTTCCTCCTCCCTTTCTTGTGGTTCAACCGTGCACTCTCCACCATAAATCACCATGATTGGCTTGCCATTACTTTCCTTACCGACAACCACTGCCACAATTCTAGGTGGCGGTGGGTGGTGTCCATAATTGACCCCTTTGACACCTTGAATCATTCTTGAAGGCTTAAACTCAAACCTTGATGATTTGCCCATTCTAGCATTACACTTTGTTCTTGTTCTCGTACAAATTATATACTTTGGTGTATGACCTACCCAACAATCAAGATTTCTAGTCCCAAACCTTTAAGTCAGTGTTAATACTTCATACTCCAGTAATTAAGTCATTCACCTCATGACTTAATGTGTTAAGTAGCCTCATTAACCCTAAAAAGCCAAGCTGAGAATTTCTGGAAAATGTCCTAATCTGTTCCGATCTTTGAAAGACCATATCTTGGTCATGAAAACCCCTTTTTATTCGAAATTAGTGCACAAAGTTTCCTAATTTAGTCCTCTACACTTCATTAGTTTCGACCTAAATCCAGAAATGCCTCTAGCTAGGGTAAAAATGACTATTTACCCAGACTGGTCCGGATTGAACCGTTCTGCGAGACAGTTTTGTAAAATTCACCATAAATCATAGAAAAATAATTGGGAAGTGTTCAAATACTAAGTTTAAATCTAAGAAACGGATCTATCACCATATTACACATTATTTAAAGTTACGGAGTTTAAGGTGGGAAAAACAGGTCCTAAAAAGACCCTAAATTTTATGTAGAAAGCTGAAACTTAAACCCTTAGTCTATTTGCATGATTAGGGAAAATAATTAACTAAACTTGACTTAAATCATTATTAATAGGTAGTGTGAAGGGAAAGCAGATGTGAGTGAGTCTTGGGTTGCTTTGGATAATTCTTTGCTCTTGGAGGTGAGTTCCTTACTACATGGTCTTGTGTTATATTTTCCTTATGTTAGTTCATGTGTGCTATGTGTGTATTGTTTGCATGGGTAGTACTAGGTTGGGTAAAGTCTAGTGGTTTGCCTCATGTATTGAGAATATGCATGGTAGGACTTGGCACATCCGAGTGGGGATCGGGCATAGCCAATGTGTCCCAAAGGCTCAACGAAATAAGCAAGGGGGATCGGGCATGGCCAATGTGTCCCAATAGGTTAGGGTACGGGTGATCGGGCTTAGCCAATGTGTCCCCAAGGCTCGATGCATTGAGCAAGGGGGATCGGGCATAGCCAATGAGTCCCAGTAGGAGTATGTTTGTTAATGATTTTTTCTTTGACATTCATGCGTGATTATGTGTTTGATATAGTTTGTATCCGTGGGTAGGGGTAAGGTTGATATAATATGATACTATGTATGTTTGGAATTCACTAAGCTTTGTGCTTACCCCATTTCCCTTAAAATACTATTTCAGGTACACAAGACAACATGTTAGGACCGGTGAATACTCCATGTTAAGACTGGTGAATACTCCATGAGATGTATGTTGGATTAGTGTCGAAGTCCATAACTATTTTGGTATGTATTTGACCCGATGGTGCATGGTCCTTTTGGGTTGCCTTCACCAAAGCAACTTGATAGGATGAATTATGGAGAGAAAGGATTAAATATGATTTATTAATATATTATGGGAATAATATATTAAACAAGAAATCATATTGTTTAATTAATATTAGTCAATAATTAATTGGTAATTAGTTTTGTGACTAAAAGAGATTAATTAAACTTAAGGGTCTGGAATTGTAATTATAAGATAATTGCAATTTGGGCCATGGATTGCCTTATATTAAGGAGTGGACGAATTCTATGGGGGAAGCCCATAAGAAATCGTCCAAGGCCTTAAGGAAAGGGATCCATGGGTTGCTTAGGGCTTAAGCATCCAAATTAGGGTTTCCTTGTTAGATAACCCTAATAGCCTCCTATATATATGGATCCCTTATGACCAAAAACGTGGCTAAGACTTGTTCTAGGGTTTCACAGATTTTTGGGCATCCTCTAGCCTCTCTCCTCTTCATCCTCTTGCTTATGGTGTTTGTGAACCATTAGAGGAGTGACACTTGTGACTCTAAGCCTTCCAAAGTTAATACAAGGAGATTTGGGATTGTTGTTGCTACATAACAATCAAGGTAACATCTTAAACCTATTCTCATGTTAATATGATTATTTGAATGCTAGTATTAGGGTTTATAGTCTTGAATAATTTGCATGTACAATAGAGAAACCTAGATCCAAGCATTAGGGTTTGTATGAGCACATAAGATGTTCTTAGGACCAAAACCCATCAGTGGTATTAGAGCCTTGACTAGTTTCTATTGTATTGATGCTTGATATGTTTGAAAAATTCGGTTTTTTTAGTTTCTGGAGGCTGGACTCGTCGGGTCCATAGCTGAACTCGCCGAGTCCATGTAGACTCGACGAGTCCAAGCTTGACTCGACGAGTCAACTCGTTAGATGGAGCATATTTCGCGATTTCTTGTTGTTTTTGCTTTGGGATAGTTACCTTATCATATTAGATCAATATAAATCCGATTTTATGATATATTTGACTATATTCTTGATCTAATTGAAGATATTTATCAATTAATAAGATAATTGTTTCCTTATGTGATAATTGATTAATTATTTTGACTAAATTGATAAATTGTTTTGCAAGAAATCATTAAATAAATAAAATATGGATAATTATGTGATTAAATGTTAATTTAGATTATTTGTTATTTGATCCTTGTTGTTATGAAAAGTTTCATATTTTCCCCTTTAGGTTTTATAGTTTAAATTTGAACCCAAAAGTTTTTGTTGTTTTGAAATTTAAATAGTTAAAACCCTAATGTTTTGAAAAAGGTTTCAAAACTTGCCCTCAAGTTTTGAAATTTAAATTGTGATTAAAAGTTTAATTTTGGTGTATATTTAAATACTAAACCTAATATTTTGAAATGTTTCAAAACTTGCCCTCATGTTTTGGAATTTAAAAGTTGATTAAAAGTTTAATATAGGAATGTTAAACTCTAAAACCCTAGTCATGTTTTGAAAAGATTCAAATCGCACCCTTATGGTTTTATTAATTAATTAAGGTGTATAATTAAAGGAGGTTTAATAAATCCATAAAGTTTTGGTTTACAATTTAATTGAATTAAAAGTATAATTGTTAAATTTGACCACCTAGTATTTTAAAAGTGTAAAATACACCCTATACTATATATAACATTAAAAGTCTAACATTATATATATGTAGGAGTAAAAGTCAGTCTTACCGTTAGTAGGCCTCATTCACGAAGCTGGTCTATAAGGGGTGTTTAAGGAAATTGCCTATAAAATGGCGATTGAATGGGTATCCACTCTTACCCACCGCACTCTTGACTAGTGGAGGGTCGTTAGCCGAACGGGTAGGATAGGACAAAACCTTCTATTATAAGTATAATGAAGTACAAAAGTAACTAAATGTCTTACAAGTTCCCAATCTTAGTTACTTAGGCAAAAGTGAACTGATGCAATTCCATGAAATTACACTTTTTGCCCTTGCGAAGACGTTAGTGGAGCGTGTGTGGTTTACCGGCACACTAAATGGTTCTAAGCAAAGGTAGCAAAGGGTGACTCAATGTTTGTTATAGTTCGGTGGAGCGTGTGTGGTTTACCGACACATCGAATAGGTGACTGTAACATGTTAGGGCACCATGTAAGTTTGCATGGTTATTCACACCCGCTTTGTGATCCTCGGCATCCCAGTCACAAACAAGAGGGGCATATCGAGATTTAAACATGCCATTGAAAGTTCAATGAATCTAAAAGGATCTAGGAGTTTTCATAGATTTAAAACTTAAATTTCTTTTTCGTTTTTCGTGGTGGAAATTAGTGAATCGTCATTCACTTACCTTCAAATATTCTGCAATTAGGGTTACGGCATCCCTCTCCCGAGTTGTAGAATATTGTGTTGGTTCCTAGCCTTAGTATCTCATTTGGGTGATTTACTAAGGACTCAATCAATCAACTAACTTGAATTCGTTTTCTCCCGTTTTGTAGATGTCAAAGTTCGACAACTATGGTCTTCCCAAATCCCGTGGAACAAGCATTCCACATGAAGATGGTATTCAACGATTCGATCGAGGAACAAGAAACCATGCTTCACTTCCTCCACCTCCTCCAATTATTCTCCCTAACCCACAAGTTCGAAGGCTTGAAAAGTTCAAGATCACTCAAGCCCTTTTGGCAAGTAAACATAAAGAAGGAAAGTCGGTGTGTGCACACGTCCTAGGGATGAAGTCACACATTGATAGGGATCCATTGTCTGTGAGGAGATGGCTGTTGATTGGGTTCTTCAGTCACTTCCTAACTCATATAATGAGTTCGTAAGAGAGTACCATATGATGAACCGCGACGTGACCCTTATAGATCTCACCAATATGCTTATTGCTGATGAATCAGCAATGGTTTGGCACAATAGAAAAGCAAAGTTGATTGGTGAATCTGCCTTCAAGACCTCTATGGATATAGACAATGGAAACGAAAGACACGCTATGATCGAAAAGTTTGATCATGAGAGAAAGGCAAAGTCTGAAGTAGTTCCATGTCATGTTCTAAGAGAGTCAATTTGCTTTTATTGCCAAGAGAAGGGGCATTGGAGACAAAGCTGCCCCATTTACCTAAGAGATCTAAGAGATGGAAGAGTCGAAACGTATGGCTCTAATATAGGTAAAATCCATTAACTAACTCTTTTAGGCTTCTATTCTAGATTCTTAATACATAATGTGATAAGATTACAATTGATGTTTTGTAGGATCGAAGAAAAGAAAGGAAGCTTAAGGGAAGAAGTGAGCAAAATCTAACCGTGAAGGAATGGATTTCGATCGCATTTCTCGAAGATTAGATTCTTGAGCTACTACTTAGAGTTAGAATTAGATTGCTAAAAAAGATGTATTAGCATAGTTTTTCAATGAATTGCATTGTAAGGACAAATTTTTCCGCAATAAAATTAATTTTGATTTTATATTATTTATTTATCCTTGCAATGGAGTATATGAAAAATTGATGTTTGAATGTTTCTATTATTAGCAATAATGAATTTGGTTCATATTATGTTATTTATGGAAAGTCGAGAGTTTACCAAATAGGGAGAGTTTCTCATCGCCCAAGTTTCAATTGGACAGAAACTTGGAATCATGCAACTTGGTTGCATGATGAATGAGAAATTTCATATTTGGAAATTAGACTAATTCATTGACAAAGTGTCGAGTGAAGGACTAGGAGATCGAGTACACAAAGTTGTGTGCTGATCAAGTCCACCACAAGAATAATAAACATATTCGTCATGATTTACTAAAGGTTTAGTAAATGTGATTATACTTACACGATTAAGTGTAATTCTGAATTGATTAAAGGGTTTAGATCAATAGCAGAACGAATAAGAAGAATCAAGTAGGCAGAAAGATAAAAGTTTCTCTATTCTAAGAAGAAGGGAGAGTACCTTTTATGCTTTATGATAGGTCTTAATGATTAAGAACCATATCTTAATTGATCCTCTAAGTGAGTCTTAGTGCAATTGTATGTCTAAGAAGAGGAATCAAGAATTGAAGAAATGGTTAAACCAGAAAGTCAATCATACTTCGTTCCAAAACAAGTCTTAGAGTTAAGATTGCGACATTGAGTGATAAGTATTAAGAAGGTTTATAACATTCATCAAATATGGAAAGTTGTGATGTCTTGGATAAGACAAAGACCTCCTAGGACCAATTTATTAAGTGTTTTGATAAAACTACGCTAACTTTTGAATATTTGTTTGTCAAGAAATGGTTATTGACAAGAGAATCTTATATGTCAAGGAGTCAGTGGGAGTCTTAATGGTCTTGAAAGGGTTCAAGAACAAATCAAATAAACCTTATCGATCATCACTATCACACGAGTTGAGGTTTACAACCTATCGTGTTGACATTAGTTTGTTTCTGTGCCAATCCAATCTAGTTAATTATGCATGTGAGTCCTATGAGTTCTCATTTGAATGCATAAAAGGCAAGGACCTTGATCAATGGAAAGTACATTGATAAGAAAATGTGAGCTGCTTAACTACTTGGAAGACATGGTGGGCAGCTGTGCTACCATAAGGCAAGAAATCGAGATTAAGAAAGTTCGATCCATATGAGTTTCAATTTGTCGTAAACTTTGGTTTTAACAAATTAACATGGATAGGAACACATACACCGTTTAAATCTAAGTGTCATAAGATTTCCTCCTTCATGAAAATGATTGTGAGGAAATGCTTTCACTAAGAAAGATTTTAAGAAGATAGTGATTGTAAAGTTGCATTCTCGAATTCAATTATGGTTACGGTATCCCTTTCCATAATTTGAATTGTGAGGTTTGGCAATTAGTCTTAATTGTTTAGACACACATATGAGCTATCTAAGCAAAGGTGTATAAGTTTAAGAGGCTTTGATAAAAGATTATCAAAGCATTAAGTATTAGAAACATGGACTTAAGAAATTCAATAGGTATTGTTTTTCTGAAAGTTAAGATGTTTATGAATACATGTCGAAGCTAGTGGGAGCATAAGTGTTATGTTTTATAATAATCATCATGGTAGTGGGAGCATAAATGTTATGATTGTATGATTATTAAGGCACATATTGCAAGTTGGCAATATTAATTATAGAAAACAAGAGTTATACCTTGCAAAGTAGTAAGGGTTGTAAAGTTGTTTTGTTATAATTAAGGGAGAGAATATTATGCTTCATTTCAAATCTAAAGGCTTAGGTTGTGGAATGTTAATAACTTAGTCAAAGAAACATAGTGTGTTCTTAAAATTTCGATTATGATTATGGCATTTCTCTTCACAATTCAAATTTTGAGAACATAGCAAATAAAATATCATGGCAGAAGATTGATAAAGTATCAAATCTTTATGTAAGACATTATGCATCGTGTCCCATACGCTTCGAGTATAGGATTGATTGCAAATGTTTGGATATTTGACCATTCTAAAATTTTCCAAATGTCTAGCGCATTTAGAGGGAAAAAGGACAAGAATTGGTTTTGACTAAAATAATTAAACAATTATCAAAGGACAATCCAAAGTTCACCGAGGATTGGTCGCTTGTGAGTAGTTGGAAGTATAGTATTGGAAAATATGGAAATGTTTCATATTGGATGAACCATATCGCCATCATTATGAATAGACAAGATTCTATTAAGAATGAGTTGTCATATGGAAAATATGGAAATGTGTCCATATTGGGAATTGAATATTGAAAATCTATGTCTAGATTAGAAACGT
Source organism: Lactuca sativa (assembly GCF_002870075.4). Lineage (NCBI taxonomy): Eukaryota > Viridiplantae > Streptophyta > Magnoliopsida > Asterales > Asteraceae > Lactuca > Lactuca sativa. The sequence goes on along the minus strand of NC_056630.2, from coordinate 303,467,607 downwards.
TTATGCAAAAGGATGTTCAAAGGAATGTACTTTGAGTGAGAGACATCATATCTAAGGAATTGTATTGTAACAATCTCCAATAGAGGATTTCGGAATATCATTGGCAATAGTCTTTGTGACTTTGGTGCAGTGACATTACGAAAGGATCATTGCATAAAATGTTAGAATCTAATATATTCTATAAGTGGCAAGAATTTGATATTCTTTCACTTATGGAAAAGGATTTGGAGTTGTGAAATAAGTATGATTGGAAATGTGTTCAATGTGATATATTTCACAAAGTAATAACCATAAGTAAACATTGTGTGCATGCTAGGAGCATGGGACAAGTGTAATAATTCAAGTAAGAAGTTGATTACCCGAAACGACAAATAATGAGTAATCGATATGGTGATAAATAAAAGGTGTTTTATTTATACTCAAAGGTTTGAGGCCATATGTGATTAGTATTATTCTTGTGTTTCACTTTGCATGTTTTGACATCCTGAATAATTTAATTGGTTAAGAACAGTCAAATTATTCAAACGGGCCACAGTCGTTCATATGTTGGAAGTAGGTATGAATGAAGACTGTCGTGAATTGGTGTGTGGATTGTCTAAAAGGGTATTAGACATAAGCAAATGTTTGCTGCAACGTTCATGAGTGCTTATGATTTGAGCATTGGATTAAACCCATGCTCACTTGGATCACTCCATGGATTGTATCACGAGTGATTGGTGAGACGATAACATCTTATATATTCTTGAAACCGAGATGTATGAGTTGTATCTTGCAAATTGGTTGCACATTGATAATATGTAAACACACTAGTAACTTGGTGTTATAAAACATATTGTTGTGTGTGATTCGGTGAGTGAGTGCAAGCAAGCATTGTATCAAAGTTTATGCATTCCTTTTATCCAAAGTAGGATAAAAGCGATATCTTTGGGCCCCTCGATGATTTTGTGATGACAAACGTAAATGCTCGGCCGGGCTAGGGCTAATTTGATTTGTTCAATTAGTCAGTCGTCATAAATTGGGAATCGAGATATAGTACAGAGAGAATGATTTGAAATCATATTTCATATGATATCTAGAATGGAGGAGTATATGATCCCTTATCTAAGGACACGCGTATCTGATAGGATCAGAGTTGACAGCGGCTTTGGAAAGCTACGATTGCAGATCAGGATCTGAAGTCATACACATAATAGTTATTAGACTTATCCAAGTGGGAGACTGTTGGATTAGTGTCGAAGTCCATAACTATTTTGGTATGTATTTGACCCGATGGTGCATGGTCCTTTTGGGTTGCCTTCACCAAAGCAACTTGATAGGATGAATTATGGAGAGAAAGGATTAAATATGATTTATTAATATATTATGGGAATAATATATTAAACGAGAAATCATATTGTTTAATTAATATTAGTCAATAATTAATTGGTAATTAGTTTTGTGACTAAAAGAGATTAATTAAACTTAAGGGTCTGGAATTGTAATTATAAGATAATTGCAATTTGGGCCATGGATTGCCTTATATTAAGGAGTGGACGAATTCTATGGGGGAAGCCCATAAGAAATCGTCCAAGGCCTTAAGGAAAGGGATCCATGGGTTGCTTAGGGCTTAAGCATCCAAATTAGGGTTTCCTTGTTAGATAACCCTAATAGCCTCCTATATATATGGATCCCTTATGACCAAAAACGTGGCTAAGACTTGTTCTAGGGTTTCACACGTTTTTGGGCAGCCTCTAACCTCTCTCCTCTTCATCCTCTTGCTTATGGTGTTTGTGAACCATTAGAGGAGTGACACTTGTGACTCTAAGCCTTCCAAAGTCAATACAAGGAGATTTGGGATTGTTATTGCTACATAACAATCAAGGTAACATCTTAAACCTATTCTCATGTTAATATGATTACTTGAATGCTAATATTGGGGTTTATAGTCTTGGATAATTTGCATGTACAATAGAGAAACCTAGATCCAAGCATTAGGGTTTGTATGTGCACATAGGATGTTCTTAGGACCAAAACCCATCAATGTATATGATTGTGTATTCACAAGACAACATGTTAGGACTGGTGAATACTCCATGAGATGTAGAGTAGAAGGGTGAGAGTGATTCCTATGGGTCTAGGGAAATTATAGCAGATGCTAGAATTGAGTGGATGTGATAGAATTGCCTGTTAGACTTACTGCTTAATTGTCAACAACTTTGTGCTTTTAGGAATTCTTGTTAATATTAATTAACTATCAGACGAATACGTTAAGTTGTAAGCCCCTAGAACTAAGTGGCCTTAGATTGTAGGTTTAGCTCTATTTCGCAGCTCCTGTTTGATTCTAATCGTTGTAGTGTGAGATCTTTGATCAAAAGACCACTTAATTCTAGTTGCATGTAATAGTATTCGCGAGATAGTCAATTCACAATCTTGGAGTATGACTCTAAGATTCGATATTGGAATGAAGTATAATTAACTTCTTGATTTAACCATTTCCACAATTCCCGATTCCTATTCTTAGACATACAAATGTACTAAGACTCACTTAGAGGATCAATTGAGATATATTGTTCTTAATCATTAAGACGTATCATAAAACACAATAAAAGGTACTCTCCCTTCTTCTTAGAATAGAGAAACTTTTATCTTTCTGCCTACTTGATTTTTCTTATTCGTTCTGCTATTTATTGAAACCTTTTCAATCAACTCAGAATTACACTTAATCTTATAAGTATAATCATATTTACTAAACTTTAGTAAATCATGACGAATATCTTTATCACTCTTGTGGTGGACTTGATCGACGCACAACCTAGTGTACTCGATCTCCTAGTCCTTCACTTGACACTTTGTCAAAGAATTAGTCTAATCTCCAAATATAAAGTTTCTCATTCATCATACAACCATGTTGTATGATTCCAAGTTTTTGTCCACTTGAAACTTGGGCGATGAGAATCTTTCCCTATTTGGAAAATTCTCGACATTTCCACAAATAACATAATTAAGAATCAAATCCATCATTGCTAATAATAGAAATATTCAAACATCAATTTTTCATACATGCCATTGCAAGGATAAATAAATAATAGAAAATAAAAATTTATTTTGTTGTGGAAAATTTGTCCTTACAATGCAATTCAACTGAAAACTATGCTATTACATATTTCTTAGCAATTTACCCCAACTCTAAAGTAGCAGCTCAAAACATCCGATCCTCAAGCAATGTGATCAAAATCCATTTCTTCACGATCAGATTCAACTTACTTCTTCCCTTAAGCTTCCTCTCTTTTCTTCGATCCTACAAAACATCAAAATGTAATCTTATCACATCATGTATTAGAAATCAAAGAATAGGGACTTATAGAGTTAGTTATTGGACTTTACCTGAAGTAGAGCCATACGTCTTCACTCTCCCATCTCTTAGATCTCTCAGGTAAACAGGACAGCTTTGTCTCCAACGCCCCTTCTTATAACAATGAAAGAAAATGGACTCCTTTGGCACAGCACATCGGAAAATCACAAACTTAGTCCTTTCTGGACTTCCAATGTTACCAGTGTCCATTAAAGTTTGGGAGTTTGATTGACCAACCAAATTTGCTTGACCAGCACGCCAAATCATTGTTGATTCAGCAGCTATAAGCAAATAAGTCAAATCCATGAGGGTCACATCGTGAACCATCATATAGTACTCTCTTAAGAACTCACTATATGATTTAGGAAGCGACTGAAGAACCCAATCAACAGCCAACTTACCTGAAATCTCGACACCCAACATCCTTAACCTATCAATGTGTGACTTCATTTCCAAGATGTGTGCACACACAGGTTGCCCATCTTCATGTTTCATTGCCAAAAGGGCTTGAGTGAGCTTGAACTTTTCAAGCCTTCAAACTTGTGGGTCAGGGAGAATAATTTAAGGAGGTGGAGGAAGTGAAGCATGCTCTCCGGTTCCTCGATGATATCGTGGAATATCATCTTCAAATGGAAAACTTGTTCCATGGGATTTGGGAAGACAACTGTTAGATTCAGACATCTACAAAACGGGAGAAATTCAAGTTAGTTGATAAGAATCCTTGACGTAACACCCAAATGAAACATCAAGGCTGGATCCAACACAATACTCTACAACCTAGAAGAGGGATGTCGTGATCTAGTTGCAGAATATTTGAAGGTAGGTAAATGACGATTTACTAATTTCCACCATGAAAAAAACAAAAAGAATTAAGTTTTAAATGTATTGAAACTCCTAGATCTTTTGAGATTCATTGAACTTTTCAATGGCATGTTTAATCTCGATTATGCTCTTCAAGTTTGCGACTGGGATGCCAAGGATCACAAACAAGGTGTGAATAACTGTGCGAGTCACGTGGTGCACTCAATGCTACTATCACCTAATCAATGTGTCGGTTAACCACACACGCTCCACTAATCTATGATAAACATCGAGCCACTATTCACTACCAATGTCAACCCCAAATTAGTGTGCTAGTTAACCACGTACGCTCCACTAACGTTTGGCAATGGTGTGAAGTGTAATTCCATGGATTAGCATACAATTTCACATTTTGCCTAAACTAACTGTGATTTGGGAATTTGTAAAAGCATGTAGTTACTTTGTACCTCGTTATACTTTTAATGGAAGGTTTCGTGCTATCCTACCCGTTCGCTAACAACCCTCCACTAGTCAAGAGTGCGGTGGGTAAGAGTGGATACCCATTCAATCGCCATTTTATAGGCAATTTCCTTAAACACCCCTTATAGACCAGCTTCGTGAATGAGGCCTACTAACGGTAAGACTGACTGTTTACTTACACATATATAATATTAGACTTTTAATGTTATATATACATAGTGTAGGGTGTATTTTAAACTTTTAAAATACTAGGTGATATAATTCAATTAATTATACTTTTAATTTAATTAAATGTAAACAAAAACTTTATGGATTTATTAACTCTCTTTTAATTATACACTTTAATTAATTAACAAAACCATAAGGGTGTAATTTGAAATTTTCAAAATATGAGGGTTTTAGAATTTAACATTTCAAAATTAAACTTTTAATCAACTTTTAAATTCCAAAACCTGAGGGCAAGTTTTGAAACTTTTCAAAACATTTGGGATTAGAATTTAAATATTTCAAAATTAACTTTTAATCAAAAATCTAAATTCCAAAACTTGAGGGCAAGTTTTGAAACTTTTCAAAACATTATTAGGAATATTCTAGATCACAAATTCAAATAAATCACTTAACAATTAATTGGTGATTATCTAATTTTGAACTAGTCCAATTACATGCAAGATAATACATCAAATAATTCAAATAATCCAATTTTATCATATAAGGAAGTAATTATTCAATTAATATGACATTATCTTTTATTTTGGCAAGGATAATCACCCAATATCATAAAAATCTGATTTCTATCAATAAAAAACGTTTTGGTAATTATCCCACAACAAAAAGGCAAGAAAATCACGAAATTTACTCCATCTGCGACTCTAATAATATATAACTGAAATTAGGGTTTAGATCTTACCTTTGATTGTTATATAACAATAATAATTAATCCTTGGCTTCAAAAAGCTTAGTACCTCAAGTGTTGCACCTCTAATGAAGTCACAAACACCACTAAGAAACTTGGATGAAGAGGGAGGAGAGAGGAGGCACCAAAAATAGCTGGAAACCCTAAAGGAAGTATTCACCACGTGTTTGGGGCCATGAGGGTTCCTTATATATGTTGGCTATTAGGGTTTACAGCTAGGAAACCCTAATCTGACTGCTTAAGCCCTAAGCAGCCCATTGACTCCCTCTTTAGAAGCCTTGGATGATTTCTAATGGGTTTCCCTATAGAATTCGTCCACTCCAACTTCTATGGAGTCCATTAGCCCATCAATGTAATTATCTTATAATTACACAATAAGTCCCTTAAGTTTAATTAATCTCTTTTAGCCACAAAATTAATTCTTAATGAATTCTTGACTAATCCTCCTTAATAAATGAAGGTTTTTTTTTGCCACATGTCAATCTCTCATGAGTTTTGAACTTGTCATTTTGTAGTATTTTTGAAAGAAATATTATCCACTTGTCAATTTTTGGTTTGTTTCAATTTTTAAAATTAAAGTCATATACTATATATGTAAAGAATTAAATATCATTATAATAATAAATTGCAATAAATATATTTCTTTCTTTCTTATTTTAAAATAGTACATTAAAAAATATTAATAATTTACATTTTAATGTTTAATTTTTTTTTTTAAAATCAACCCGTGTAATACACGGGTCTCACACCTAGTATTAATTAAACAATATGATTTCTCCTTTAATATATTATTCTCATAATATATTAATAAATCATAATTAAACCTTTCTCTCCTTAATTCATCCTACATATTGCTATGGTGAAGGCAACCCAAAAGGACCATGCTCATAATCGGGTAAAGTACATACCAAAATAGTTATGGACTTAGACACTAATCCAACAGGTTTGACATTAGTGTGCCAAGAATTGATGGTCAGAAGAACCACGAAATCTGTGGTAAGGGTGGGAGGACCCACGTGTTCGCACCCTACAAGTGTAAATACGGTTGACACATACAGAGAGGACATGTTCGTCAAGATTGCATATTGGAGATGAAGATATATCACCATGATCATTATTATGATCAAATTAATCGAGATGTTCCTAGTATGTTTTCTTTATGTTAGTGTGGTTATTATATCCTAATTACATACGTTCGAGTATGAATAGCCACCCTTGTAACATTTAAAGCACGACCAAGTTAGGAAGTTGTACGTGTAGGGTGCATAACCTTTAAATTACGAATATTTATTTGATCTTATATTGTGTGCAAGTGCTTAAACCAATTTTGACTGGGGAATGAGTTTCTCTTAGGATCTTTTACATTTAGCAAGGATCTGATGTTGTGGTGGGAGTTTTGGAGCATCTTAATAAGTAAGAGGTGGCCGATCGACTTGGCTCCGATAATGATGCGGGAACTGCCTATGACAGTGAAGATGGATTTTCAGGTCACGATTGATGCTTAGTTTGTTTGTTGTCACGAACAGTTCTGAGTTCAAAACCATGTGGGAGAAGACAATTAGTACAAGGTGATTTCATAGGTAGGGCATATCATTATGTCTAGTCGTAAGCACTCGCGGTGGATATTTTCAACAATGTAGAAAAGAAGATATATGAGGATGTGTCGGTTGTATGGCAGTCTGCAGGAGTTTTCCTTGAGAAGCTCTGAGATATTTTCATAAATAAAATGATCTACCAAGTTTCATCTTATGCATAGTCACATAGAATCTAAACCATATGGTCCATCTAAGAGAATTAGGGTTCGATCAGTCAATAGCAACATCAATTGTTCGTTGGATCCCAAGTGGGGGAGAGTTACCCATGTAGGAAACAGTCTAACAACTGTACAAACCTTAGTATAATAGGGAAGACTTAAGTCAGCTACGATTCGATTCAAGAATGGATTATCATTGCCACCTGCTATGTATTCAAGAATATTGGGGGTTTGTTCGTATTTAGCAGGTTTAGCTTATTGGAGTAATTTTTCATCAGATGTTTCGGTTCATAAAAATTTATTCATGTATTAGGTATTTGAATAGGTTCTGGTTTAGGATCATGGTGAGGGTCTCGTTGCATGTTCTTATCCGATGAAGTCTTGTTTATTCATGATATGGTACGAAAACCAGATAGGTTTAGATTCCTGGGTTTCAATATATCAATTTTTCTTTATTGCTATTTCAAGGGGATGTTGGGATGATAGTTTTATACCTATAGGCTCATTAAGGTTTCGTCGTCATTCTTTTGGGATGATATCAAGACCAAAGAATTGTCATGGGCTAAACGAATGGTAATAAAAAAACCTATAAGTCTATGGGAGGATGGTCACATGTCTATAGACCCACAATGGTGGGGTGTGAGATTACAATTTGTAGGAATTGTATACATGTTTAGCCTAGTTAATCTGATTGTTAATGATGGTACCATAGTGGAGGGTTCAATGCGTGGTACGAGACCTGGGGTGCAAAGAGGAACAATATAAGAGTATGAGTTGGGCATATCAATGGAAAATTCTTAGTCAGTATATAAGATACACCTTTGTCCATGTAGTTGGAAGTGTTGATAAAAAGTTTGCTTTATTTGGGAGCGGTGGAGCTCCTTGTTAAAGGATTAGCTATTTTTGTACGTAAAGAAGTACGAATGATCATCGACTTAGAGGATTGCTATCGGGAATTTCAGAACATATATTTTAGAGTTATGAGATCCTTGCAAGGAGTTGAATTCTGATGCTATACATGGTTAAGGATTACGATGGTAAAGTTCTTTATCATCCATGTAAAGTAAATGTAGTTGTTGATACCTTTAGTTGGAAGTTGGTTGATGATCCCCTTAGATAGTGTTGTCTGTGTATGGCAATGTTTACTCCTCTGTTGGAGTTGTTGGAAAAGATTCTGGAAGTGACGTTATTGGAACAAAAAGTAAAATGCGAGAGATTTTCAAGAAAGATTTCGATAGTCGATCAGGACATTCGGGGTTATTTTGACATGTTGGTCAGTCTGTGTCCGTATACTAGAGGTATCAAGAAGATGTCTACGATAGGGAGGTCATAGCCATGCGCGGGGTGCCGGTTTTTTTATCTCTAATAAATACTTGTGGTTCGTGTCTCCATTTTGGAGAAAGGTTTCAGGAGGAAATACGTGGTGTGATAAAAAGTGTAGGATGCCTATCTATTAGGCGAGATTGGGTATCGAGTACTAGGGAGCACGGATATCGTGCTTAAGGAGAATGAATTGATTCAGGTGTCACAGTCGCAGATGGAAACCACACAGAGTATACATGAGGGTTACGCTGATATGAGATGTTTAGAGTTAGAATTTCAAGTAGGAGACTATATATTGTTGATAGTATCACATGGAAGGGGGTGATCCGGTTTCGTAAGAGGGGAAAGTTTCGACCTCGACACATAGGCCCTTATACAGTTATAACATGAGTGGGGAAGGTGGCATATCAACTAGAGTTACCGGAAGAGTTGAGCTGGATTCATGACACCTTTCATGTGTCTCAGTTGAGGAAATATTTGGTAGATGAGACAACTGTAGTCCCCCTGGAAGACATTCAGATTGATGAAAAGTTAAACTACGTGGAAAAGCCTATTGCCATTATGGAAAGGAAGACGAAGACTCTACGAAACAAAGAAATCAAATTGGTGAAGGTGCAATGGAAGCACAGAAAGGGATCTGAATGGACCTGGGAGCCGGAGTCTGAGATGCAGATTCATTACCCTGAGCTTTTTGCAAGAAACGACTTCTAGGACAAAGTCTGATTCAACTGGGGGAGAGTTGTAACGCCTCGATATCACAGTATGCGTTCATTCTTATATATATATATATATATATATATATATATATATATATATATATATAGTAATTAAAATATATTAAATAAAATAAATTAATAAATAATTTAAAATATTAGTAAATTGGTTAGAGAATTAATTATTTAAGTGGGAGGGTCCTCTTTGCAAAAACCTAAAACTAGTAATGCTAACCTCTTTGCCTTTTGGGCTAATATCGTCATTATGAGGACTTGAAGGGCTATTTTTGCCATTTTCAAATTTCTTGCATGTTAGCTCACACGTACGAGATTCTTCCCTCTATGCAGCCCAATAAAACCTCTATAGGATCAGCCCTCTCCCCATGCCTTAAGCTCCACACAATAAACCTAATCTATGTGTGTGAGTGTGGTTGCGGCTACAAGATCAAAAGAGAAGAGAGAGAGAGAGAGAGAGAGAGAGAGAGAGAGAGAGAGAGAGAGAGAGAGAGAGAGAGAGAAAGAGAGAGATGAGAAGGGAGTGACGGGATAGAGGAGGCATAGATTGCTGTCATGCTCATACCTGTAAAGGGAGTGTTGCAAGGGCTTGGCTGGAATCAGTTTCTCCTTAAGTAAGTCATAAACATAATCCTTTCTTCCTCCTCCCTTTCTTGTGGTTCAACCTTGCACTCTCCACCATAAATTACCATGATTGGCTGCCATTACTTTCCTTGCCGACAATCATTGCCACAATGCTAGGTGGTAGTGGGTGGTGTCCATAATTGACCCCTTTGACACCTTGAATCATTCTTGAAGGCTTAAACTCAAACCTTGATGATTTGCCCATTCTAGCCTTACACTTTGTTCTTGTTCTCCTACAAATTACATACTTTGGGGTATGATCTACCCAACAATCATGATTTCTAGTCCTAAACCTTTAAGTCATTGTTAATACTTCATACTCCAGTAATTAAGTCATTCACCCCATGACTTAATGGGTTAAGTAGCCTCATTAACCCTAAAAAGCCAAGCTGAGAATTTCTGGAAAATGTCCTAATCTGTTCCGATCTTTGAAAGACCATATCTTGGTCATGAGAAATCCCTTTTATTCGAAACCAGTGCACAAAGTTTCCTAATTTAGTCCTCTACACTTCATTAGTAAAATTCACCATAAATTATAGAAAAATAATTGGGAAGTGTTCAAATACTACTTTTAAATATAAGAACTAGATCTATCACCATATTATAGAGTTTTGAAAGTTACGGAGTTTAAGGTGGGAAAAACAGGTCCCAAACAGTCCCTAATTTTTATGTAGAAAGCTGAAATTTAAACCCTTAGTCTATTTGCACGATTAGGGAAAATAATTAACTAAACTTGACTTAAATCATTATTAATAGCAAGTGTGAGGGGAAAGAAGGTGTGATTGAGTCTTGGGTTGCTTTGGAGGTTGCTTTGCTCTTGGAGGTGAGTTCCTTACTACATGGTCTTGTGTTATATTTTCCTTATGTTAGCTCGTGTGTGTTATGTGCGTATTGTTTGCATGGATAGTACTAGGTTGGGTAGAGTCTAGTGGTTTGCCTCATGTATTGAGAATATGCATGGTAGGACTCGGCACATCCAAGTGGGGATCGGGCGTAGCCAATGTGTCCCAAAGGCTCAACGAAATGAGCAAGGGGGGTCGGGCATGGCCAATGTGTCCCAATAGGTTAGGGTACGGGGGATCGGGCTCAGCCAATGTGTCCCCAGGGCTCGATGCATTGAGCAAGCGGGATCGGGCATAGCCAATGAGTCCCAGTAGGAGTATGTTTGTTACTGATTTGTTCTTTGACATGCATGCATGATTATGTGTTTGATATAGTTTGTATCAGTGGGTAGGGGTAAGGTTGATATGATATGATACTATGTATGTTTGGAATTCACTAAGCTTTGTGCTGACCCTATTTCCCTTAAAAAACTGTTTCAGGTACACAAGATGGTCGGTCGTGATTATACACATTGGCTCGAGGCAGATGTTGTTTCTATTTTTGAACTTGAATAAACGTTTCTTCTAAATATTTTAGTACATTGATTGACATTGGTTTACGAATTTTGAATGGATCTTGGGTTTTGCTTAAACTTAATTTGAATAAATTTATTAAAGTGGAAGAGTTATATTTTATAAAAAGAAACAAAAAAAATGTCCAAATTTATTGTAAATTTTGGGATGTTACAAGAATATCTAGAGAATCCGCAGAACTCTTTTTTCCTAGGTTTAGACTAGTATTTATACTAGCCTCTCTCTTTAGGAGTGTTGATGATTTATATTGTATTATGAGAGTTAGAGTTTATGTAGAGACATGTCTTACAGTTCTTAGTGAATTCTTAGATTGTACTCGTTCTTTTTGTAAGAGATTTATTCTTTTGAAAAAACTTGTTAAATAATATTGGTTATTATTTGTCAAATACTTGTGCTACTATTCTGCGTTTCTTTTAGATTCATACCCAAGTGTTAGGGTTTGGGACCATCAAGTGGTATCAAAGCAGGCCAGATCATTCGTTCTAGGATCTGTTAAAGATTCATAAGTTGAATCTCTATTTAAAAAAACTAGAAAATAAGAAGAAGATGAAGAAGATATCTTATACAATCATCAAGTTATGAAGAATATTTTAGAAACAAAGAAGAGAGAATATGGTATGTTTTGTTATCTTTGGTACTAACTAACTGCATTATTTATGTCTTGTCCTTAAAATGTCTCTCATATGTGAGAACTATTAAGTGGAAGGATCAACAAAGATACAAATGTTCTTGATGATGTATGATCTAAAGGCACTTATATCTATGTTCTTTAATGCTGAACTTGATCTGAAATACCAAATCATCAATCAAAATCAAGAAAAATAGAAGTGTTGAAGAAGAAACTGATAGAAAAGGAGAAAGATATTTTAGATTTGAAAGAAAAGATAAAAGAGAAAGATGTACCTAAAGAATGTTCATCATCAAGAAACCCTATCTTTCATTCTGATGAACATCACAACATCTCTTGCACTTAGATGTCTCACGTTGATAAGTTTCATGTTGAGAAACCTCAAGTTGCTAGAAAAACTTCATCAGAACCGATTACCATTCCCAAAAAACCCTCTCCTTAAGCTTCTTCTCACATTAGAATGACTTCAGTTCACTCTCTAGAAAAATCTCATCCTAATAATTTTATTCACAATACAAAGAATTTTGGCAATGTGAAACCTTTTTAAATTGTGAAGAATCCATCTCACCTTGTCAAGGCTCCAACTGCATCTCAAACTCCGATCATCAAAAAAGCTAAAAACATGCAAATTTTTTGATGTATGTTTTTGTTTTAATAATGCTTCTTACAGGGAAAAACAAACAAAGAAAAGGAAACAGAGGTCACAAGGTAAGAATTATTAGGTTCTAAAGAAGCTGAAGGTAAAGCAAGTTTGGGTTCCAAAGATTTCATCTCAACAGTCTGAATAAAAGAAAGCAGTCAGAGTTAGAAAGAAGCACTATGATCAAAAGTCTCCAGGAAAGAAGAAGAGGGTTCTGAAACCTCAAACTGGTTTTTCTTCATTTGATCAGAAATTCTCAGAAGAAAGGTATGTTGCAAAGACCAATCTCAAATGAGTTCCTAAAATTGTTTGTTAATTTCTAAGGATGTGAGAGAGTGAATTTTTGTTTTTTTTTAAATAAAAAAGATCTATATTTGTTGTCTCTCTCATTGAAGAAATGTTTAAAAAGGGTGTGTATATGGTTAATGTTTAAAAAGGGTGTGTATATGGTTATTTTTACTAATGATGTTGAAACAATTTTAATGGTTGTCTTGTAAAATCTTTGTCACAAGATGTGTCAATTCATTTGATCAAAAAGATGCTAGCTGTATTTTGTCTTTTGTCATTATTATTACAAACCACGACAAGTGTGTACCAAAAAGCATGGGTACTATATTTACTATCAAATGAAAAAGAGCATGGTTGTTATTTCCTTATGTAGCATGGGATGTCATAAAGTTCAAATAAGTTTGCTGAAAAGGGGTAGTTTGGTTATTATACTTCAGGTGTTGATGACTAAGAAAAGGCAATTGACGAGAGTGGTGGCTGTGTAAAGCTTAAAAGCTACTAATACACATAAAGTAGTGTTTTGATGGTATTCTCTTATGTTGACTACTAAAGAAAAATGTAATTTTATTATTATCCAATGGATATAAGGTATTATTTTCGATTTTTTTAGGCAAATGTAGTGATTGTGTGGTGAAGTTAGAACAATGGTCATATAGAATGAATGGGTTACAAAAGAAAGACATATGTTTTTGTATAAAACCCTTCGATAACTACCCTCATATCGCTAATACCACTAGAGCCTACTCATACTTTAAGCTTTTCCAAAATCCTTAAACAAGCCACCGGTATCAGTGCATCACCACCATGAGATTCTTCATCTTCCCGCTGCACATATCAGTGTCATACTCACATATCATAGTTCAATGACACTCTCTTTGATCTCAAGGTCTTGTTGAATGTTTATTATGTGTTGAAGATTCAATATCATATTGTTTCTAATAAAGATAATGTCATGATTTTGGAAGGAACACCTCATTTCCTTGCGTCTCATAGAAAAGTTTGGGTTGATTCTATTTTCTCACTACAAGGAAAAAGGCCATTACCAGCGACAAAAGTCGCCGGTAAAAGTCCCAAAAGTCGCCGGTAATACTAATAGCGGCGACGCGTCACCGGTACTGAGTCGCCGCTACTGCTTCGTCGCTATTGATCAGTTTGTCGCCGCTAATGATAAAAGTCGCCGCTATTGACTCTGTCGCCGCTAATAAGCTAGTCGCCGGTAATGACTTCTATCGCCGGTAATAACTTTTGTCGCCGGTAAATTTTTTTTAATTAATGATTTTGGTTGCCGGTGATAATGTCGCTGGTAAAAGTGTCGCCGATAATAACAATATTCGATTAAATATCAAAACCAATAGTGTCGATGCTAATTACAAAACAAACATCCTGTTAAATATCAAACATGATAATGTCAATGCAAATTACAAACAAACATCCAAATACAATTAAATATCAAAAGTCATAATATCCGAGTAGCAAAACAACAAAATTTTTACAATCTACCAAGTAGCAAAACGTGACAACATATGCAAATAAAACCCATCCTTACATACCATCATCGTCGTTCCCATCGTTTCCTTGATTATTTTGGGATTGAAAAAACGAATAAAGCTCATCCCTACATGCCGGGTCGGCGAGCATTGCACAAAGATTTTCCAACTACATAATTAATAACAATATATATAAACTTATAAGTTAGATCGTCAAACATAAACAAAAACTATCAAAATGCATTGATATTTTTAAACTAAGTAGAAAACCAAAGTACATTGCTATTTCTTGCACTTGGGACAAAAACCAAATTACCAAACTTTTTAGCAAATAATCACCACAAAACCAAAACTACCAAATCAACATGCATTTTACGATGCTAAAGTAGATTGCTATTTTACCTGTGATGGTTGTGATGGTTGCAAAGGCTGTGGAATCGTCGGGAGACCAGAAGGTTTGCGGCCAATGCCTCTAATGTGGCCACGTCGCTCTCTTAATACTTTCTCGAACGTAGCTCTTTCTTGAGCGGGTGTAACTCACTTTCACATTGAGTTTATTCTAACAACTCTTCAACTAACCGATTCTGTAACTCCCAAAAGTGAGTAACAATTAAGTATAAATAAACATTTAAATATATGATAAAATTATAATTAAATACTTACATATTGTTGTTCCGATTCAGCAGTAACAAATACACCATTCTTATCGGTCTGAGCTTTGCGAAATGTTTCCACTCTCTTAAGGTTCTGTTTAACTTTAAAAATTATATTATATTTTAAATAAATTATTACATGTATCGTAGGGTACCTTCTTATAGCAAGTACTGCTATACGAGCTCGAACCCCCACAATTCACATTTGTTTGCTTTTCACTAGTTTTTTTGTTCCTTTATGAAGCAATTATGTGTTTGTCAGTTTGAAAATACTCAACTGCCTTCACCCAGTTATCAACAACCATACCATCCGAAGGATTGACCAATGCTCTCGGGATATCTTCATACCCTCCGACCATCTTGAAATATTCTTTTGTGTCGGTTGTACGCTCTCGATAACCTTTTAACAAGGTTGCTTGAAAACCCTCTGTCAATAGATTAGCTTGTGCATCCTGGTACATTTGATTGAGATCAAACTTCGTCTACAAAAGAAAAGTTAACCAAGTAAAAAACAATTATAGTTAACCCTATAAAATATATTTAAATAAATAATTACCGCTAAATGTTGTAATACAGTGTCCTTTATATAAGGGGAAACTCTTTTCCAACTCCATTTGTCAAAAGGGAGCATCTGCCACATTGTTTTTCCAACTTCTTGGGAAAACATGTCTCCCGGCTCTCCTACGGGATTAAATGTCATATCCCTATCATATTGCATGCCAATTGGTTTCCCCTGGTTCTGTAAGATTGCTTTTTCAAGCATTATATTTTTAGCTTTTCCTCGAACTTTCCTTTGGGCACGTTCCTCAACGACAAATGTAATTAAAAATTATTAGAAACGATATTTAATTTATGATAATTGAACGAAAATAGTAAATAAAAATTCATGATAAGACTTACCGTCCTGCTCGTGCTGGCCAGGACCTCTACCACCTGGGAAAGGTGGGTCCTCAGTTCCGTCTCCCCCATGTCCACGACCCATGACAGCAGTCATGGTAAACATAAACAAAAGCCACACTCTCATCATTTCCTGAAAAATTATAAGATATATAAATACAAATTTTATTACAGATACACATTACTTGTAAGTTTTTAAACAATTTTATAATAGACATTATGTTGTTGTGTTGTTCTTTTTTATCATCGAGATTAAAATATATATAAGTTTTTAAACAATTTTATAATTTTTTTTTGTGTTTTTTTTTCCAATTATAACAATAATTTTTTTTTTTCAATTATAGCATCCTTTAACCTATTTTTATGGTAACCGATTATTATTGGTTATAGAAATATAATCTTATGAATTAATTTGAAGATTATAAGTTAACTATATCACTTATTGGTTAATTAATTTGGAGTTAGCTTGAGTAAAAACTAGAAGCTTTCTAGTTTTTGTATACAAGTTTTTAAACAATTTTATATTTTTTTTTGTGTTTTTTTTTTCCAATTATAACAATAAGTAATTTTTATTTTATTTTCAATTATAGCATCCTACTTATAAGAAAACCACATAATTTTACATAATACATAAGAATATGAAATTCACATACTTCTACACACATATTATGTTGTTGTGTTGTTCTTTTTTACCGTCTAGATTAAAATACTCATATACCACATATACATCAAATACACATACATTGGCATATATACAACAAATTCACATATATTCAAATTAAAAGTGAAATTAGCAAATGAACTTACCTTTCTTCAAGAAATGGAGTTAGAAATTGGTCCCAAAAGCTTTAACCACACCTAGAGAAATTTGCTTGGAACAATGTGAGGAGAAATTTGCTTCTAATCCAAAACAACACCACCAAAAACAAATATATGAACAATTTATTACCATTCAATCACTATATGAAGCTAAAAATCGAAATTAACATACAAATTGAAAAGGAAATTACAAAATCAACTTACCTTTGTTGAAGAAATGGAGTTAGAAATTGGTCCCAAAAGATTTAACCACACCTAGATTCTTAATAGGACACAATGTGGGAAGAAATTTGCTTGGAACAAGCAAATAGAAGTGAAAATCGGAAGAAGCTGGAAATGGCGAAGGAAAGAAGCGCAACAAACAGAAAGCAAATGGAGAAATGAGGGTTCCTTGTGCGTTTTTTTATATGCGAGAGGCAATAGCAGCGACACCTTTAGCGGCGACAGGTAGAGCTTTACCGGCGACTTTTAGCAATAGCGGCGACAAACTGGAGGGAAGGATACCACGTGTTTTTTCGTTAACTATTAGCGGCGACTTTTTTAACTCTTTAGCAGCAACAAATATGTCGCCGGTATTAGGTTAGATAGGATAAAACACCCCACCCGTTGGATTAGATATCTCATCGAACGGTAACAGAGGGGGAAAGCGCGGATCCGGGTGCCAACCCTTTACCGGCGACACTATTACCTGCGACAAAGGGCTTTAGCGGCGATAATATCTAGAGTCGCCGCTAAAGTCCCTTGTCGCCGGTAATAGTGTTGTCGGTAAGGGTATATTTCTTGTAGTGTCTCGAAAGAGTGGGTGTCTTTGATATTGTTAAAAGAAGAAAGTGAAAGCATGCACATGGGTAATTTGATCAATGCATAATTCAAACAAAAGTTGCCAATTAGATATAGGGACCTGCGTAATTGGTCTCAAAATTGAACCTTGATGATTAAAAGAAACAATATTTGTTGCATGGGTGCATGAAACGAATGGAAGGATTTTTTTGTCTTGTTCTTCACGTGAGTTGGTTGGGTGTTCAAGCATGGTGAGTTTTCTTGTCGGTTATTGTCATTGAGGAGCGGGTGTAAGTATTGGCTGTAATTTTTTTGTGATAAAAGAAGGATAGTGTGTGTGCTTTTACTTTTGCAGTTTAAATGTTTAACTAAAGGAGTTCATATAACAAAATATGTCAAGACAAAATTTTCACGTTGATAGTCTCTTATCATTATATAGTTATAAAGAAAACATTTTTCCAAGCATCACATTCATTTGAAACTCCTATGTATTTTTTCTTTCACCACGTTCATTTGAAACTCTCATGACTTTTCAAATTCTTTCTAATAATAATTATAATTTGGTTAATTAAGTTAAATAAATATCAAACCTAAAGTGTAATGATATATAAACTAAATTTTAATATTAAAATAATATATTTATTTCTACTTATAAATTTATGTTTTTAACTTTCAACATATTATATTTAATTTATTAGTTTTAATATATTGTTGGATGTAAACCATTATCATTTTTAAGATACAACTTTGGAACAATTTGTATAAAATACTTAAATTATTAATTTAAATATAAAATTATAAGATCAACTTAAATATAAATTTTAGTTTAACTTAAAACTCAAAGAATATTTAGTAAATAGTTAAAAATGATAAATTGTAGTGTCTTTCTAATAATGATTATAAGTTATGGCTTTAACTTTTAACATATTATACTTAATTTATTAGATTTAATATGTTATTATATATAAATCATTATCAGTTTAAAGCTGCAACTTTTGAATAGTTTGGACAAAATACTTAAATTGCAAACTTAAATATACCATTACAATGTCAATTTAAATATAAATTTCAGTTCCACTTAAAAAAGCAAAGAATAATTTGTAAATATTTAAAAGTGATAAATTATAGTGATTAATGCAAAACTAAATTGTAATCTCAAATTAATTAAAATATTTCCTAAAGATAGTTTTATAATCGTTAAAAGTTTTCAAATAAGTAGTTTATAATAAGTTACAAAAAACAATAGTTAAAAATAACTCAATATAAATGTTTATATTGTTACCTTTAAAATCAAAAAATAATGTTTGATGTTTTAAATAATTATAATGATAGAAATTAAAACATTAACATATAAATTTTAAAAAATTAATTAAGAATAACAACAACTATAAATAACATTAAACCATATATTATATTTAAATTTATTCATGTGTAACTCACGAGTAGAAGTTATCCAAACGATTAAGATTAAGAAGTTATAATATATATATATATATATATATATATATATATATATATATATATATATATATATATATATATATATTATCGTATAATTGAAAGTAATCAATATATTATATCAATTTAGTATACGAATTATTATATTAAATTTAACGACGACGTTACTGTTATATTTAAAAAAAATATATATTTGTAAGGACTTCAACTATATAGGTGTTATCACGCATTACAATGTGAACTTCAATATAAATTTTTGTTCCAATTAAAAAACCAAAAAATATTTTGTAAATAGTTAAAAGTGATAAATTGTAGTGATGAATGCAAAAACTAAATTGTAATCTCAATTTAAGTAAAATATTTCATGAAAATATTTTTATAATCGTTAAAAGATTCTAAATAAGTAGCTTAAAATAACTTACAATAGCAATAGTTAAAAATAACTCTATATAAATGATTATATTGTTAATTTTAAAATCAAAAGTAACGTTTGATGTTTTTAATAATCATGATGATAGAAATTAAAACATTAAGCAGATAAATTTTAAAAAATTAATTAACAATAACAACAATTATAAATAACATTAAACTATTTATTATATTTAATTTTATTCATGTATAACTCGCGGGTAGAATTCATTCAAACGATTGAGATTATGAAGTTATAGTAGATTTATATATTATTATATAATTCAAAATAATCAATATATTATATCAATTTAGTATACAAATTATTATATCAATTTAGTATACAAATTATTATATCAAATTGAACAACATCATTATTGTTATATTTTAAAAAACATATATTTGTAAAAGACTTCAACTATATATGTGTTTCTACGCAACGCGCGGGCATTTGCCTAGTGTGATGTGCTTTCTGGATATCTCTCTAAAAGGCAACAGCATAAAAGCATTTAAAAGTCAAAGTAAAAAAAAGGTCATCTTTAATTAAGTTTTCTTTTTAGTCAATTTTTTTTTCAAATTCTGAATTAGCTTGTCTCTAGTTTTTGCATTAGTTTATATATATATATATATATATATATATATATATATATATATATATATATATATATATATATATATAGCTTAAAATAAAAAATAAAAAAATAAAAATAAAAATAAAAACTAAAAAATATAAAATAAAATAGTTCTGTTTTCTAAAAGTTTTTACTTAAATTTCTTTGAGTAAAATTTTCTTTTGTATTTTCGTTCATAGTTTTTAAATTTATTTAATTTTGGTTAGTTTACATTTTTTTCTTTTATTTTTATTTTGCTTTTGTAATTATGGTTTAACTATAAATTTCAAAAAACGTGTTGTGTAGGTCTTCTCAGATTATCTATGAACATCATAAATTGTTTACCCCCTAAAGTTTAATGTTGTGTTTGGCGTTCCAATTATCTATGAACATCAGAAATTATTTACCCCGTAAAGTTCTAATAGTCATGTCATTGTTGTGTGTGTAAGGTTCTTAGGTTTCATGCACCGATTTACAGATTGAGTAAGAGATAGCATGGAAGTTTGATCACGTGATGTGTCTTTTTCTTTGAAAAGAAAGTTTTAAGTTGGTCTTGGTGACAATATATATAATGTGTCAATACACATTTGGTTCATGATTTGCATAAACGTTGCTCCACTTTCATAAAATCGATGAGAAATTTCATTCTTTATGATCAATCATTGTGCTGACAAAGTGTCTCAAGAAGGTGCAAGAAATGAACCACAAAATTAGGGGGGGGGGGGGGGCAATTAATATTGACACAGGCATTTCATAATCCAAGCATATAACTTTGAATGATAAATTGTTCTTAGAAGCATGTTGATGTATGTGCCTAAATCTCTCTAAGTATCTCATCAGTATGACCGAGACCGACCAAGACCGTCTGCTGAGATGTCATTGAGTCACCCACTCATACTAATTGTTATGCATTTACATACCCTTTAACATGAGATTGCCTAGTCTTGATCAAAAAATTATTATAAGTCTTGGGTGTTTATTTCCTGATTAACTGTTTTATCCAAACCTTGTCCCTGGAAGCATGCTTGTCATATGCATCGATCTCATTGTCTGCTAAAACACTGAACATTGCCAAGTAGCTTAACCTGATTGCGTTGTAATCAGAGAAAGAGATACTTATCTGACCTTTTAATGACAAATGGTTATTGATGTACTTTACCTACTAGATTGAGGTATGACATGGTACGAATACGAATTAACTACGAATATATTCCACGGTTTTGACTAATCCGCCCAACAAATCTTCTAATACAGAACTTGATGATTTACTATATGATACCATACACTAATAAAGTTCGAAACTTTGTACCAATGTTTAAGCTATGCACCGTAGTTTATCACACACACCAATCCACTCGTGTCGTTAAATTCTTCTTAAAATCTTTATGATTCAGTGTCAACTACCAATCACTGATGAGAGCTTGAAAAATTTAGGTCAATGGGTATATCATATACGGTGATATATTATTAACACCTACCCACTCTTGCCCTCTTTCTTATAATAGAATTGGTTAATGATTCAACATATGAAACCATACGTTGATGAGACTACGCAAAATTGTGTACATGATCTACTATTGCAACAACACAATAGTGTGATACACCAAATCCTCTATTATCCTTTAACTTTTTTTTTGATGTTTTCTTTCATTTCAAGTTACTTACTATCTTCTTAAGAAACTCAAAAAAATAAAAAAAGGCAGTGATCATTGATGTTATCAAAAAAGGGGAGAAATGTTTAGTTCTGCTATGATGTCACTTGATCAATCACATAATTGCAGATACTCTTATAAGAAGAAGGTTATTTATCTAAGGGGACCAGACCTCAGATGTTGTTTATCTAAGGGGCAGAAAAATGTAAGGGGAGCATATATCAGCATATTACTTCATCTATATATTTATTCATTATTTCATTCTTTATTAATTTGGTTTTGATATCATCAAATAGGGGAGATTATTGGGAAACACATTTGTATAGAATTGATGATGCAAAATATATACATTATAGTTATAGTTTATTTGCTCATTTTAGACAGTCAGTCTTGTCTAAGTAAGTGTAAATGAAATAACTTACACAAGTTGATATGCCAGAGTTTGTTTATATAGTTAATATGAAGATATGATGATGGAAGTTTATTTATCGAAGACTGTAGTTCATCCCTTAATGACCAAATATCACTGGAGACACTATCAGCACCTAAGGCACTTAAAGTATTATCAACAAGAAGAGCATCATTCACTGCAGACTGATCAATGTGTCCATATGTTGAAGTACTTACACTGATGACACACTAATTATATGATCATACATGTTGAGTATGCAGGATGTATGTGTTGAGTATGCAGGGCGTACTCGTCCTGTTCCAAAACCCTAAAATTTAGGGTTGTGGCCCCTATTTAAGGACATTAACTCCTCTTGGACCTTCTTATAACCAACCTTCATCCCTCTTAGCACTGATATCAAAACCCTAACCCTTGAGTGTGAGTTTTGAAGCTTTTGAGTGAATTCTGGTGTTCTTGGTGGTGAATGAAGATCATTTGAGAATTAATTGTGCATTCAAGCTCTTGGATCCAAAATCTACACCTCATTCTTCATCTATATAAGGTATAAACCTCATACCTTGAGGCATGCTTTGCTAGATCTTGCTAGGGTTTATGTTTATGTTCATTTATCCCCAAACCTTAGTCTTTGTGAGTATGGACTACTCCTGACCATTTAAGCTGTTTTTATTGACATTTTTTAGTGCATGGTGTCATAAAAGCAAGCTTGGTCATTTCCTTTCATCCATGCATGAGTTATGGGATTTTTAGTAATGTTAGAAGTTAGGGTTTTGGCTTTGAGCTCTCTTTAGCCATACAAAGGCATAAAGTTGGCGACTATTGATTAGAATGCTTCTTACCGTCAGATCTAAGGTTGGGGTGAAGTGTCTTAATGATTAAGAGATTAAAAGTTATGAATTGAGTTTAGGCTGAGTACGCCATGTGTAGCCAGGCTTTGTGCTCTATGCCACGTGTAAAGCCTTGGTACGCAACACATAAGGTCATCTATGTTGACCTTTAACTTTTTGACTGAGTTTGACATTTGGTCAACTGTGAGGGTTTTGGTGTTGGAAAATGGTCTTTTTCCCAAATTGTGGATTAGACTTGGCTTAGGACTAGTTGAGTTTGGATAATTACATTAATTATTAATTAGGATTATTTGGTGCGATTAATAAGCGGAGTCTAGTTTCGGCAGTTTGGGTGGCAATTTGGGTGTGAGCTTTATGAGTCTTTCTTGCGAGGTGAGTCTTCTCACTATACTTACCTATGTGGTAGAATATATATGTTGACCAGCTGGATCTATTTGATGTTATAGTGATGTGAGTTACTGTGTGTGTTGAGACTTCGGGTAGTCTCCAACCCCCCCTCTAATATTTTAATTTCAAAAAACATTAAAAATTTGATTAATGAAGTAATTTCAATTTGAAGTACTCTTGACCCTTGATACTTAATTTCAATTTGAATAACGACTTCATCCATAACAAAACATTATCAGTGGTGGTTGTCGAAAAACATAGACATAGAGGAGGAGGGGGCTATTAATCTTATGGGGAGAGTTTAAGAGGATGTTTGGGTCTCTTCTAATATTATAATTTCTAAAAACATTACAAACTTGATTAAAGAGGAAATTTCAATTTGAAGTAACCTTAGCCCCTGACACTTAATTTCAATTTGAATAAGGACCTCATCTACAACAAAACATTATCAAAATGACCGAAATTTGCAATTTTTAAACCTTTTACCGGTTTAGTCAAATAAACCATTCCTACCATTTTTGCACTTTACTGTTTAAAGATTGACCCTAATAGACAAGAGAAGAAACGACTTTTCTAGAGAAAGGTAGAAAAAGGACATTTTTTTGTCCGTCGACTTTTCTAGAGAAAGGTAGAAAAAAGGACCTTTTTTTGTCCGTCTCACCAAGAAAATGATTAACATGTTAAAAATCCAACAAACGATAAATGTTTTTCTAATTAAATGAAAAACATGTTAAAATGCCAACAATTTAATTGAATAACATGCTATTTATCATTTCATTATATTTATCCACATAAGTGATTCATTTATATAATGGGAGCTCCATGTTATAACTTTGGCACACAATTTTGTTACCTTATTTCTTTTCAAACAAAAAATATATATATTTGGAGATTCTTCTAATGGCGTTTTCTACATTTTCTTTGTCCATTACAATCTTCTTAATGATTTTGCAGGTGTTATGGAATACTAGCATGTATGTGAATGGATGCTATACGTCCATCTTTAGCTTTGGTGACTCCCTGGCCGACACCGGAAACATTAAACAAATCGCCTCCATAACCCACACAGACGTTGAGGCTCTTCGGTGGCCTTACGGAGAAACCTTCTTTCATCAACCCACAGGTCGTGCCTCCAATGGTCGCCTCCTCATCGATTTCCTAGGTAACTCCTGTGTGTGTGTGTGAAAGTGATAGCTATTAAATGTGACTAGTAATGGTTGAGCCCTAGCTAGAACAACTTATATATTGCAGTAAACGGATAGATTTGATTGGACGTAGTTAAATTTATTTGTCCTGGATTAGACTCAACTTAGAGTTGTTTTGTTTGATCGAGGATTCAATTTGACTTATGGTTTAATGGATGTCTTATATGATAAATGAGATTCTAGTTGTCAGTACCATTGCATACATACATCAAATTTCGTTCATGCATTGACAAATACCTAAAGCATTTCACCGACCACGTTCCTCATATCATATACATGTCTGGATAAGCCAAATCCAGATGTGTAATGCTACGAGTGCCTTAAAAATTGACCTACATCTTGGAGGAACATTATCTTTGTATCAATCCTAGTGGTGGATTTAGATATTTGACATCTTGTAAATAGTATATAATAAACTATGTAGTTCATGTTCTAGGTGAATAAATTTTGATCTTTTCTTCTTCTTGAAGCTGAGAGTCTTGGGTTGCCATTGATACCACCGTTTCTGCATGACAAGGAGGATGACAAAGTGGTGGAATTTGGACAAGGAGTTAATTACGCGGTGGTGGCTGCAACAGCATTGGATACATCGTTTCATGAAGCAAGAGGGACCGTTAATGCGGCGGCAAATGTTTCTTTAGGAGATCAATTGAGATGGTTTAAACAATCATTGCCTTTTATTTGCAACAACACTTCAGGTAATCAAACATACATATGTGCTTCTACTGTATACAGTTGTGCTAACCATATGTGTGCAAAATATTTGTTATATATTGGGATTATAATATTTTCTAAAAAACCAAAGATTCTTGTTTATAGTTTTGAGATTCAATTCACAGTTTTTAGTGAGTACTTGTATTTATTATAATTGTTGGCAGACTGTAGAAACTTAATTGGGCGTTCTCTGATCCTAATGGGAGAGATTGGTGGAACCGATTACAACAATCCAATAGTTGGTAATAAACCAATCGACGAGCTAAATTCATACGTTCCACTTGTTATTGATACCATCATCTCAGCAGTTAATGTAACTACTCAAATCATTCAAACTATATTTTAAATTTCTTTTTCTAGTTTATGATTTTCTGTTGGAGTTGACTCTAATAGTTTTAAATACAGGAACTAATTAATATGGGAGCTCAAACACTGGTTGTTCCAGGAACCTTTCCAATTGGGTGTTCTGGTATGATCCTAACAAGCCATTTTTTTGAAAAAGAAGAAGAGTATGATAATAGAACCGGTTGCCTCATCAAGTTCAATACACTTGCTGAATACCACAATGAACTGCTGCAATCCAAACTAAACCACCTTCGAGAGATTCATCCGAATGTTATCATCATCTATGCTGACTACTACAATGCTGCCATGCAGATTATCCGTTCTCCAGATAAATTCGGTACTTTTTAATTTCTTGAACGGCCAGATTTATATTAAAAGGAAAACGAACCAATAACAAAAACAAAAATTACAAAACCACACCACCTACGAAGTTAATGTTGGATTTAATGCCTCAAAATATGATTAATATAAACTCACAAATATATGTCTGTGAATTTGATCAAAACTATAGCTCTCACTCTTCTGTTATGAATAAAGAGTTATGAATTTTATAGAGGGTAAAGGAGCTAAAAGATACTTCTATTATAATAATGAAACAAAACAGGTAGCAAATGAAAGAAAGCTACTACTACAACTCTACTACTCTAGCTATGTTATCTATTTAAATAATAAAAAAAAAAAAAGATACCCACGTTTTGAAACTTACTCCTAAAGCAAAGCACATATGGGGATGAAACCCCTCAAGAATCGGTCTCCCTTTGAACATATAAACCTTTCTTATTTTCAACGTTTATTATTTGTGGATATGTTAACGTAAACTCCATCTAGAAAACTGATACCGACCCGTACCCGGTACCCGTGACCCGATAAATAAACGATTAATTATCCTAACAGTTAAACAGTCCAATAGGAATACAAATACACTACACCAAACCTTTTCTTGTTGCCAGAATCCAGTCTCCCCCCTGTTTCGTGCATCATGATGCCCAATCTAGTGATCGGCGTACCCATGATAACCCAAAATCTTGTTGACGTAAAGAAACTTTTTATCCAATTTGAGACTCTACTCCCGTAAGCCATGAAGTATATTCAACCAATCTTGTTCACGTAAAGGAATATACACAACAGCAACTTTTCCCAATTTTCAAAATCTTCCAAACACAAACAAAACACCTTTTTAACGTGAAAAATATCTCAATCACACCAACACGTACCCTTTGATCTAACAATTAAGATTGCACCCCAAAACCTAAACAAATTCTATGAGTTCCCATGCATCCAATCCACCACGAACCATTTTCCAAATAATGAATGTGTGTCCTATGACACGAAGAATCAATCCTTTTACATTCCCAAATAGATGAACTACGCACTACCTTAAAGTGATAACCACTTACAATTGTTGAGACGTTGAAAATATAATCGAACGAATCCACATTAGCCGGAAGGAAATTAACCCCAACAATTTGACACCTATGCCCACATATAATTTTGCCACCAAACGTTTTACTAGTGCATGCTCCTTCCTTCTTCTTCATTCATACACAAAGGGCAACTATGATCATCAAGTTATACGTCAATTTCAAATTGACAATAGTAGGAAGTCCTTTTTTAAGAGTTCTCTAGATCAAGACATTAATTTTTCCACGGATCAGGTTATTCCACTTCCAATTTGCACAACAACCACGAAAAATCACATCATTTCATATGCCTTTACGATCCAACCGTGTCGAGATAGCCTTAAATTTATGCAAATGTCAAGCAGATTATCGAATTCCTCATTGGTCCTTCCAGCCCACCATTTGTTGAACCCCCTCCCATAAGAATTCTACCCCCTCATTATATTATTTTAGTCTTTGGGTCACCAGACAATCACTATTAGCTTCATTTGCAAAGACTCTTGGAAATGGATCTGCAAAGGCTGGTTTTTCACATATACCGCACTAGTTGTAGTTGTGTTCACAATCCTTATATAAATGGCCCTACAATATGTTGTATTTTGTTACATATTTCTCTTGTAATCTCTAATATCAGCAATGAGAGTGAACCTTTGAAACAAGGTATCAGAGCTCGTATCTTCTCCTAAAAATCCTCATTTTCCCTTCTTTCTCGACAACTTCCTTTCTTACTCAAGGCGGCACCACCTGCTCCACCTCCGCCCACTATCCTTGGGTGGACTTATTCGTCTTCTCTTCCAAACAAGGTGTTTGGTATTACCAATATCAAAACTCATATACCCTTGATCCTGGACTTAGATCGATTCAACTTTGATGGTCGGAAAAAACAATTTTCAGCACACTGTAGTTTTGATGTACTAACCCATGCGGACAACACCATGCTTAAGCCAACTGATGTAGAATGGAAGAAGATTGATGCTATTGTGAAACTCTGGTACGGTCTTTCAAAACCTATCGCCGATGATTTGACGATCAGCATCACTGTTAAAGATATGGGTGAATCTATAAGGCTTGTTTCAAGTCAATAAGGATGCAGAAGCTATGGTGGATAATAAATTGTGTAATGTGTCCATTAGAGATATTTGGGCCACAAGATCTTCACAAAAATCAGGGCAATGGCTGATTTAACTAAAAATATCGGATCCCCGATACTAGACAAAAACCTAGTCTTCGTTCCTATTGAAACATCCAAGATCCCATGCTAAATTTTTCATTATTAAAAATAATAAAACATCCATTTTAGAAAAGTTACATTCAAGGCAACCCATTTTTTCATAAACCATTATTCATAAATTAGAGTTAATAAGAAGACAATACGGAATCTCAAATCATAAATCTGCAGGTGTATGTGTATAGTCTCGTGTTTGCAATCCGATAAGTACATGCAAAATATTTAATCCACAAATATAAGCACAAATTTTATTGAGTTCTCCACAATATCTCATACAACACAACATAATAATCAACTAAGGGTTAACAACAACTTTGGGGACTATCAGTGGTCCCAGTGGGCTAACGACATGCCCTGTGGGTTAACAGCACACCTCACGGGTTATCAGCAACTCTAGGGATTATCAGCCGTCCCATGGACTCACAACAGTCCAAAAGTTATCAGAAAACTAGTTCACATATAATAGAAATCAATAAAGAATACCCAACTAGTTAACATGCATATACTACCGCATATGCAAGTATAGTGAGAAGATTCACCTCACAAGTAGCGCCTAAACACCACAACTCTCTCCTGGAAAAGACTGATCCTACACGGCACCTAACAACAATAAAGAGTACCCTCTAAGTCTACCCTCCAAAATGCTTAGTTTGACTAAAACTCAACCAATGCCGAAAGTCAATGGTCATAGTCAAAGTCAACAACCACCAATACTAACAACTGAACCTCATGTCATGACCAAACCTTGGTCAGGTCGTGAGAACGCACCACGAAGTGAACCTTCCTTGTTCATCTCACAAACGTATCAGGACAAGATAATCACGGGATCCTCCATCGTCATGTCGTGACACTCTCCTGATCACGACGTGACCACAGTCTGAAACATAATCCTAATGGTTTGAGTCTTTAATCCATTAACCCATTAACTCCAACTTTCCAGAAGGTTTTTCATAATCCAAAGGACCATAAAAATCTTAACTTTTTAGTCATGCATGTCCATTGCATGACTTGACCACTAACTAGGTCAAAACAAAGGACAATGAGGCCATGACTCAAGCTTGGAGTCCAATCCACCAGCAAACATCAGATCTGAAACGTATGCTTATCGAATGACCCCATGTTCTCTATCCACTGCCTGGCAGCAATGGGGGGTTTTTCACCCTCGAAGAACTCTGGTGCCCCACATCCTAGGAAATCCTTGAACGTGAGTGTACGGGCTCCATACTGCTCGGCAGACATCTTGGCTCGATAGAATCGAAAGCGCTCCTCCATGATCTTAATGATCCCTTCCTGGATCGTCTCGAACATCACTAGGTCACATGAAGGATACCTCGCATAATCTTTGACGCGATGAAATCGTGTAATCCCTCATCAATTGCTTTGGTACCAGAGCCCGAACCGGAACCAGATCATGAACCTTCTTCCCCACCTTGTGTCATCACCATATTGAAACACAATATACAAACAATCATTACACACAAAGACGTTCACACTCCAGAAGTTCCTCGGAATCATCATGACTTTCCCCAATTTGAGTGTGTGACCTATGCTTTTCAGTAGTTTGAGCTTAATACTACCTTCCACGCCTATCCATACTTTCCTCGATAATCATCTTGAATCCTCTAAGTTACCTTTTCATACCGATACTCCCAGTACCCCGCTAAACAACATGCCAATCACACTAAAGTACTTCCTAGGCTCTCCTAGGATTCCTATCTTACCTTTCCATTAACTGTTGAAAAACAACTACTAATCTCAACTAACTATTTCATGAAAACAACTACATGCAATAAAGCTAAGATAATCCTTCGACAAAAAGACTCAACCCTACAACGGCTAGACTTAGACGAGAGCTACGCAATAGGACCAAATCAATAACTCTGCGATTATTTAATATTTGTAGCATGTAACTTAACATATTCTTGTAATAATTAACTCACATCAATATAAGTCCCACAAAGCATAATGCGAGCAACATTCAAGCATCGAGTAATCGAAACTAGGGCACCACTAAACATATCATTCTATCAAACATCTAAAATCCATACTAGCATGCAGTTCTATAAGCTCAATCAACAAGCATATGAAGGCATATCTCCTACTATTCTATCATGCAATCCTGAGCAGAACCTTAGCCCTGATCTAGCATGCAATTCTCATATACTCATAGTAGAATAATAAACATAACACATGTATTGGTATTTTGGGAAATATTTACTTGAGCTTGAATGATTGCACGCATCACACCCCTTTTCTTTGTAGAAATATTTTTCGAAAATTTTATTTCATTCAAAAAAATTTCCAATTCCTCGGCTTGAGTTCAGACATACTCGAAAGTGTGCCCGAATCCCTCAAACCAAGGTTCTAATACAAACTTGTAAGGTTCCAAAAATTCTAAGTGATTTTTTTCTTTAAATCAACAAAAAACAACCATTCATTCAATTAGAAATCCCATCAAAGTATAAAAATATGTCAAATAATCATCAAAGTGCAAAACAAGTCAAATCATGTGGAACACTAGTGTATGTGGTACAATCATGTCGATATCTTCCCCTTGGAATCGGAAGTACCTGAAACCATGCATATAAAACCGTAAGCACAAAGCTTAGTGAGTTCCTCAAAATACCCCATACCAAACATAATCTCTGACACCGCCCAACATATAATCGGACCCCACCCAACATACATAACAGGCCCCAACCAACAAGCAAAATGGGTCCAGCCCATCATACACATGCAAGGTCACACAGATAGTTAGCATGAAACCTATTACAATCCAGTGGGCCGACATTGGTGCCTTCGTCCTATAATTACAGTGAAGAGACTCACCTCGATCGGTAAATGGATGGATCTCACACACGAGTTGTTGGTGCTAAATTCATTCCCATTAAACATATTCAAAACCAAACCCTAATTAGTAATTAAGGTAATACCCCACATGATTGGTCCAAATACGAAGACTAATCCCCATTTAGTAAAAATAACCAGTTTGCCCTTTAAGTCCTCAACCCTTCATAGTTGACCAAAGGTCAAACTGATCAAAAAGTCAACGTTCAATGCTCAATCAACTTACACCCTACGTAACCAATCTACTCCATGCGTAGAGCCACGACATGAATACTTAGAGTATGCTCTACATAGCACACAGTCAAGCCCAAAATATAATCGGGCCCCACCCAACATACATAACGGGCCCCAACCAACAAGCAAAATGGGTCCAGCCCATCATAAACATGCAAGGTCACACAGATAGTTAGCATCAAACCTATCACAATCCAGTGGGCCGACATTGGTACCTTCGACCCATAAGTACAGTGAAGAGACTCACCTCGATCGGTAAACAGATGGATATCACACACGAGCTATTGGTGCTAAAGTCACTCCCATTAAACATATTCAAAACCAAACCCTAATTAGTAATTAAGGTAATACCCCACATGATAGGTCCAAATACAAAGACTAATCCCCATTTGGGAAAAATAACCAATTTGCCCTTCTAAGTCCTCAACCCTTCAAAGTTGACCAAAGGTCAAACTAATCAAAAAGTCAACGGTTAATGCTCAGTTAACTTACACCTTGCATAACCAATCTACGCCATGCGTAAAGCCATGACATGAATACTTAGAGTATGCTCTACATAGCACACAGTCAAGCCATTTCCATTTTTAGCTCTTAATCCATAAAGAGCATCCATCTATTGCTCAGATATGGTCCTAATAAAGGTCTAGAGTGATAAAGTTCTTAACTTTATGCCTTTGAATGGCTAAATAGAACTCAAATCCAATATATAGTTTCCTAACACCTTCTAACTTACAAAAACTCTTGCATTGATGAAAGGTAGCAACTAAGATGCCATTTTTATGACATATGAACCTTAGAAACTTCAGAAAACACCAACCCTAAGGTCCGGAGTAGCTCATACTCTCAAGAACCAAAATCATGGGACAATAAGCATGAAAACTAGGAAGCTAATGTGATTTAACATAAGATTCAAGCATTATACCTTTAGGAGTTAAGAAAAGAAATGTAGGCTCTGGATCTACAAGCTTGAGCTTCAACAATCAACAATCTTGGACTTCTCCTTTTTCCAAAATGCACCAAAACATATAAAAAGGCTCAAGATTTGATGTAGGGGATTAGGGTTTCGAGTTAGATGCTTAAGAGGGTGTATATTGATGATAAGAAGGACCTCAAGGTATTAGAGTCCTTAAATACGAATCAAAACCTTAGAATTGGGGTTTTTCTCAGTCGCAGCTACACCCATGTGTAGCTTATTAAAAATGTGCCCCTTCATTAGCCACTACGCCATGCGTACCTACCTTACGCCCCGCGTAGGGTAAAACTCCCATCTTCTACCTCAACTTCAAACATCCATAACTTCATCGTTTCAACTCTGTTTTCGGCGTTGTTTATATGCACAGAAAATGTATTAAAGAGCCCAAAATTGTATTTAATTACGTTTGTCTAAACACATGTCGAACTGAAACCCTTATCCATGCAAGAAACCTATCATATAACTTTTCCCTTTTCTACCCTTCAGTTCTAGCACACAAATCAAGGGCTTAGATCTCACACCCAACATTAAAAACCTTCAATGAGGTCTAAAGTTTAATTCTTCAAAACCTAAAAGCCTTTACATGATCGAATTTCGGTCCACAACCCCGAATTAAGAATCAACTCGAAACAGGGTGTTACACTCCAAACCTAAGACCACTTTAAGTCTCTCGGATGAGACATTCGTTATGATTTTATAGACACAACCAATAAGATAAGTTGGTCTATATTTACTCACTAAGAATTAATAGTTCATCAACCTTCGAGACTAAGGTGATGAATGATGAGGTAGATCCTTTGTTAATGAATGATTGCCTTTCAAAGTGAGTAACTGCTAAAAGGATATCATTACCTTGATGAGATAGATCCTTTTCCAATGGATTAATAGTGACTAACGCTTTTAAGAAGAAAAGGAGAAGCCATCGGGCCACGTGATATATCTATAATATACCCTAGTACTGACTTCTTGACTTCGTCAACTGATAATAACTTTTCTAGAGTCGTAACTTATGATATTGAGAATTTCCTAAGTTTACTACTAAAAATCTAGGTCTTGAAAATTTATTGGACTTAAATAACTTAAACACGGCCACCTTAACTGACAGATCAACAATGCAACTTTTGTTAATGGTAAGGTTGTGAAGGCTATTAATCCTTTTATTTTTGTTTCTAATTGTATGGAAAAAATCCAAGTATTTGTCCCCCTTGACCCTTATTTCACCTCTCCTTTCATTTCAAGTCAAACCAACTGAATTCCTCCTTATTTATGCGATTTTGATATGGTGAAGATTTCTCTCCAGTCAATTCATTTCTTATTTTATTTCACTCGACACCATTCGGAATCTCATCCATCATATTCGATAACTTCATTTCTGCTACCTGATTTTGTTTGACTTTCAATATCCAAGCACGAATATGATTCTTTAGGTTTTTTAATTTTTCTGAGACGATGTCGAAATGAGATTAGGAAGTGGGATCCATCTACCTAATAAACCATCTATTTGAAACCACCACAACTAAATCATTATCTGTTAACCAATAGTTAATATTATTAAAATAATTAGGACTAAAATCTACCTTATCAATCTGTGAACATGATGATCGGGATCGAAAATGATCTGGTAGAATAGTTTCATGGAAGTGGATTACACATGCAGGAATTCTAAAAAAAATCATGAAACAAAGACTTTGTCTATCTTGCTTAATTTAGCTCCATCAATTGACATTCTTCTAAAGCCCTTCCTTTCATATTCAGATCTACAAAACAATATTTTTTTTATGAATTTATCAAAGTAGCATACACTCGTAGGGGAAAAAAATTAGCATATCCTTTCATTGTCTTTTCTAACATCTGTAAATCGTTGAATATTATCCATCAACCTTCCTTGTTACTCTCAATTAGCCTACTAATTTCTCCCCACAATAATTTCTTATCATATCAAGCTTGTGGAGCATATATATTGATAAGATAACTATTTATTCTTATGTACCCATATGCTTTTTATTGCTAGGAAGAATTCTTTCATTATACCCTCGACCTTGTGGAATAACAGAAGGTTTAAATTGAAAATAGACCACCTAGTTTCCGATTTGGAATTACAAGGTGAAATTTCATAATTTCTAATATATCATTTTCATTACTACACACAGTGAAACGTTCTTCGGTACTAATTTCAATTATTCTTTTAACTTCTGCATCTACATCATAAATTGATATTTCACAGTTATCCATAGATGGGACTAATGAGTTTACTTTGTCATTGGCCTTATTTATTTTGTTGATTCGAACGATCTTTGAGTCACTTTGAGAGCCAAACCATCGTTCTATGAACCAAGAAACAATACTAATTCATCAAGTTCCCCCTTCTTTTTTTTTCTATCTTTCTTGAACGCTAATCCACTAGGCTTGTTTCTCTTTCTTCTCTTTCTACCCCTATTCTTGTTGGTTTTTAATTTATTTATTTTTTTCAATCAACGTTAGGTCACCATACAAGATATATGAAAGGGTATCCATCTTTAGACTTGTGTTAGATTTCTTAGCTCTAGTTCATTTAATTTTTCATGAATGATCTAAGTTAATTGAATATGGATTTTAATTACTACTTCCCTATCACTAAACTTGTACACAATATGTTATAAACTCAAATCACTTTCTTTTGCATCGATGGGAGTCTAGTTGTTCAGGTCCAAAATTCCAAAAATTAGATCTGATGTTTAAATATTGGAACAACCAAAATATTTTTACTGCTACAAGATTACCTTATTACTTGTTAATTTAGGTCTTGGTTTTCTTCTTCTGATGGAATTCAAAATATTGCAGGATTCATAGAAATGGTTCTGAAGTCATGTTGTGGTGGAGGAGGTCCGTATAATTATAATCCCTTGGCGAAATGTGGATATGAATTTGCGACTACGTGTGTTGATCCCAATATGTATGCTTACTGGGATGGAATACACTTTACAGAAGCAGCATACCTAATACTTTTCAAAAGTTTATTTCAAGGCCCATATACTACACCCCAATTTAATTTGTTGTGTCCTTCGTCAACATTCAAAGACGGAGTTGGGTTATCGGGTTCACAATTGCAATAGAGACCTCTTAGAACTGGAGTCGAAAAGGGAGATGTGCATTTGCTAGAAAAAAATGCAATATATAGTTAAAATAAATAATAAGGACATGGCATCTACAATCCACATTTAGAGGAAACGTGAAGGGGGTGCAATTAATGTATTATAAGGAATAAATGGTTATGGAGTTCAATGGTCATTGCATCATTCACTGAGAAATAATAAATTGTTTTAAGGGTACGTTTGGATTGCTAGATTCTCTTTGTGGGATATGTAATCTATCAAACCATTTGGAGTTAGATGGATTTAGACTTATAAAGACTCAAATGGTATTGTGTGTTTGCATAATATTTTGAACATAATTAAAATTCATTATGTTTACAATAATGTTTGGTTTATAAAAGATTTTGAATGTATTTCTGCCATGGTTCTAAAGGGCTCTTCATGATGCCATTACTGCACAATACCCTTTAAGGTCATGCACTGTGTGTCATAAAACCCACATACAACACGCAAATGTGTGTCAAGGAAGGCTCTGTCATAAAGGAAGACGAAACACATTTACGTAACATAAGCTTACAACATGCATTTACGACGTGCATAGATGACACACAATGTGTATCAAGGAAGCCCCTGACATAAAGGAAGAGGACACACATTTGCGTGTTGTAACCTTTTGACACGCATTTACGACACACACTGTGTGTCATAATTTTAAACGTTTTAAAAAAAAATCTATTTATATATATGTATATATATATATATACATATATGTGTGTGTGTGTGTGTCTGTGTGTATGTGTGTGTGTGTGTATATATATATATATATATATATATATATATATATATATATATATATATTATAGATTTAGTAATTTTCAAATTAAATGACAATTAATGTCTCATAACACAACATAAAATACATTATATAATTAAAAAAAAAAATTCTTACTATAAATGTAGCAACATGATTCATCTAATTTACTTTGTGTTTCATACAAAAAATCTATTTCATACAATAAATGTATCATAAAAAAAGAAACCATTTCCTTAAGAAACCTAAGAAGAGCATAAGATAATAAACTGGCCTTATGTATCTGATCTTTAAATAAATGGAGCTTTCTTAACACATTTTCAGCATCTTCCATGGCTTCTTCCATTTCCTTTATTAGCAGCTTCCATCTTCAATAGTACAACTAATAGGAAGTCATTTTATATTCCCTTCTCAGTATGTGATGATTGTGGCCATTAATTGCAATAATTAAGCATCTACTTGTAATGAAAGTAGATACCATTTTCACAAAAGAGTTGCCTTTATGCAACAACAATACAGATATCATAACCTTGGAAGATCACATGTAATTTTAGTGTAGATTATAAAATAACTATCCAAGAATAGCTAACAAATTTGGTACCTTCTTCATATGAATGTTAGTAGTCATGGAAGCTGCATTGTATGACAATTTTTCATCAGGGAGTGTGAATAAATATTCATAATACATATCCAAGATGTTAGCCAAGCATACCTGAAAATAAAACTAAGTTATATCTTTCATTTATCCAAAAATAAATATACATAAAATAAAGGAAGAACTAGAAAATCCCTTTTGGTGATTTCAAGGGCAGAAATGGAAATCACTTCTGCAAGCTTAGAAATGGCTTTTACATTTTAGGAACCGAAGGTGAAGGAAGTATGGACCTTGCTATAGGAAAGGACTGTTATAGTCTTCTATCTAGATACATGTTTGGATTAAGAGTAAGCGCAAAGAGAAGGGTGTTTAACCTCTCTTGGGTTTGCAAGATCTTTCAGATATATTGTGGTTCCAAGTGTAAACAAGACGAAAAAAAATTAAAATATTTGGGTCAATAGTATTCCAATAGTGATAGAGAGATAAAAATAGGTAAATTATATTAAAGTGTTTAAGTCGGTTCACAAAATAATAAAAAAAATAATAGATGACAAGTTTTCATGATGAAAGAAAAAGAATCATAAGTAACCTGGTTAACAGATTCTAAGCTACCTCTCATGTTTTGAGGTGAGATCGTAAGTGCGTGACTTTTCAAAACTATTTTCGTTATTTTATTGAAAATAATTAATTTTCATATTAATATTTATAATTATAATTATGTAATTTCATTTTTTAATCATCATCATATATATATATATATATATATATATATATATATATATATATATATATATATATATATACTAGCCGTTTACCCGCACTAAGTGACGGGTACAAATTTTTTCTTTCAAAAATTAGTTTCTAGTGGTGATTAGTTATTTTATGCAAATAGTGTACTACATCTAAACAATTATCAATAAGACTCATGCCAGAAGAAACAAAATCAATAAAAAATGAAAATGAAAAGTTGGTATTATTTACAAGTGTATATGAACATGTGATTGATTATGCATTATTAATCGCCCAACACTTTTTATACACTACGTTTGATGTATAGACTTCATTGTCATTGTATTGTTCGTCAGACTTCACTTTTGCTTTCGTTGTCTTTTTATATGTTGGAAAAGAGTTATCATGGATAGCATATTTGATTCCAAAGAACACAAAATCAACTATAAATATCATTCACTATTTAAATATATCGTTAATGTATGTAAACAAGTGTATGTCCTTTTGGATTTAAGTTGTTCATTCAAATTGAACACCATAACCAATTAATATATCACTAATATATATAAAAAAATTACTTTTGGCATACTTTCTTTTAACGAATAGTTAATTATTTATTTTTAAGAATAGTTACTTATATATTTTTAGATAAGTCATTTAAAAATATAAACTTAAAGAATAAATGTACTTATCAATATAACTTATTATTATCAATATAACTTATTATCATAAAGACAATAAAAAGTAGTAATTCTTTTATGAAAGTTAAACATAGCAATTGACAAGTTTTTTGTTTTTTTTACGAAGTGCAAAATAAATAATAATAATAAAGGATAAAATTAGTTTTAGTGGTTTATTGTTAATTTATGTTTGGGGGTTTTTGTATTTCAAAAAAAAAGCAGTTATAACAATACTAATATTAAAATTATCGGTTTTAATTTATTTTTTTTTTGAAAACCATATAATCAAAATTTACAAACCATTATTTCTATCAAATTGTCATGCTGTAAAATTTAGATTGTACAGTGGAAATACAAAATTGTATATTGATCCAATCTTGTAGGTGAAAAAAAACTGCGATATAAACATTGTCTAATTAACTTAATACAATTTAGAGACTAAATAACATAAAAGAGTTGCGATTTTTTATATTTAAGTAGGTAATTAATTATTTTCAAATGATAAGGTATCCATCTTTCGATGCACACAAATATATTTTATTTACATAATACAATTTCAAAATCAATCAATTCCCAATTAACTGTTGTAACTAATGCCATGGTTGCAGCCACAAATACTTAAAAACAACATCCCTTTGTTCGAGCAATACAAATATTAGAAAGATTAAAGTACCTACAACAATAACAGATTACCATTTCAAAAGTATTAAATACTGAAGAGAGTTTAGATACATAAAAATATTACAAATACAATCCATAATGATATATCTATACTTCTATTCACATACCAAACTAAAAAGTTAACAAAATTGAAATATCATTGCATAATTGATTGTTTAGAAGTAGACAACATGAAGCAGACACATAATAGAATCTATGTTTCATAACACCGCAAGATTTTTGATGTGTTAAGAGGTTTAAATGTAAGCAATACCAATGTAGTTGAAGTTATTTTCTTTTATTATAACAATCTACTCTCATTTCCGAAATACAGATTAATGAAATTAGGATGCTAAAATATACAAATAAATGAAAGTATGTTGTCATTTCATGCAAGATTCCACTGTTTTGTCATTTCTTTTGTATTATAGCAATGACAAATCAAAGGCATTGCAATCTCAAAATTATTGTGTATTATGGCATCATACTTTCTTATAATTATGTATTATAGTATCATACTTTCGTTTCTTTTCATTACAATATTATTTCCATTTTTTTCTTATCATAGCATCTTACTTTGAAATTTCTTCCCACTCTTGGAATTGTACTCTCCTAATTATTTCTTAGCAAAACATTATACTTTGCAAAACCTACCCAAATTATGTTTCATTAATTGAAAGTACAATGCTATTTTTTCAAAGTACGATGCAAAAAAAGTGAAAATACTAGTGTTATTTTTTCAAAGTATGACGAAGACAAAACCAAGAACATTTCGAGTGAGGGAAGAAAGAAAAAACCATGATATGGAGATCGGATCTGAAATGCCTTTTAGTAATCAATGCAAAAACATAGTACCATTACAACAAGGTTAGCAATATACAACTTCAACAAGATGGCATTAACATCATCAATGACTGTAATTCCTAGAAAGAAAAATTCCAACCACTTCAAAACAATATGGTTAGATCGAGCTATATATATATATATATATATATATATATATATATATATATATATATATATATATATATATATATATATTTCATTCAAAGATATTGCTAAACATTTAAAGAAAAATTAACAGTAAGATTTAACTATAAGGAAAGGGCGCAAACTCACTTTTCTTCTTTAACTATAAGAAAAAAAAGGGCAAACTACCTTCCATTCCAAATTCTCCATACGCCCTCCATGCAGAGTGATCCCATCTTTGAACCATTAGCTAAATAATGACATCAATGAGACAAAAAGAAGAGAAACGAAGGGATATAGCTTTAAGAATACAACGCTTTAAAAGAAAATAAATTGAATGTACACATGACAAATACAAAAGAAAAATGTTTTGTTCAGTAGCTCCAGTAAAGTACATGAAGATCTGTTTTTCTTCTTTTGGAATGCCATTTCAATTCCTTTCTTTATCCAATCAAGACCTTTAAGAATGCCATCCTTATCCCTGAAAGTAATTAACATTTTTAAAAACATGAATTCCAGAATTCTAAGCATATAAAATGTTGGGTTTTGAGAATTCTAACACTCCTAAGTGTACATGCAACCCTAAATACCTTGGATCTAAGTTTTCTCTATTATACATGCAAATATGAATATCCAAGACATTACCCAAACTAGCATACAAAACATTGATACTTGGGTAATAAACTAGATAGAAATACATACCTTGTTGATGTAGCTTGACTCCATGTAGCTCGAGAGCCTAGTTCCCCAAGTGTGACACCTCAAATGGTTTACACAGCATCATCAACACATGGAATATCCAAGAGAAGAAGACATACATGTTCAAATCGGCTAGCCCTCTCACATATGTATCACTAGTGCCAATTTCTTGAAATAAAGGGGTTCTTATATAGTGTGCACATTAGGATTACACCATGTAACCCATGACTTTACCCATTCCTTATGCTGCATGGGTTTTAACCTCCATGGAGTATCCATGGATCACCACATAGGTTAAACCCAATATAAGGAATCATGGATCATAGCCCCACATATATAAGAATGAATGATTTACACAATCAATCCCCATATATTTAATTAGTCTCTTTTTGATCACTAAATTTTTTCCAAATTAATTCTTGATCAATACTAATTAAATAACATGATTTCATATTAATATATTAGAATTTATAATATATTAATATGTCACAAATGTCCTCTCCTCATAAACGGTCTATCCAAATGTTCTGATGCCATGCAACCCAAATGGACCATGCCGAGTCGGGTCAAGTACATACCAATTTTAGTTATGGACTTGGACACTAATCCAATAGTCTCCCACTTAGAAAAGTCTAAAACTATTATTGCGTATGACTTCAAGAACCAACTGGCAATCGTAGCTCTCAAAAGCCGCTGTCGAACTCTGACATTGTAACTGAACTCTGATCTCGTCAATGACTTGTCCATTGGATAAGGAATCATATATTCCTCCATTCTAGATATCATATGGACTAAAACATGGATTATAAATCATTCTCTCTTTCCATTTGTTGTTTCCCGATTTCCGATTTATGACGACTGACTAATTGAGCAAATCAAAATCAGTCCAGGCCCGGCCGAGCACTTACATTTGTCATCACAAAATCATCGAGGGGCCCACGGATATCGCTTTTATCCCGAAGGTAAAAGGAATGGATAAACTTTGACTCATATGGCTTGTTCTACTACTTGTTGAATCATCCACAACGACACGTTTTATAACATCGAGTTACCAATAGGTTTCACACAATCAATGTACAACCAACTCATAGTAACAACTCATATCTCTAGGTTTGAAGAATATAGGATATTTTTGTCTTATGATCACTCATGAGAGAATCCATAAAGTGATTCAAATGAGCGCGAGTTGAATCCAGTAATCATAACTTATGTTCACTCATGAGTGTTGTAGCACCGCTTTTTCCAACATCTTAGACCTCTACAAGCCAACCCATGACAGTCTTGATTCATATCTACTTCCAACATATTACCCGACTGTGGATGGTTTGAATAACTTAGTCATTCGGGACGAGTGACCTAGTTTATTCTAGAAGTCAAAACATGCAAAATGAAACACAAGAATAATTGAATCTAGTATGGTATCAAAACCTATGAATATAAGTAGAACACTTTTTATTTATCACCATACTGATTACTCATTATTCATTGTTT
This sequence comes from Lactuca sativa, assembly GCF_002870075.4. Lineage (NCBI taxonomy): Eukaryota > Viridiplantae > Streptophyta > Magnoliopsida > Asterales > Asteraceae > Lactuca > Lactuca sativa. Next base: position 303,425,623 of record NC_056630.2, on the reverse strand, counting down.
CGGTTTTATCAACTTTATAGTTGAATTAAAAAACACTAGTTGTCCCATGCTCCAAGCATGTACACTATGTTCTTCTAAATAATAGCTTTGTCATACACCAAGTATGCACTCTATGTTTGTCTATGATCTTTACTTTGTGAACTAGATTGATTGAATATAACTCTAATGATTCTCTTTTCACACTTCCAAATCCTTGTCGAAAATGTAAGAATTCCAAACTCCTATCATTTACCGAAATCTGTTAGATTTTAAACTTATATGCATGATCCTCTTGTAATGATTATGCACAAAGTCACAAAGACTTGTCAACAGACATTACATAGTATTCCAATGGAGATCAATTCCATGGAAACATCCTTCTTGCATTAAGTATTTCTAATCCTACACAAATTGAATAACTTCCAACTATGAAACATTTCCATATTCCCATTTTGACTGTCACTAGAGTTGCCTCCTTTAAGAGTATGTCAATATGGTCCTTCCAAAATTAACATTATACTTCCAACTGTCCTTGACCAACCAATCTTTAGTAAACCTTAGATTGTCCTTGACAATTGCTTAATCAGTTTAGTCATATCCAATTCTAGACTTTTCCCCTCTTAATGCCCTGAGCATTTAGAAAATTTAGAAAGGATGAATATTATAGCACATGCAATCGATCCTATATCCGAAGCATATGGGACACGATTCATGATGTCTCACGTAAAGACATGATACTTGACCAGTCCTTTTGCTATAATATTTCTATTTGCCAAGTTCTTATAATTCAGATTATCAAAAGGGATTCCGTAATCATAATCGAATTTTAGAATGCAAATAATGGAACCATATATAGAATTTCCTTATGTTGAGCCATTCCAACATAAAATTCATATATATATATATATATATATATATATATACATATATATATATCCTTGACTAAAGATTATTAAAACCTCAATCTAAGCTTTTAGAATTGAAATTAAGTACAAGTTCCTCTCCGTTAATTATAGCAAAACAACTTTTTTTCCAATTGAAACTTTGTTTTTCTATAATTAACATTAATAACTTGCAACACTTATCATAATTATCATGCTCCCACAAACATGAAATTTATTAGCATAACAGTTATGCTCCCACTAGCTTTGACGTGTATCCAGAAATTAGCTGGACATCTAGAAATCAATAGTTTATTGACTTTCTTACCAAAGTTCAGATTTCTGATACAATATTACTTTGATAAGACTTTATCAAAATCATACAGCTTATCTTAGATAGCTCACAAATGTGTCTAAAAAATTTTAGAACTATGAAAAAGGGATGCCGTAATCATAGTCTCAATTGTTTAGACCTTTACCATTCCTCACAAGTCCATGTTAGTGTGCCAGTTAACCACACATGCTCCACTAACGACTTTGAGAATGCAAAGATCACAATTGCTATCTCACTTAAAATCTACTTGGTGGAAGTGTTTCCTCACCATCCTTTTCATGAATCGGAGAGAAACCTTATGACCTTTAAATTTTATCGTGTATGTGTTCTTATCCGCATGAATTTTTCAAAACCACAATCACAAGACTAGGTTAGTGACAAATCCAAACTCATATGGATCGAACTTGTGCAATCTTAACTTCTCGCCACCTGGCAGTACAGGGCCTGCCATTGCTTCCAAGTAGTTATGCAAACAATTGATAACATGTAGAGCTCAAACATATAGTCAACTTTACTGGAATGGGCATAGAAATGTCAACACAATAGGTTATAAACCTCTAGTCGTGTGCTAGTGATGAAATACAGGTTTTTATTCTTGATTGGTTCTTGAAATACTTTCAGAATCTTTTTAGACTCCTGCTGACCTCTTGACAAATAAAACTATCTTGCCAAATATTCAAGAGATAGTGCGGATTCTTTATCAAGACATACACTTCACACAATTGGTCGTAGTTGGTCTTTGTTTTATCCAAAACATCATAACTTACCAATTTCAAATGTACAAGAGTAGGACAATTTTACTCTTACATTTGACAAGTGTTTTAAACCTTTCTTTAAGATATGCCACTTAACTTACAGTCTTGGAGTATGACTCTAAGACTTGTTTTTGGAACGAAGTATGACTCATTTTCTTGATTTAACCATTCCAACAATTCAAGATTCCACTTCTTAATCATAAGAATGCACTAAGATTTCCTTAGAGGAATAATTGTGATATGATTTCTAAATCATTAAGATGATCACAAAACTTGATACTAAAGTACTCTCCCATCTTTTTAGATTTGAGAAACTTTTATCTTTCTACCTAATTTGATTCTTCTCATTCGTTCTGCTATACATCAAAACTTTTCCAATGTTTCAGAATTATACTTAAGCTTTTAAGTATAACCATATTTACTAAACTTTAGTAAATCATGACGAATAGTTATATCGATCTTTTGTGGTGTGTCACACCCCGAAACCGAAGGCGGAAACGTTCCGGGGCGGAGGACATCATGCATATCGCAACCAATGTACATAGTAAGCATAGTAAACACAAAACAATACATTACATAGAGTTATTACATTTGTTTGAAATCAAAGTGTTACAAGTGTCATACATATATATCATATGAATAAAAGTAAAGACATGTCTTCTGCGTACTCTATCTTCGCCAAAAGGATCGATGGGTACCTGTCTAATGTGGACCTTAGTATACAAGCAGTTTGAAAATCAGCATAAAGCTGGTGAATTCATAAGGTGTTTGTTTTCTGAAAATGTACAAGTTTCCTTTAGTTTTCCGAAAAGTTTGATATCCAAGAAAATCCCATATTTTCTTATAAGTATAGTTGAGTTATCCGTTTAGTTACTCGGTCTAGTTAAGAACAGTTCAATTATCCCAGGAAAAACCCTTATTTTCCTAAAAGTAAAGTTTAGTTAAAGTTCTGAATTTCCGTTAAATACAACTGTGTATAGTTTAATACGTAAAACTATATATTGAAAATCATGGGATTACTATCCCGTACTAGACATAAGATAGCCTTAATACACAAAAACTACAGATTGAAAGTCATGGGATTACCGTCCCGTACTAGATATAAAACCATGGGATATACCATCCCATACTAGATATAAGTTAGTTTGATATACGCAAAACTATAGATAGATATAGATTGAAAACCATGGGGCTACCATTCCGTACTAGATATAGATTGAAAACCATGGGAATACCATCCCGTACTGGATATAGATTGAAAACCATGGGACTACCATTCCATACTAGATATAGATTGAAAACCATGGGAATACCATCCCGTACTCGATATAGATTGAAAACCATAGGAATACCCTCCCGTACTAGATATATATTGAAAACCATGGGACTACCATCCCGTACTAGATATAGATTTAAAACCATGGGACTACCATCCCATACTAGATATAAGAACTATAGATAGAAGATAGATATAAAATCAAATCCGTGAATAAACTTATATTAATACGTATTGTGAGTCGGGTAACCATGCTAATACGACACTGAGACCTCCTTGACGTTCGTCAGACGTCGGACGATATCCAAAATTTGTCACCCCAGGCGTGCCCGCCTAACTGTAGGTAGCAGTTTAGGTGTGGGATTGTCAGTCCCGAATAGATCTATTCACAAATTCTACGCTCTCCCTCCAGGAGACTCTGGTTACACTTCCGGGGAGGATTTACTGATAACCCAAAGGGTTTAATAAAGACGAATCTCACAAGCTAGTAATAAATTATTAACGGTGTTCTCATACGTTATCAAACATACTAATCATTTTGAAACATAATACAGTGAAAACAGTTAAATAAAATGGAATTATCTGGCAATTTAATCTAAATTAAACAGAGATAAACTGAATCAGACATAGTTTATCTATTAATTTTACATAAATCTGTGCTCGTAAAACAAGAACTAAAGATCCCAAATTATTCCCATAATAATTTGATTGATTTGATTGTTTCCTTTACTGTAATTGAAATCCATGTATTTATATTCAAATAAACATCCCTTATGCTTTGCATAATACATAAGGGGTAAAGATATCTAAAAGTTAACCAGATATTTATAGAAGTACATCAGTTTTAGGTTTTGAAAACATTTATAGTTTGCTTGTATTCCCCCCCCCCCTTGAAAACATTGAAAAACACGGAAAAAGCGTAGGGGTATGAACTCACCGGACTAGGAATGTGTCGGCTAGGATGCTAAACGTCAGTTCAAGGCTTGAAAACGCGTGTGGTTTCTATGTAATGTCAAATAACACACAATTGTATCTAATTAGACCTTGAATCACTAATTAGATGAGATTATACACTCCAAGACGCGAAAACAATTCAAAATAAGTGCTTGGAGTAACCCGAGTGACATCTTGGGACGTATATGGCTTGGAAATGGAGTTTACTCTTCAAGAGTAAACTCATAAGAGAGTTTACGGCCCTAAAGACCCACTCCCTATGAGTTTATGGCCATGAACTCATGGTGGGGTGTTCTATGGTGTTAAATGGCCTTATATCACTTGGGGAAATTAGCTAGGATCAAATCTAGGGCATAGGAATGGATTAAGCCCTCATATGGACCATCTAATGGAGTTTACGACAGTAAACTAAGAGTTTACGGCTGTAAAGTCCCCCACACACCCTCCTTTGATGTTTTGGTGGTCATAGGTCTTTACAAGTGTTTCTAGCTAATTCTACAAGCCATGGAATGAGTTTAAGGCACCATTTGACCATGTTTTAGGAGTTTACGGCCTAAGAACCCATTCGGGGGGGGGGGGGGGTTGGTCCGTAAGCTCCTATGGTGGTAGTTTTAGTATTTTTAAGGTCCTTAACTTGATTGTGGTTGCTTCTAGACTTTATTCCAAGGCTTATGGTGTGTTTAAGTGGCATCTTAACACTTTAAATTGAGTTTACTCCCCATGAATAGGTGCTTATGGTCCAAGCATGTGCTTGAGCCGTAAACTCATGTTTATACCCTAAATGATGAGTTAAAGGTGTTCTAAGTCCAATTTGGTAAGCCCCTAAGTCATATTTAAGCTCCAAATGAGGTTTGGAAGGGTTTTATGGCTCAAAAACCCCATTTACATGTGTTCACGGCCTAAGGATGTTCCAGGGCCGTAAACACATGTTTATGGTCCTATTCCTCATATAAATCACGAATTTGAAGGCTAAAGGTGTTATACTAGGAGCTAGGATAGTTACCTTGATGATTTGGAGCTTGATTTGGATGATTTTGGCTCAATTTCGAGTTTTAGAGAGAGAAAGTAGAGAGAGAGAGAGTGGAAAAGGCTTGAAATGAGGCTCTCTCAACTTTATATATGCTTAAAGTTTGGGACACAGTGGAATTCTACCGGATACTGATGTTAGACTGGGCTTTTGGTCATACCCGATTAAGTTACCGTAATTACGACATAGATGAAACTAAATATTTTCTTAATAAAATTAGAAAATATTTTAATGTTTTAAAATGTATCCCGACACTTATGAAACTTAAATAGAAGTTGCAATTAAATTAAATTAAAACAAAGTTAACAGAAAAATTGGAACCTAACGTCTTTATTAACGGAACTGGGTTACGATGACGGAACGAACTTTGGGTTGTCACATTATCCCCCTGTTAGAGGGAATTTTGTCCCGAAATTCAAACTTTAGATGCGACTCGCGGATTTGGAAAGAGAATACGGATATTTCTGTTCTATCGGAATACGCATTTCCAAGTGAATTCGGATCCTCGCGTGACATTCCAGGGAACCTTTCTCTTATCGGGATACGACTTGTTTCATAGGTTTAACCTCTTGATCTATGTTTTTGATTGGTTCTACCATGAAGTTCAGACTTTCATTGATGTCGGTCTCATCAAAGGGATTACTATGGTTTCATCGGGTAGGCACTTCTTAAGGATAGAGACGTGAAATACTAGATGGATGCTGCTAAGTTCTGAGGGTAGTCGGAGTTTGTATGCTACAGGATCGATCCTAATGAGGATTTTGAAAAGTTCTATGCACCTCGGGATACGCGTTTCAGAATGTGACGTGCCTTCTTCCATTGCTACATGGTCAAAGAAAAAGATTAGACCGAAGGGCATCACTACATCTTCGTAGTGACTATATCGAATTCTGAATGCTATTTTGGAAACATCATTCCTGTGAGCTCGTAGCTGACTGGGCAACTCCTGCATTTCTACTGAAGCCTATCGATACGGAGATTTGGCTACAAGGTTTGCTCCAGGGGTTAGATCGATACAAAACTCTACTTAACGTTCGGGAGAAATTTCCAGAAGCTCTTCGGAAAGACATCCGGAAAATTGTAGACTTCGGGAATGCAACTTCCTGTTTCTCGATGGTTACATAGACTAGGATTTTATGGCACTCCCTTCGGAGAAAATTTTTGAGCTTTGATGTACGAAATGATGCAACAGCTAAAGCTAAGTTTATCGTCGCTGATTATAAGTGTTTGATCAGGGAAGGTTGAGATGGATAGATTTTTCGGAACAAAGGATGTCAGCACGATTGAGACTCAATCAATCCATGCCAATAAATACTTCAAATCTCTTAATTGAAAAACCGGTATAAGATCGATGGGAAAAGGATGATCGCCGAGGGTAAGGGTTCAACCTATGAATATAACGCTAACGTCCTCTTTCTCGTTGTTAGACATTTCGACAGTAGGCATTTTGGTTACTAATGGAGGACTAAAGTTAAGATAATGTTTGATTGAATAGTTAACAGATTTTCTTTCAGCAATATAATCGAAAAGGTTTGCAAGTATAAGGGCTGTCGAGGAAGAATATATATACCTTTGGCAACGGTGGGATCGGCGGCTGCCTCAACTTGTCCCATAGCTAGGACTCTCCCAGTGTTGCCAGTTGTTGCTGCCTTGGGGCAGTTTTGATTGAAATGCCCGACTTTGCTGCAACCGTAGCAGGCCGGACTAATTCCCACTCCGGAAGCTTGATTGAGTTGGTTTTCTGCAGTTTCGAGAAAGGTGGCCCTTCTTGCCACAATTGTTGCAGAGTCTTTCGCGACATGGCCCGGGAGTATGATGATGGTAGTTGCACTTGTCGCACCAAGGGAGGGTACCGGTATATCCGCTGGTAGGAGTTGAGCTGTGGATCCGATGGCAGAGACAACAACAGGGACAGTAGCAAGGTGGACTGCTACCATTTGCTGTTTCTTAGAGGATCCTTGTGTACTTTGGGCCTTCCGCTTGTTCTAGAATTCCGTTTTACTTCCACCACTACTCTTAATCAGCTCAGGAGTGGTGGTCTCCTTATCAGGGTTATCTCCGTGATCGATCAGGGTTTGCGCCAGACATTTAGCGCTGGCATAGGTATCTGGCTTCGCAGCCAAGACATTTCCTTTGGTTGGCTGGGTCAACCCCCAGATGAACCTCTCAATCTTTTTACTCTCCGGGGTAACCATTCCCGGACAGAGTAACGCCAAGTCATCAAATCATGAAGTATAAGCGACTATGTTGGAACCATGCATCTTTAGATTCCATAGTTCATGTTCTAATTTCTGCATCTCAGCCCGTGGGCAGTACTCGGCAAGAAGAAGATCCTTCATGGCCTCCAAACCAATGGCATTGGCTACGGCTAGGGTTAGGGATTTGACTCGGCCGTTCCACCAAGTCAAGGCTTTTTCGATGAAGGTACAAGCGGCGAACTTAACTTTATCAGATTCCGAACAAGTACAAATTTCAAAGATAGATTCGATTTTCTCGAACCATCGGGTTAGGCAAATGACACCTCCTGTGTCATCGAAGGATGTGGGTTTCGCGTTCATAAAATCTTTATAGGAACACTCTTTCCAGTGTCCTTGGCTATCATCTTCGTTTTGGGGCTGGGGACCACCTCCTGAACCACCGGGGTTCATTTGAGACATGGCGGCTGCCATTGCGGCAGTAACAGCTGCCTGGAACATCACAGGATCAAATTGGGGAGGAGGTGGTGGCGGAGGGTTGTTGTTGTTCTTTGAGCTGGGTCTCTTTCTTGGAGGCATCTTGATCTAAAAAGATCAGGAAAGAGAGGATCATAAGTCCTCTGAATTGAATCAAGAGATATGGAACAGGGGATATCTCATTAAGACAGATATAGCATTCTATTAAGCGATAAAGCAGGAAAGAGTTATCAAAGCAGATAAACTATCGCTAAAGGAATGATTGAGGAGCAATGCTGGAATGAGGATTTCTATAACAGATTTGGCTCGAGAAATCCTCCCATAGTATTTCATGATTTGCTATGACGACGGCTCGTCGTTTGGGTATTGGGTAAGTTTTAGGCATGCTACATACCACAGTCACTCCTAAGCACAAGTTGGCCGTGTCTCGCATGAATATAGTTGGCCAGGCTATATTGATCCTAGGCACGACTACATAACTGCCCAGGTTTAACCGCAGAGTACAACACCCATTTACTTATGTTTTGTTCTACTTGTAGTTACGGATTTCGACGGTTATGTATACTTGTATACTTTTGCAAATACTTATATTTGAAGGCATACTTTTAGTTTAGAGTACTTAGGCCCCTTAGTGTTTATAGTCTTATACCATGTAAGGTTTGGTATACTAGTTTACTATAAACAAGGGCTCTGATACCAATCTGTCACACCCCGAAACCGAAGGCGGAAACGTTCCCGGGCGGAGGACATCATGTATATCGCAACCAATGTACATAGTAAGCAGAGTAAACACAAAACAATACATTACATAGAGTTATTACATTTGTTTGAAATCAAAGTGTTACAAGTGTCATATACATACATATATATATATATATATATATATATATATCATATGAACAAAAGTAAAGACATATCTTCTGCATACTCCATCTTCGCCAAAAGGATCGTTGGGTACCTATCTAATGTGGACCTGAGAATACAAGCAGTTTGAAAATCAGCATAAAGCTGGTGAGTTCATAAGGTGTTTGTTTTCTGAAAATGTACAAGTTTCCTTTGGTTTTCGGAAAAGTTTGATATCCAAGAAAATCCCATATTTTCTTATAAGTATAGTTGACTTATCCGTTTAGTTACTCGGTCTAGTTAAGAACAGTTCAGTTATCCCAGGAAAAACCCTTATTTTCCTAAAAGTAAAGTTTAGTTAAAGTTCTGAATTTCCATTAAATACAACTGTGTATAGCTTAATACGTAAAACTATATATTGAAAATCATGGGATTACTATCCCGTACTAGATATAAGATAGCCTTAATACACAAAAACTATAGATTGAAAGTCATGGGATTACCGTCTCGTACTAGATATAAAACCATGGGATATACCATCCCATACTAGATATAAGATAGTTTGATATACACGAAACTATAGATAGATATAGATTGAAAACCATGGGACTACCATTCCGTACTAGATATAGATTGAAAACCATGGGAATACCATCCCGTACTGGATATAGATTGAAAACCATAGGAATACCCTCCCGTACTAGATATATATTGAAAACCATGGGACTACCATCCCGTACTAGATATAGATTTAAAACCATGAGACTACCATCCCGTACTAGATATAAGAACTATAGATAGAAGATAGATATAAAATCAAATCCGTGAATAAACTTATATTAATACGTATTGTGAGTCGGGTAACCATGCTAATACGACACCGAGACCTCCTTGACGTTCGTCAGACATCGGACGATATCCAGAATTTGTCACCCCAGGCATGCCCGCCTAACTGTAGGTAGCAGTTTAGGTGTGGGATTGTCAGTCCCGAATAGATCTATTCACAAATTCTACGCTCTCCCTCCAGGAGACTCTGGTTACACTTCCGGGGAGGATTTACTGATAACCCAAAGGGTTTAATAAAGACGAATCTCACAAGCTAGTAATAAAGTATTAACGGTGTTCTCATACGTTATCAAACATACTAATCATTTTGAAACATAATACAGTGAAAACAGTAAAATACAATGGAATTATCTGGAAATATACTCTAAATTAAACAGAGATAACCTGAATCAGACATAGTTTATCTATTAACTTTACATAAATCTATGCTCGTAAAATGAGAACTAAAGATCCCAAATTACTCCCATAATAATTTGATTGATTTGATTGTTTCCTTTACTGTAATTGAAATCCATGTATTTATATTCAAATAAACATCCCTTATGCTCCGCATAATACATAAGGGGTAAAGATATCAAAAAATTAACCATATATTTATAGAAGTACATCAGTTTTAGGTTTTGAAAACATTTATAGTTTGCTTGTATTCCCCCTGAAAACATTGAGAAACACGGAAAAAGCGTAGGTGTATGAACTTACCGGACGAGGAATGTATCAGCCAGGATGCTAAACATCAGTTCAAGGCTTGAAAACGCGTGTTGTAACAGCCCGGATTTCCAGGTATCTTTTATGCTTATGATTTTGATGATTTGTGAGGGGACTCGGCGAGTTGGAGCTCAGACTCGCCGAGTAGGATCGCGGTTCTGGACGCGGGTTCGCGCCTGGACCCGGCGAGTCCGCGTTGTTTAATGATGTAGCACCTGGTTTCCGGTATGTGAATTTTATTTGAGCATTGCCCTAATTTAGCCTTAGACTCGGCGAGTCATAGGGTCCGACTCGCCGAGTAGGGACGAGACTCAGGACGCGTTTTAAGTAGGCGACTCGACGAGTCCATATCCTGGACTCGGCGAGTCACCGCTGCGGGATGAAACCCTAAGTTTCAAGGGTTTGCACCCTATTTAAACTCTCATTCCGCCCCAACTCGTCCCCATTCACCCCCAGAACTCCCCCTACATCGTTTTCCCTTGTTTCCTTGAGAGTTTGAGGTGTTCTTGGTGTGTTCTTGAAGGTTTTGAAGAGTAAGAGGAGTAGATCAAGAAGAGGAGAAGGAGATCAGCCATCCTTGTGTCATTTCAACATTTCCTTTGAGGTATAACCCGTTTTCCCCTTGATTCTATGCTTAAAACTCCATTTGGGTCCTTCTTGGTCAATTCCCCAAGTTTGCATGTTCATTATATGTTGTAATAAGGCGTTTGGCCTTTGGATCTATGTAAGATTAAGCTCCAGGAGCTCAGATCTGTTAGCTTTTTGGCCTCATGAGGCTTGTTAGCCCTAGATCTACCATTTTGAGACATTTTGAGCCTTATAATCCTTATTGGTGAATATCCACACGTAAAGTTGGAAACTTTACGTGTGATTCGTGTCCTAGAAGTCCAGATCTATGAATGGCATGGTCTGGAACCGAGCAAATCGGTATATTTAAGGAGTGCATGGCGACGACTCGGCGAGTCGCATAGGTGACTCGGCGAGTCTGGTCGCGAGTCACCGAATTGGTCCCTTCTTCATGTGTCGAGTTGAGCCTTGAGTCACAGGGGGTGACTCGGTGAGTTGGGAGCTGAACTCACCCATGTTAGGACTCGGCGAGTCAATGCCCTGACTCGGCGAGTCCAAGGCAATCTTTATAGCTCAAGAACAGACTCGGCGAGTTGTTCATACAACTCGGCGAGTCTTAGCATAAGGTGTTCATCGGATGAAGCTGAACTCGACGAGTTGTTCATACAACTCGGCGAGTAGGATGAAGGTGTTGAATGGCAGATAGAAGGTGAACTCGTCGAGTCATAGCCCGACTCGACGAGTAGAACCAGGGACCCAGGACATTGGTTTGCTAGGGACTCGGCGAGTGGTGATCCACTCGGCGAGTCGGGTCAACTGAAAGTTGACTCCAACTTTGGCTTAGAGTTAATCCAGGGGTAAAATGGTCATTTTACCTAAAGGACAGTTAGCAGTGTTTGATTGAGTATGTCGTGGAAATTGCAGCCGGAGGACTCCCGGAGCAGCAGCAGTCAGTTAGTTCCCGATCAGTTCAGCAGCTACCTTGAGGTGAGTTACCTTCCAGTAGCGGTGGGTCTAAGGCCACAATGCCGACCCACCAGTAGGAGTTGTATGATAGATGATTGTCTTTGTGATATCATCTAAGTTCGCTAGTACCTGACATGTTATATGTTAGCATGATATGCTGTATGTGATAGTAGTAGAGTTTGGTTGTTCGGACCGAAGGGTAGTCAGACACCCCAGATACGTCTGACAGTATGTGACGATATGTATGCATGCTGGCTTGTTATGTTATATGTGATCGTAGTCGTAGGGGTGAAATAGTCCCCGAGGATCGGTTGTTAGGACCGATGGGTAGTCAGCACCCCAGAATGGCTTGACACGGGTAAGACGGCACCCCAGAATGGCCGTATGGGTAGGTCGGCACCCCAGAATGGCCGTACCGGGTAGTCAGGCACCCCAGAATAGCCTGGCAGTATATATGTTATGTGTTTGTATGGTATGCGGTACGTTGGGGGAACTCACTAAGCTTTGTGCTTACGTTTACAGTTTTGTTTTCAGGTACCTCTGCATCGAAGGGGAAGGAGCCGGCGCGGTAGCGGCACGTCATACACACACTCTTCGGTTTCCGCATTTATGAGATTTACTGGGATTGTACTCTGATATTTTGATGGGATGTACGGTTTGGCTTTTGAGAACATGGTTGCAATGTGTTATGGTGTGAACAAACAATGTTTCTTTTTATTTAGACAATGTTTTTATTTATTAATGTTTTTCTAAAGTAATATCTAAAAAAATGAAATTTTCGGACGAAAAAAAAAATTGGGTCGTTACAAATGAAACCCTAATTTCTTGGGTTTGGGACCTATTTAAAGGGCCTTTAGGCCGTCATTTGTGCTCACCAGTCCCTTGAGTGAAACCCTAGCGAGTGTGAGCATTTGGAGCAAAGTTGGAAGCCATTATTGACCTTGGAGGTATCATTTTGCAAGGGAAAGGAAGAATTAGCTAAGGGAAAACAAGAGGAGCAACTTCCTGAAGTTTTGAGGTCCAGAACATCACATTTGAGGTATTATCTTCGAGCTATTTCTGTTATGTTGAGGGTTATATTGATTTAGGGCTTATTGAGCCCTTTTGTGGCTAGATCTAGTGCTTCCTTGGTCCTTTAAGCAATTTAGATTATAGATCTGGACCCTTGGAGGTCCAGCGTGTCCCTTTGCCCAAGCTTTTTATGAATCCATGGGGGTTTTGGATTGAGATCCTTATGCCTAAGGTCAAAACACCATTTATGAGTCATGGGGTGCGTTATGAACACCAAGATAAGGACTTTACGTGATGAATAAGCTTAGGAAGGCCAGATCTACGAATTGTTGGAGCGGGTCTGACCTCAGAAACAAGTTTGAGTTGATGCATGGAATGGACTCGCCGAGTCCGACGAACAGACTCGGCGAGTAGCATGAAGATTTCCCTAAACCACTTAGTGAGTGGTCCTGCCGAGTTATAGGTTGACTCAGTGAGTCAGGGCGAGTTAGAAGTTGACAGGTGGACTGAGTCGCACTGGAACTCGCCGAGTTGTTCTTGAGACTCGGCGAGTTGAGTCGGGGTGGCCCCGCGATTCTTACCAGGTGGAACTCGTCGAGTCAGGGGAATACTCGACGTGTCAAGAAGGGAATTCTAGAGAGTTGGTGAAAACGTCTAGACTCGCCGAGTCGCCCTAGTGCACTCGCTGAGTCCGGTCAAAGTTGACCGTTGACCATTGACCAGAGCTGACTAGTGTTGACTTGATTGAGGTAGTCAACCTTAGTGGTGAAAGTGTTAATTAGAGACATATGATTGTTATAGGGGTTTGTAGCTCGAAGGATCGAGCGAGTGATTCCAGGATTTGCGAGCTATCGAGATTCACGAGGTGAGTCTTCTCACTATACTACACCCGGAAGGGTTTTTGACTGTGTGACCGGAAGGTCGGATATGGGCTATGTATGATATGCTTGATATGGGCCGGAAGGCATTATGTTATGGGCCGGAAGGCGAATATGTTATGGGCCGGAAGGCGTTGTATTGTGGACCGTAAGGTTGGCGTGGATAGGACCGGCAGGTTTACCCAGTCGGGACGGAAGTCCCCTGAGACACATGGACCAGAAGGTCATGGCCTGGAAAGGCGTGTGTGTAGGTTGTATTTTGGGGAACTTACTAAGCATTTATGCTTACAGTTGTTGTGTATGTGTTTCAGGTACTAGCGAGGACCGTGGGAAGGCGCCGGCGTGATCTATACACACTGATGGAGGATTTATGATCTTGGGATTTATATGATTTGTATTATTGCATGATACATTGGATCTTTTATGCCTATTTTTGGATGGAAATACCTTTTTATGAAATGAAAAATTTGTTTTACAATTTCCGTTGTTACACGCGTGGTTCCTATGTAATGTGAAATGATACACAATTGTATCTAATTAGACCTTGAATCACTAATTAGATAAGATTATACACTCCAAGACGCGAAAACACTTCAAAATAAGTGTATGGAGTGACCCGGGTGACATCTAGGGACGTATATGGCTTGCAAATGGAGTTTACTCTTCAAGAGTAAACTCATATGAGAGTTTACGGCCCTAAAGACTCACTCCCCATGAGTTTACTGACGTAAACTCATGGTGGGTTGTTCTATGGTGTTAAATGGCCTTATATCACTTGGGAAAATTAGATAGCATCAAATCTAGGGCATAGGAATGGATTAAACCCTCATATGGACCATCTAATGGAGTTTACGGCAGTAAACTAAGAGTTTACGGCCGTAAATACCCCACACACCCTCCGTTGATATTTTGGTGGTCATAGGTCTTTACAAGTGTTTCTAGCTAATTCTACAAGCCATGGAATGAGTATAAGGCACCATTTGACCATGTTTTAGGAGTTTACGGCCTAAGAACCCATTCTTGGGGGGCTTACGGCTGTAAGCTCCTATGGGGTTAGTTTTAGCATGTTTAAGGTCCTTAACTTGATTGTGGTTGCTTCTAGACTTTATTCCAAGGCTTATGGTGTGTTTAAGTGGCATCTTAACACTTTAAATTGAGTTTACTCCCCATGAATAGGTGTTTACGGTCCAAGCATGTTCTTGGGCCGTAAACTCATGTTTATACCCTAAATGACGAGTTAAAGGTGTTCTAAGTTCAATTTGGTAAGCCCCTAAGTCATATCTATGCTCCAAATGAGGTTTGGAAGGGGTTTATGGCTCAAAAACCCCATTTACATGTGTTCACGGCCTAAGGATGTTCCAGGGTCGTAAACACATGTTTATGGTCCTATTCCTCATATAAATCACGAATTTGAAGGCTAAAGGTGTTATACTAGGAGCTAGGATACTTACCTTGATGATTTGGAGCTTGATTTGGATGATTTTGGCTCAATTTCGAGTTTTAGAGAGAGAAAGTAGAGAGAGAGAGTAAATAGAGAGAGGAAAAGGCTTCAAATGAGGCTCTCTTAACTTTATATATGCTTAAAGTTTGGGACACGGTGGAATTCTACCCGATACTAACGTTAGACGGGGCTTTTGGTCATACCCGATTAAGTTACCGTAATTACGACTTAGATGAAACTAAATATTTTCTAAATGAAATTAGAAAATATTTTAATGTTTTAAAATGTATCCCGACACTTATGAAACTTAAATAGAAGTCGCAATTAAATTAAATTAAAACAAAGTTAACGGAAAAATTGGAACATAACGACTTTATTAACGGAACCGGGTTACGATGACGGAACGAACTTCGGGATGTCACATGGTGGACTTGATCAGTGCACCAAAATGTGTACTCGATCCCTTAGTCCTTCAATTGACTCACATGTACATATGAACAAGGAATTAATCTTAATTTTCCAAAGATGGAAATTCTCATTCATCATACTATACAACTTGCATGATTTCCAAGTTCCTATCCAACTGAAACCTTGGGTGATGAGAATCTTTCCTTATTTGGTAAATTTGACATTACCACAATTGAAATCCATTTTACAATATTGATATCAATGGAATCATATAAGCAACAATTTTCTACAAATGCCATTGTAAGGATACTTAGAATAAATCAAAATTTTCTTGTTATATTTTGTTAAAAAAAACTTTGCGGAAAAACTTATCCTTACAGTGTAAAAGAATATGAAAAACCTTGTTATTATCTATTCCTAAGCGATATATCATAACTCCTAAGCAACAGCTCAAAATTCTGATCATTGAACCATGCGATCGATATCCATCTTCGCGATCAGAATCAACATATACTTCCTTTAAGTTTCTAGATTTTTCTTTGATTCTTAAAACATCAACATGTGACCAAGTCACATCATGTAATGAGAACCTCATAATAGAAACTTAACAGAGTTAGATAGTGGACTTTTACCTAAAGTAGAGTCAAACTTCTTGAATTGATCGACCTTATCATCTTTCAGGTAAATAGGCAGCGTCACAATCAATGCCCCTTCCTTTAGCAAGAGAAACATATGGACTCTTTGGGAATGATGTATCAGACTATCACAGACTTGTCTTTCTCTTTACCATTTGGTCAACCGAGTTGACTATGGCCAATCCCTTTCCATTGGGAAGAGAAGGATTTTCTAGATATCCAATGTTACCATTTTCAAAGTCCATGGAAGTTTGGGAAGTTGATCGTCTAAAAAAATTTGCTCTACCAGTGTTACAAATCATTGCTGATTCAACAGCACAAAGCAAATAGATAAGATCATTAAGAGTCATGTCATAGTTTGTTTCATAATAGTCCTAAAGAAACTAACTATGTGACTTAGAAAGTGATTGAACATCTGAATTTCTTAAGACTTAGACACCCAACTCTCCTGGCTTGTCAATATGTGACTTCATCTCCAAGATGTGAGCACACATAGACCTTGCTTGCCAAAAGGTTGTGGGTTAGGGAGAATAATTGGAGGAGGTGGATGAAGTAAAGTTCCAAGAGATTTGGGAAGATCATAGATGTCTGATCTAGACATCTGTTGGGAGATATTCAAGATAGTTGATTTAAAGTCCTTAATATAACATCCAATATGAAATATTAAGGCTAGGACCCAACACAATATTTTATAACTTGGAAAAGGGATGTCGTAATCCAAGCTATAGAATATTTGAAGGTAGGTGAATGACGATTCACCAATTTCCACCATGAAAAACAAAATAATTTATTAGGTTTTAATTGGATTTGAAACTCCTAGATCTTTTGAGATTCATTGAACTTTTCAATGGCATGTTTCAATCTCGAGTGTGCCCTTCAGGTTTTATGACTAGGATGCCGAGGATCACAAAACAAGGTGTGAAGTAACCACACACGCTCCACCGGCCTATGATAAACTTTAAGAAACCCTTTGCCTGCCTTGTTAAATCAAGCTAGTGTGTCGGTTAACCACACGCGCTCCACTAACCGACTTAAGCAAAGTGCAAATTGTAATTTCATGGGTTAGCACCTTATTTACATTTTCCAAAGTAACTGAGATTGGGTATGAATAAGAGTTTAGTTACTTAGTATTTATGATTAATACTTTTAATGAAGGGAGAATTATAGTCCTTGTCCTACCCGTTCGGCTAATGACCTTCCACCAGTCAAGGAAGCGGTGGGTGAGAGGGGACACCCATTAAACTGTTATTTTATAGGCAGTAACCTTATACCCTCCTTATAGACCGATTTTGTGAATGAGGCCTACTAACGGTAAGACTGACTTGCTCTTATATATATATATATATATATATATATATATATATATATATATATATATATATGTGTGTGTGTGTGTGTGTCTGTGTGTGTGTGTGTGTGTGTGTGTATATATTATAAAGCATAAGGGTTGAATTTTAACTTTTAAAATCCTAAGGGCTTAATTTGGAATTAAATATTCATGAAATAAAACTTTTCAGATACCAAAACTTGAGGGCAAGTTTTGAACTATTCAAAAACTTTTCTATTCCATAACTTATGTGTTTTAAGTAGTTTTAATTCAAAAAACTCTTCAAGTTCCATAACTTGAGGACAAGTTATGGAAGACTTTAAACCATTAAAAGAATTTGACTCTTCCGTATTCATAACTTATGGAAAACTTTATGAGTTTTATGAAACTTAAATCTAACTTTTCATATAACTTGAAGACAAGTTACAAAAACACATGTTAGAATCAACTATTAGATTAATTTGGATTGAAAACACATATTTCATATAACTTTCATATTAATCTAAGCAAACTCATAACAACAAGATAATTCAATCAAACTTCTTCATGTAATTAGCCTATCCTTTAAACTAATACAAAACATGAATCTAATGACAATTATCTTTGAAATTAGATTAGAATGAACATTACCATATCAAAAACAGGTTTATAAGTTCAAAAATAGCTTAGGGTAATGTTTCTAGTCCAATTCCAGCTAAAAACCTCAAAAATATGTTGTTTGGGGCTCCTACTCGTCGAGTGTATTAACCTACTCGACGAGTAGGATGATTTTCTTCACGGACTCGGCGAGTTAATCAGTGGACTCGGCGAGTCCATTGCCCAGACAACCCAAAAATCGATTTTTTCAGCACTTTTCATCAAGTATAATTGAAAACATGCCTAGGCTCTGATACCACTGTTGGGTTTTGAGCATTCTAACACTCCTAAGCGTACATGCAACCCTAAATACCTTGGATCTATGTTTTCTCTATTATACATGCAAATATGAATATCCAAGGTATTACCCTAACTAGCATACAAAACATTGATACTTCGGTAATAAACTAGATAGAAATACATACATTGTTGATGTAGCTTGACTCCATGTAGCTCGAGATCCTAGTGCCCCAATTATGACACCTCAAATGGTTCACACAACATCACCAACACATGGAATATCCAAGAGAAGAAGACATACATGTTCAAATCGGCTAGCCCTCTCACATATGTATCACTAGTGCCAATTTCTTGAACTAAAGGGGTTCTTATATATTGTGCACATTAGGGTTACACCTTGTAACCCATGACTTTACCCATTCCTTATGTTGCATGGGTTTTAACCTCCACGGAGTATCCATGGTTCACCACATAGGTTAAACCCAACATAAGGAATCATGGATCATAAGCCCACATATATATAAGAATGAATGATTTACACAATCAATCCCCATATGTTTAATTAGTCTCTTTTTGATCACTAAATTTAGTCCAAATTAATTCTTGATCAATACTAATTAAATAACATGATTTCATATTAATATATTAGGGCTTAAAATATATTAATATGTCACAAATGTCCTCTCCTCATAAACGTCTGATGCCATGCAACCCAAATGGACCATGCCGAATCGGGTCAAGTACATACGAATTATAGTTATGGACTTAGAAACTAATCCAACATAAAACTCATCTCCTCCAAGATCAATTGTGTTTGTATATAAACTAAGAAAACTAGAGCAGTTAACCTTTTTGACACGGCTAAGCGTATCGGCCACGACATTGGCCTTCTCCGGATGGTAGAGGATCTCACAATCATAATCCTTCAGCACATCAAGCCACCGACGCTGCCTCATATTCAGATTTGGCTGGTCCATGAGATACCTCAAACTCTTGTGGTCCGTGTAAATCGTACAACGAACCCCATATAGGTAATGACACCAAATCTTGAGGGCGAACACAACAAACCCCAGCTCCAAATCATGCGTCGGGTAGTTTGCCTTGTGAGGCTTCAACTGCCTCGACGCGTAGGCGATGACATGCCCTCTCTGCATCAATACCGCTCCCAAACCTGCGATGGATGCATCGCAGTACACAACAAAATCCTCCACGCCCTCTGGGAGGGCTAAGATTGGCGCCTCACACAATCTCTGTCTCAGCGTCTCAGATGCGGCCTGCTGCTCAGGCCCCCAGCGATACACCACCGAATTCTTAGTCAGTCGGGTGAGCGAGACTGCTATCTTGGAGAAGTCCTGAATGAATCTCCGATAGTAGTCTGCCAATCCTAGAAAGCTCAGAATCTCAGATGGAAACCTTGGAACCTCCCAATTCATCACGGCCTCTACCTTGGCCGGATCTATCGAAATCCCGCTCTGGTTGACAAGGTGCCCAAGAAACAGCACCTCGCGCAACCATAACGCGTCCGAAACGCAGTCTTCTACACATCTTCCTCTCTGACCCTCATCTGATGATACCCTGAACGCAAATCAATCTTGGAGAAGCAAGATGATCCCTGAAGCTGGTCAAAGAGATCGTCAATCCTCAGGAGTGGGTAGCGGTTCTTCACCGTTACCTTGTTCAGCTCCCGATAATCTATACACATCCGATGCAACCCGTCCTTCTTCCTCACAAATAGAATCGGGGTTCCCCAGGGTGAATTGCTCGGTCTAATGAAACCCTTGGCTAACAGCTCCTGCAGCTGTGTAGACAACTCTTGCATCTCAGGAGGAGCCAACCAATACGGTGCCTTGGCTATCGGAGCTGCACCAGGAACTAGGTCGATCCTGAATTCCACCTGTCGTTTTGGAGGTATCCCAGGTAACTCCTCGGGGAATACGTCCGCGAACTCCCATACCATAGGTACATCATCCACCGTCGCCTTACCCATTTCCTGAGTATCCATAACATACGCGACATAACCTGCGCAACCCTGCTGAAGGTAACGCCTAGCTCTCGCGGATGAAAAGCTGGTCCTCGCTGTGGCCTCTCGCCCTGAATCACCAGCTCTCCCCCACTTGGAGTCCTGATCCGCACCAACTGCTGCGTGCAGTCGATCACTGCCCCATTAGGGCTGAGCCAATCCATGCCTATAATCACCTTGTTCCCACGCAATGGATTGGGAACCAAGTCTACCAGGTAGCGCTCCTCAAATAACCTTAGCACAGAATCTCGAAATACCGTCGACGCCCACACCGAACGGTCGTCTGCAATCTCTACCTCTAGAGGGCAATCCAACATGTCCGAAGACTCAGAAAATATCTTGCTAAGCGCAAGAGACAAAAATGACCGCGTAGCACCCGAGTCAAAAAATATCATAACCGGGATGCCGTTCACATGGAACGATCCTGAACAGAGCACATATCAATAACACAATCACAACAAAAAGAAGATCAGTGAGAAAGAATCATACCCTTCACCACATCGGGTGCAGCGCGTGCCTCCTCGGCTGTCAGCTGAAATGCTGGAGCCTGTGCTTTCACCTTCCGGCCATCTGTAACCCGCGCCGTCGCTGTGACCGGCGCTGCCGCTGGCACTGCTGCTGACGCTGCTGTCAATCTCGGGTAATTGGCCCTTTTGTGGCCCCTCTGATTGCAATGCAATCCCTGCCAAAATGCCCCACCTTGCCACACTTATAGTAGCCCGAACCCGGCCAAGTGCGACAAGCGCCGTTGTGTGACCGACCGCATTTCCCACATCGGTCCCATCCTGCCTGGCCTTTCGGCCTACCATCAGATCCCTTGGGCTACTTCCCCGAAGCCCCAGTCGTCAGCCCCTCCACTGCCTTCCTCTTCTGGACGTGCTCCAGATCAATCTCCCTCTCCCTAGCCCTGTTAATCATGGAATCCAAGGTATGGCAAGCTAAAAAACTAACATGCTCCCGAATCCTCATCACCCGCATACTGGGTCCTCCTCATATCCTCATCACCCGCATACTGGGGCACTAGCAATGCCCTCTCTCGGAACTTGGCGGTGATCTCCTCCATAGTCTCCGTAGTCTACCTCATATCCAATAACTCCCTGGCTAGCCGCTGAAGCTCCACAGCTGGCGCAAACTCCGCCCTGAATGTGGTCACAAAATCTGACCAAGTCATAGTCTCAACAACCGAGGCTCCCAATGAGTCACCGACGGACTCCCACCAATCCCTAGCCCTGTCTCGCAAGCATCCTTCTGCATATCATACCTTCGACCCCTCAGGGTAGAAGCTCATCAGCAAGCATCCTAGCAGCAATGGGGTCTTTCACCCCATGGAAATCCGGCGCACCACTTCCCCGAATGTCCTTAAAGGACAGTGTGCGCGTACCTATCTGGCTAGACGCCATATCACTCCTGAATGATCGGAGACGATCCTCCATCAGCTCAACAATCCCCTCCTTGATCGACCCGAAAATGATAGGGGTCGACTCAAGGATGCCTCTCGTGATCTCAGACGTGATGAACTCGCGTAGCCCGTCATCAACCTGCTCGGATTCCGAACCTGAGCCTAATCCTGATCCTAATCTGGATCCTCCTGCTCCAAGTCATGTGGTCACCATACTGAAAACACACGCATAAACGTCAGGATCATACATATACTCGAGATTTCTAACACGCTCCCCAAGGTTCCCGATTTCATCTAGGCCCTCCTTGATTCGAGTACGGGTCCTCTGCTTTCAGTAGTACGGGCCCATACTACCTTCCACATCTACTTGTTCTTTCCTCAAGGATTGCTTCGACTTCACCAGGTCCCTCTACCGATACCCCTTCCCACTAACCTCATCCAAGGCTTCCTTAGGGCACTCTCTGACCTACTCTCCGCCATCAGATGCACAGGAGCCCCTACCATCTCCCCCTAACTAACTTGAAGGTACTGTTACATATCCGCTCCTTAGTTAGTTGAAAATAGCCAGAACCCCTATAGCACGAAGCAAGCATCATTCGTGCATCGAGTAACCAAATCAGGCATCAGCTATACAGGCCATCCTACTGCTGAGTAAACAACCCTAGCATACAGCTCATACAATAGGCATATAAGGCATCCACCTTGATCCTTAACCCTAACTAGAATGCGATTATCAGAATCATATATCAGGCATACAAGGCATGTTCCTAGATCCTTAGTCCTATTCTAGCATGCAATTCAGAATCAAGCCATATAGCATAACATAACATGTATGGGTATCTTGGGGAAACTTACTTGAGCCCGGCAGGTCGCATGCATCACACACCTTGTCTTTCGTAAAATCCTTTCGCTTAGATTTTTAGAAAACCATTTTATTGTAAAAATATTTTATCCCCTTAGTTTGAGTCCAGACACCCCCGAGGGCGTGTCCGAATCCCTCAAACCAAGGCTCTGATACCAACTTGTAACATCCCAAAATTCAAGCCCAAAAATTTCATTTTTGATTAATTAATTCATAAAACATTTATTAGAAAATACTATATAAACACATCATCTCAAACCAAGTATCATATTTGAAACCCACAACCACGAACAAATGTCATATCAGAGTACAATCCTAGAAAACATCATGCGGAAATCATATGCAAGTGTGTGTGATGCCATGCTACGCCGCCGACTCCTTCCCCTTGGATGAAGAGGTACCTGAAACCAAAAAATGAAACCGTAAGCACAAAGCTTAGTGAGTTCCCCCATCACCACATACCATACAATACCATCGGTATCTTTCAACCGGTAATCGTCATCAGTATCTTCCAACCGGTAATTATCATCGGTATCTTTCAACCGGTAATCATCATCGGTATCTTTCAACCGGTAATCGTCATCGGTATCTTTCAACCGGTAATCGACATCGGTATCTTTCAACCGGTAACTGGGGACTATTCCACCCCCTACCACTAGCATACAATAGCAGATATAAGCACACATTCAGACATATCAGGGTACTGATCTACCCCTTGGTCCTACGGACCACTATCAGGGAATCTATCCCTATCATGCAACATATCATACAGATATAACACATAACCAAACGCATACCAAACCAAGATAGATTATCACAAAGACAATTATCTTCTAAATACTCCTCAATGGTGGGCCGACATTGTGGCCTTAGACCCACCCCTACTGGAAGCTAACTCACCTCGTAGTTGTTGAACTGTGCGGGAATCCTCTAACTGCTACCACTACTGCTCCGGAAATCCCCTGGCTAAAATTCCAACAAAACACTTAGTCAGAAACTAACATCTACCCTTAGGGTAAAATGACCATTTTACCCCATGACCAAGTCAAAGTCAAAGTCAAAGTCAACTTCCAGTTAACCTGACTCGCCGAGTTGACTCGTCAACTCGCCGAGTCCTAATCCTTCCATCAGACCTCATAAGCGTTTATACTCGTCGAGTTAGGCGATGACTCGACAATTTTTCCAGAAGAACACCGACTGAATCCTCGTCCGAATCGCCGAGTTGTATGAACAACTCGTCGAGTTCATCATCAACTGATACTCATGTCCTGCCCTGACTCGCCGAGTTGTATGAACAACTCGTCGAGTTACTCATCATCCTATGAACACGTTCTGTCCTCGACTCACCGAGTTGATGAACAACTCGCCGAGTTCCATGAAGATTGCCTTGGACTTGCCGAGTCCATTCATGCACTCGTCAAGTACCATGAATTCCCATAACACTTTGCTTAGTCCAGAATGTTGGGTCACTCCCCGGGACTCCCTAAAACCCTTCCACACTCAACTGGTCCTTACGACCCTCACTGATATGGGACCAATGCCCTTGGACTCACCAAGTCCAGGAATGGACTCGCCGAGTCTAACACATTCCTTACTAAGAACTTCGATTTCTGATGTACAACAATTAACCAAATGATAGATCCAGGCCCCTAAACTCGATCTAGCATGTAAAGCTACAAACTTTATGTGCATGAATGGGACATTAGAGCTTAAAAGGCTGTAGAATGGTTCTTTTATTGCATGGGGCCTTCCTTGGTGCAAAAAGCAACCTAGATCTGACTTGTGGCTCATAAAATGACATACTACATAAGCCCAAACCCCCAACCATGTTTGCAAACATGGTTGGCCAACAAAAATGGCTTATAAAAGCCCTAAATCACCTCAAAGAGGGATCTAACAAAAGAATGAGCAAGGTTCAGACTTTATACCTTCCAAATACTGCAAATGATGAACCAAACTCGAATCCTTCAGTCCCCTCTTGATCCTTCTATGCTCTTCATTCCTCCTTGAGACCAAAACTCACAAGAATCGCTCAAAAAGGCCTTAGATCTTCACAAAAATGGCTAGGGTTTTCTATGAGGAGTGTTTGGGAGCATAAAGGGAAAAGGAGGCTGCATAAGGTCGTTTAAATAGGGTGCAAACCCCTAGATTAGGGTTTTGTCCAAACAGTGGCTACTCGCCGAGGCCGCAACTTAAACCCCACGCCTCATCCCGCTTCTACTCGGCGAGTCAGTCCTTCGATCGCCAAGTCCAAGGCCAAAAATGAAAAAATAAGGAAGATTTAATAACAGAACACATACCAAGAACCAGAGGGATCTAACAAAAGAATGAGCAAGGTTCAGACTTTATACCTTCCAAATACTGCAAATGATGAACCAAACTCGAATCCTTCAGTCCCCTCTTGATCCTTCTATGCTCTTCATTCCTCCTTGAGACCAAAACTCACAAGAATCACTCAGAAGGCCTTAGATCTTCACAAAAATGGCTAGGGTTTTCTATGAGGAGTTTTTGGGAGCATAAAGGGAAAAGGAGGTTGCATAAGGTCGTTTAAATAGGGTGCAAACCCCTGGATTAGGGTTTTGTCCAAACAGTGGCTACTCGCCGAGTCCGCAACTTAAACCCCGCGCCTCATCCCGCTACTACTCGGCGAGTCATTCCTTCGATCGCCGAGTCCAAGGCCAAAAATGCAAAAATAAGGAAGATTTAATAACAGAACACATACCAAGAACCAGGTGCTACACGATGATCACCAATGCGAATCTTAAATTATTAAGGTTTTTAAAGTTTAGTGATTGTAGTTAAATATTGAATTCAACTTAAAGATCAACATAATGAAGTGGTAGTAACACGAGTAGTTTCAATCTACAATCCGATAGGCAGGACGTTCCGTTAGCGTAGTCGAATAACTCATATGTGTTGCCTTACGTCGGTTGACCGTTTGTCGACTTGATTCATTAATATTGTATATTTAATATTTACTTAATGTTGGAAATATATTGTTTTCGTTTGTAAGTAAACTTTGTCTTAAAAATACATACACATTATTTATCGACGATATTTTTGTATCATACCATAGTATATAATTATTTTCGGTTTATTTTCATACTGTAGATACACTAAATAAAATTTATTTTTATAATTTTGTTTAATACTTTCTTATTAAACTTCAAAAAAAAGTTGAATGCGCTAATATGCACAAGTCATGTGATTATACATATCATATTAATGAAGATGACAAGTTAAAAATATTCATCTATCCGAATTTAAACGTAGTTTCTTAACGATACTTTTATTTGTTGTGACAAATACTATAACACTAATTTCATCAACTTACTCTTATCTAACATTGTTACTTTCACAAGTGCTTGCAAATATGTCTAACATTTTATAAAACTCTTATGTTTGTCAATTACTAACCTCAACATTTTGAACAAACGTTATTTGTAAAAATAGTATTTAAAATAAACATAGACGTTTATAATTTTTGTATGTAGCATTAATTTTGCATGCATGTAGCATATAAACTTTTTAACCATCAATTTATTTCAAAATACTCAAGTATGTATCTCCCCCCCCCCCCCAAAACGAATAAAAATGTAAAACAGGGCCATAAAGACTCACATTTGGTGCATGATTCTCGAGTTTAGACGGAAGATTCGGTGAAGTTTTGCATCGTTCAAGACCCGGTATCTTCACCAAACAATAAACAAATCTAGATTTAGATTATTGAACTTCAGAAAGGTGTTCAAAACAGTAAGTTTTCAGATTTTTAAGGTGAGCTAAACTCACTAAAACATCTCCAGGGGCTGTCGACAAAAATTGGGTGGTCGGGGGTGTTTCCGGCAACTTTCTCGCCCCTTTTCTTCATGTTTTCGTAGCAGCGCTTGAGGGGGATAATTGGGAAGAAAAAAAACGACTTCAGGGGTATAATTGGCACGTTTGTTGGCTGTAATAGGTGGCTACTCCCTTTTGCCTCCCAAAATCACAGCAGAAAACACCTCCGATGGAGGTGTTCTTGATGAAATGTGGACACGAGAGACGAAGAAGAGGGGAAAGAGGGTTGAGGCTGAACTTTTCTGGGTTAAAGGTCTCTAATAGTGCCCTTTTTATACTCTCTTAATGTAACATCCGTAAATTTTACGCCAAATTTAAACTTTTTAAATCATAAATAAAAAACCAAATAGCGTTGTTTACAAAATGTTTTCAAATAATATTCCATCAGAGTGTCCCAAAAATCATAACATAAGGATGAGGAGCGGTACGCTCACGCCTTTGCCTTTCCATGATCTCCTAAGGTACCTGAAGCAATAAACGGAAAACTATAAGCCCGAGGGCTTAGTGAGCTACCCCCAAAATACCAATACCACACTGACAATACCATAACAATAATAATCAATCAGTCAACATGCATACTAGGCCATCGGCCTGACTGGACCGCCCTACCGGGCTTACAGTCTATTGAATCTATCCCGAGCCTTCCGTATGACTGGTCCGCTATGTGGGCCTACAGTCTCCTCGGACCGCTCATAGGGTATTTTGGCCTTCAGCACAAAGCAGGACCGACTCAACCCAGCCACAAGCAAATAACCATGTGCGCATACTATCATATACAGGCATATAAAAACATCAAAGATATCTGTCACACTGATCATCAATCATAGAATTCTCCTGTAACTAGAGTACCGACCTAGCAGGTCACTAACATATCAATCCCTACGGATCATAAGAGCCTAGCATACCGTCTCCCCGATTCCGATCTAACAGATAATAACCACATGTAGCATACCATAACAATAACAACTAAAGGGTCGGCCTTGGTGCCGTAGACCCTATAGATATAGTGCGGATAACTCACCTCGCAGATGTCGACACGAATGATAAAGTCCAACTCTCAGATCACTTGACAAAGGCTCCACTACTTATTATCATAGTACAACATACTCATAAGTCCTTAACCTTATAAGGTACCCCATAACCCACTAGTCAACCCCTGGTCAAAGTCAAAGTCCTCATTTAAGGTCAACAGTCCACGTTAACCTTAACTCGTCGAGTACCCTTGGCTACTCGCCAAGTTCCCTGAAGTACATTCCAACTCGCCGAGTCATCAGAGTGACTCATCGAGTTCCTTTGATTATCGATCAAACTTTAAGGTCATCCATTGAGTACCCTCCTTGCAACTTGACGGATACACACTCATACATATCCAAGAGAAAACTCATCCGACTCACCAAGTTGTTCCTCAACTTGTCGAGTCTTATGACCATCTTCATTGGACTCACCGAGTTGTTCATCAACTCATCGAGTTCACGACCATCTTCATGTGACTCGCCGAGTTAACCTTGCGACTCGCCTTGTCCATTCAGTCCTTTTTCCATACAGACTTGTTTTGAGGCATGCAACGACTCTAACTCATAGATGCAAGCTTCTAGGGCATGCTTATCACGTAATGTTGGAAACTTTACGTGCATGCATGACCATAAAGGCTCTAAATATCTATTCTAAGTTCTTAATGGAACTTCATGATGGGTTTTATACAAACAATCCTATGTGTGCATGCAACCCTAGAGTTGGATCTATGTTTTCACTATTAGTTATACAACTTTATGAACACAAAAAGAAACCTGGCATGCTACTACTATTTTCGAAATCCACATAAAAGAATATAATACATACCTTTTTTATTATATAGTAATAACAACTAGTTCCTTGAATTTCCTTATCTCTTGAAAGCAAGTACCACAAGTGTGGTACCTCTAATGGCTCACAAACACACTTTGGGTGAGAGGATGAATATGAGAGAGAGAGGAAGCAAGGCAAGAGGCTTTAAAATTCGACCCTAGTAGGGTTTCTCCAAGGGTCAGTCGAATTTAGTGCCTTAGGGTGCTATTTATACTTAAGGCTAACTAGGGTTTCAAGGTGGAAACCTTAATCCCTTAGCTTAGGGCCTAAGCAAGTCCATGAACTCCTTTCCTTAAGCCCTTGGACGAAAACTCCTAGATCCTTCTATGATTTTTGTTCAAGCCATAATAAAGGTGATCCAATAGCCCAAAGTCTCAACTATCAAATAATTACAAAACAACCCCTGTACTTTTAATTAATTCCTTTAATCCCGAAATTAATTCCTAATTAATTTCTGATTAAATACTAATTAATAATATGATTCCAAATTAATATATTATTCATATAATATATTAACAAATCATATTTATACCCCAATTTATTATTCTTAACAATAAACCAGCCTCTCTCCTCAACAATCATCCTGTCTAGTCACCAGTGTGAAGGCAACCCAAAAGGACCATGGTCACAATCGGGTCAAGTACATACCAAAATAGTTATGGACTTAGACACTAATCCAACAGTCTCCCACTTGGATAAGTCTAATAACTATTCTACATATGACATCAGAACCTGATCAGCAATCGTAGCTTTCAAAAGCCGCTGTCAACTCTGATCGTATCAGAAGCGTGTCCTTTAGATAAGGGATCATATATTCCTCCATTCCTGATATTGCATAGACGTGAGATATGGATTAAAGTCAATCTCTCAGTCTATGTGTTGTTTCCCGATTTCCGATTTATGACGAATGACAACAGACTACAATTGAACACATCAAATTAGTCCCGGCTTGGCCAAGCGCTTAGGGTGTCATTACTAAATCATCGAGGGGCCCATTAATATCGCTTTTATCCCACTTTGGGAAAAAGGAATGGATAAACTTCGACTCAATGCTTGCTTGTACTCACTCATCGAATCACACACAACAATAATTTTTCTAACACAAAGTTATTGGTGAGTTTACTTTTCATCAATGTGCAACCGACCAACAAATAACAACTCACACGTCTCGGTTTCAAGAATATACAATATTATCAACTCACAATCACTCGTGATAAAATCCATGAAGTGATTTTTTTGAGCGTGGGTTTAATCCAATACTCTAATCTTATTAAAGCAATCATGAACTCTGCAGCAAACTTGTGTTATGTCTAAACTCTTCAAACAATCTACAGACTCTTCATGACAGTCTTCCTTCATACCTACTTCCAACGTATGACCGACTGTGGAGGTTCGAATAACCCAGTTATTTTGGAAGTCAAAACATGCAAAGAGAAAAACAATGATAATACTTAATCCTATATGACCCCAAACTTGTGAGTATAAATAAAACACTTTTATTTAATCACCATATTGATTACTCATTATTCATTGTTTAATGTTTCAGATAATCAACTTTATAACTCGACTTATAACCACAATTGTACCATGCTCCAAGCATGCACACTTTGGTTTCCTATGGTCCATACTTTGTGAAATAGATCCATTGAAAAAAATTTCTAATGAAACTCATTTAACAATCCCCAATCCTTATAATTAGTGTAAGAATACCAAATTCTTGCCACTTTTAGAATATGTTAAATTGTAATATTTTATGCAATGATCTTTTTGTGAAGTCACGACACAAAAGTCACAAAGACTCGGCCAATGAAATCACAAGGTACTCTATCAGAAAAACAATTCTATAGATGTGATGTCTATCACTTAAAGTACATTCCTTTGAACATCCTTTTTGCATAAAATTTTCTAATCAAGACATAAATTCTTAATTTCCAACTCCCAATTATGGAAAAATTTCCATATATGCCATATGACAACTCATTCTAAATAGAATTTTATCTATTCATAATAATGTCGATATGGTCCATCCATTACTATACTTCCAACTACTCACAAGCGACCAATCCTCAGCGAACTTTGGATCGTCCTTTGATAGTTGTTTAATTATTTCAGTTAAAACCAGTTCTAGTCCCTTTTCCCTCTTAATGCCCTTGACATTTGGAAAATTTTAGAACGGTCAAATATTATAGCATATGCAATTGTTCCTATACCCGAAGCGTATGGGACATGATGCATAATGTCTTACATAAAGATATGATACTTTATCAATCTTCTGCCATAATATTTTATGTGTCATGTTCTCACTATTCGAACTATGAAGAGGGATGCCATAATCATAATTGAAATTTGAGAACACACTATGTATCCTTTGACTAAATTTATTAAAATTTCTCAATCTGAGCTTTAGATTTTGAAACGAAGTACAATATTCTCTCCCTTAATTATAGCAAAACAATTTTTCAACCCTTACGACTTTGCAAAGTATAACTCTTATTTTCTATAATTAATATTGCTAACTTGCAATACTTACCATAATAATCATGCTCCCACTAACATGATGATTATTTCCTTATTGGCATAACACTTATGCTCCCACTAGCTTTGATATGTATTAAGAAAACAGCTAAACTTCCAGCAAAAAAATGCTTATTGAATTCCTTAAGTTCATATTTCTAATACCAGATGCTTTGATAATCCTTTATCTAAGCTTCTTAAACTCATACACCTTTTCTTAGAAAGCTTACATGTGTGTCTAAACAAATTCAGAACTTATGTTACTAAGTCCCAAATGCTTTGATAATCCTTTATCTAAGCTTCTTAAACTCATACACCTTTTCTTAGAAAGCTTACATGCGTGTCTAAACAAATTCAGAACTTATGTTACTAAGTCCCAAATGTTCAGACTAATTGTCAAATCTCACAATTCGAAATATGAAGATGGATGCCATAATCATAATCGAATTTGAGAATTTACACAACCGCTATCTCCTCAAAATCTCTCTTGGTGAAAGTATTTCCTCATAATCATTTTCATGAAGGAGGGAAACCTTATGACACTTAGATTTTATAATGTATGTGATCTTATCCATGTAAATTTGTCATAACAACAATCATAAGACAATGTTTGTGACAAATCCATCTCATATGGACAAAACTTGGTCCATCTCAATTCCTTGCCTCATGGCAGCACGAGTGCCTACCATTGCTTCCAGGTGGTTTAGCAACTTATCCTTACATATCAATGTACTTTCCATCGATCAAGGTGCTTTGTCTTTATGCATTCAAATGAGAACTCATAGAACTCACATGCATAATTAACTCAATCAGAATGGCACAGAAACAAAATATTATCAACAAGATAGGTTGTAAACCTCAAGTCGTGTGCTAGTGATGATCGATAAGGTTTATTCTTGATTTGTTCTTGAAACCTTTCAATACCATTAAGACTCCCATTGACTCCTTGACCTATAAGATTCTCTTGTCAAGAAACATTTCTTGACAAAACAAATATTCAAGAGTTAGTGTAGTTCTTATCAAGACAAAACACTTCACATAATTGGTCCCAGTTGGTCTTTGTCTTATCCAAGACAGCACAACTTACCAATTTCAAATGTGCAAGAATAAGAAAACCTTTTTCCAAATTACACATTTGATGAATGTTATAAACCTTCTTTAGACTTGTCACTCAATGTCACAATCTTAATTCTAAGACTTTATTTTGGAATGAAGTATGACTGACTTCTTGATTTAAGCATTTCTTCAATTCTCGATTCCTCTTCTGATACCACTGATGGGTTTTATACAAACAATCCTATGTGTGCATGCAACCCTAGAGTTGGATCTATGTTTTCACTATTAGTTATAAAACTTTATGAACACAAAAAGAAACCTAGCATGCTACTACTATTTTCGAAATCCACATAAAAGAATATAATACATACCTTTTGTTATTATATAGTAATAACAACTAGTTCCTTGAATTTCCTTAGCTCTTGAAGGCAAATACCACAAGTGTGGTACCTCTAATGGCTCACAAACACACTTTGGGTGAGAGGATGATTATGAGAGAGAGGAAGGAAGGCAAGAGGCTCTAAAATTCGACCCTAGTAGGGTTTCTCCAAGGGTCAGTCGAATTTAGTGCCTTAGGGTGCTATTTATACTTAAGGCTAACTAGGGTTTCAAGGTGGAAACCCTAATCCCTTAGCTTAGGGCCTAAGAAAGTCCATGAACTCATTTCCTTAAGCCCTTGGACGAAAACTCCTAGATCCTTCTAGGATTTTCGTTCAAGCCTTAATAAAGGTGATCCAATAGCCCAAAATCTCAACTATCAAATAATTACAAAACAGCCCCTGTACTTTTAATTAATTCCTTTAATCCTGAAATTAATTTCTGATTAAATACTAATTAATAATATGATTCCAAATTAATATATTATTCATATAATATATTAACAAATCATATTTATACCCCCAATTTATTATTCTTAACAATAAACCAGTCTCTCTCCTCAACAATCATCTTGTCTAGTCACCAGTGTGAAGGCAACCCAAAAGGTCCATGCTCATAATCGGGTCAAGTACATACCAAAATAGTTATGGACTTAGACACTAATCCAACACTTCATGCTCAAGAGGGACCTTAATCACAACCAAGACTATGACTTTATGCTTCTAGAATCCAAGGAGGGTCAAGATCTGAAGTTACAACTTCAGATCTAGCCTATAGCTCATCATACCAACTTGAAAATCCATAAAAAGCCCTAGAAACTTAACAAAAGGGAAAAAAAGGAAGTAAGAATGGCACTTTGATACCTCAAAAGGATGCTAGCTAAGGTAAATCCTGCTTCCCACTCCTTCCTTGCTTCAGTTTCCTTTGTACTCTTAACTTTCTTCCTCCAAGATCCTCTTTTCCAAGCTTCAAACACCACACCAAGGCACACACACACGAATTACGGTTTTAAGTGGATCTCAAAGACTGTAAAGAGGCCAAAGGAGTCTAAGGATCCTTTAAATAGAGGTGCGAACCCCGAGATTTAGGGTTCCACTGCCAGCTCCTATTCACCGAGTCTAGCATGGACTTGTCGAGTAGGTCACTTAACACGCAACCCCACCCAGCTGCTACTCGACGAGTAGGTCAACCAACTCGTCGAGTAGAGCTTAACCCAATAAATCTTATTTAAGGAATACCTAAGAATCGGGGTGTTACACTTAAAAGCTATTAACTTTCCTCTAACATGTACCTTTGGCTATATTTAGAGCAACACTTTTCTTTTGTAGATGTTGGGAGCCTTAGACTTTTAATCATTTTTGTACTCTTAATGCATAATTTTTGGAGTGTAAGAAGAGAGAAAAGAAGAAGAACGTGGGGGTTAGGGTTGTGTGTAGGGTGTAGGAGGCTCCAAGTACTTGCACTTTGAATTAATACTTGTAAAAAACCTTCTTAAATGAATGTACTTATACACTTAATGGGATAATGGGATGTGGTGGTCGAAAGCCTTAAACACACTAGTAGAGGAAGGATAGATTCATAGGAGTTGACCTTTATGCTATTAAATTCTAGCTCTAAATTTAGTTGGAAACAAGTGGGTACAAGTCCTTATTGAGGTATAGTATGTCAAAAAAAAATGGACATCTTATGTATTCATACACACATATACTGATGAGATATAATCTCTAGATCGTTTAGATCTTTCACAGGTAAATCAATAAAGAACAAAAAACTAAATCAAACAATAAAATGAACACAAGATAGAATCAATATAATGCTTATGATTCAAACGTAGTCACACCTTAGCAGAGCTCGATTAAGAACTTCCACTGTATAGGCGAGCTAGGGCTTACAAATACTATGATGAGAATCATAAAAGTGTTAATAACTAAGGATGCATGCATGCACCTTAAATACTAAAACCCTAGAATAAAATAATACACGGTTGGATAGGCCCAAACCGGTTACAAAACTGGGCTAACAAGAAACGAGCCCAAGACGCAACACCCAGATCCCAACAATCTCCCCCTTTGCGTCAATTGGGGCGAGACTAAGCTCATAAACACAGATCTTTTGGTAACCATAAAGCTCAGTGGCAATTGCTGAGAATCTCAAGAGTTACATGAACGAAATGAAGTGAGATGGAGAAAAATGTTATAGATGGTTAAGGAACTGAATGTACCTCTACTATAAAAGAAGGACCAAGCAGAAAACTCTAAGCTCGATATGAGAAGAGTAAGGTAGCTCATTATTAGAGTGAATGTAATAGCCTAATTGGGAAAACATGATTTGTATATATCACATTATTAAGGCTTCACTCAAAATCTATTAAGGCTTTGGTCGACATGCAGCAGCATGCATCTAGGGACACTTAACTAGTCCATAGAAAAGAATTTATACCTGCTTCAGCTTCATCATCGAGAGTAACTTTTATACATAGAAAAACATGAGAAAAGTTAAATAAAACGAAAAATATTTTTGTATTTTTTGAAAAATTTCTAAAGAAAAAGAAATAAAAACAAAAAGAAAATTATTTTTGGATTATATGAAAATAATAAAATAAAAATGAAAAGAAAAACATAAAAATGAGTATGAAAAAGAGTGTACAAAAGAATACAACCAAAATATGTTTTAATGAAAATGAAGCGAACTGAGTTCAGTAGGACCGAACCCGAAATACACCGAGCGTTCGGTTCATTTTGGTTCCCAGGTGAACCAAACCCGAAATAGACTGAGCGTTCGCTCTATTTCGCTTCTAATCTTTAATGAAGCGAAGGCGATTTCGATACTGATTTAGATTCTATCATTCCTAGACCTTGTAGGATCTTATTGAAACTTGCTTCAGGTAAGGTCTTAGTAAAGATGTCTGCTAATTGATCAGTGGTTCTGACGAAGTGAATTTCTACGTTACCATCTTCCACATGATCTTTGATGAAGCGATACCACAGTGGTATGTGCTTGGTCTTCGAGTGTTGCACTGGGTTATGAGAATCCTAATTGCACTTTCTGAGTCGCAATATAGTGGGATTTTCTTCATGTTCAGCCTATAGTCTCTAAGCTGACTTTGTATCCAAACGACCTAAGATGTGCATGATGCTGCGGCAATATATTCAGCTTCGGCTGTGGAGAGAGAAACACAATTTTGTTTCTTTGATTGCCAGCTTACTAATTTGCCATCAAGAAATTGGCATCCTCTAGTAGTGATTTTATGATCCAATCCACAACCCCCTAGGTCAGCATCTGAGAATGCTTGGACAAAGAATCCTGAGTTGGCTGGATACCATAGACCGAGAGAAGTGGTTCGCTTTAGATAGCGAAAGATGTTCTTTACTGCCAGCATGTGAGGTTCGCGTGGGTTAGCTTG
Organism: Lactuca sativa; assembly: GCF_002870075.4. Taxonomy (NCBI): domain Eukaryota; kingdom Viridiplantae; phylum Streptophyta; class Magnoliopsida; order Asterales; family Asteraceae; genus Lactuca; species Lactuca sativa. The sequence continues at coordinate 303,389,931 of NC_056630.2, read as the reverse complement.
GAATCGGGCACATTAGCAGATTGAGAGCATTATATCTGGCCTACTGGCTTTAAGATACATCAGTGACCCAATCATCTGACGATAAAGCGTCATGTTAGCAGCAGATTTCTCCAATGATGGTGTCAGCTTGGTGCCAAACGACATAGGAACCTTCACCTTTGAGTCGCCCAACATCCCAAACTTGGTAATGTCTTTGCGTACGCCTCCTAATTGATAAAAATGCCTTCGGGTCCCTGTCTAATATTCAAGCCAAGGAAAAAGTTAATCGGACCCATTGAGCTCATCTTAAATTTAGTTTCCATCAACTTCCTGAAATCAACTGTTAGGCTGGGATTCGTGGAGCCGAAGACGATATCATCAACATAAATTTAGACTATCATAAGGTGTTTACCCTCTTTCTTACGAAAGAAGGTTGGGTCAACCAAACCTTGTTTAAATTTAGAGATTTTTAAGAATCGAGTAAGGGTTTCATACCATGCTCTGGGAGCCTGCTTCAGGACATATACTGCCCTGTCTAGAATGTAGCGGTGAACTGGATACTTTTCGTTCATCAAGCCTGGCGGTTTCTCTATATACACTGTTTCTTCAAGTTCTCCATTGAGAAAGGCACACTTCACGTCCATTTGATAGACTTTGAAATTCTTGTGTGCACCATAAGCAGGAAAGATTCGAACCGATTCTAATCTTGCAACTGGAATGAAGGTCTCTTCATAATCTATGCCTTCTTCCTGACAGTAGCCTTTCACAACCAACCGATCCTTGTTGCAACTCACGTTTCCTTCCTTGTCCATCTTATTCCTGAAAACCCACTTGAGACCTACAACTGAAGCATCCTTTGGAGTTGTAATTAATCACCATACTTTGTTTCTTTCTAACTCGTTTATCCTATCTTGCATGGCTTGAACCCAATCAGAATGATCAAGAGCTGTATTCACCATCTTCGGTTCAACTTTGGAGACGAATGAGTTGAACATGCAAATCTCTACTTGAGAGAATAATGCAGCCTATTTCGCTTTCAGTTGTGATCGAGTTAAGACCTTTTCAGAAGATTCTCCAATGATTTGACTTTTAGGATGATCTTTGGTCCATTTGATGAGAGGAGGGTAATTTAGATCACAAGAGGGATCCAATTCTGCATTTATTTCTTCTTCAAGTTCTGATAGAGTATCATCATCATTAGCATTCGTATTCTCCCCCTCGAATGATGATATGAGTTCGATTTTTGGATCAGAACACTCCCTTCGTTTGGACTTTCGGTTGAACTTGATGATAATGATGATGGATTCTCCCCCTAGAATGATGAATCATGATTATTTGTAGGAGACGAACCCTCCCTCTGGAGATAAGGACTATCACTGGAAGGTTCGCTTGAGTCAGGCTGTTCGGCTGATTTCGGATGTTCTTCTGCCATTTTCTTTGCAGCGTTGTCAATGATTCGCATCAAATTGTCAACCTGGTTATCTTTAGCCTTGGATTCAGAATCAATATCCCTCTCTGGTTCATCGAAGAGTAGCATGTATTGCTCGAAAAGATTTGAAATTGGCACCGTCACTTGACCAGACCTTGGAAAGATTTCTTGCATCACACCTTCAGTTGCCTTCAACTTCTTGACATAGTTGTCGTCGAAAGTGACATAGTATGTTTCTTCAATATTCTTTGAACGTTTATTCAGAACTCTATACGCCTTTGAGTTCAAGGAGTAGCCCAAAGAGATCCCTTCATCAGCCTTAGCATCAAACTTGTTTTGGTTCTCCTTTGAGTTGAAGATGAAGCATCTTGAACCGAACACGTGAAAGAACTTCACATTTGGCTTGTGGTTGTTCAAGATCTCGTAAGGAGTGATTGAGAAGTGCTTGTTCAGATACGAGCTATTCTGCGTGTAACAAGCATCAACAATAGCATCAGCCCATAAATACAAAGGTAAGGAAGCGAAGTTCAGCATAGTTCGGGCTGCTTCGCACAGAGAACGATTTCGCCTTTCGACGATTCCATTCTGTTGTGGAGTATATGGAGCAGAAAAATTGTGAGTTATTCCCTTCTTTGCTAGAAAGTCTTCAAAATCCTTGTTCTTAAATTCCACGCCATTGTCGCTTCTCACGTTACAAACCACTTTTCGTAGTTGAACCTCTACTTGCTTTATAAAGAGTTTGAGCTTGGGAGTTGCCTCTGATTTTTGCTTCAAGAAAATTACCCATGTGAAGAGAGAGAAATCGTCTACTATAACAAGTATATACTTGTTTCCACTAATACTTTTGATTAATGAAGGACCACACAGATTGAGGTGTAGTAGCTCTAGTGGTTCTATCACCTTTGTGCTGATTATAAAAGGATGACTTTGTCGACTTTGCTTTCGTATTTCACAAGCTGCAAATAAATGTTCATTGTCAAATTTGAGAACTAGAAGACCTCGAACATGATCTCCAAGCACCAGCTTGTTGATATCTTTGAAATTGAGATGTGAGAGCCTTCGATGCCATAACCAGCTTTCATCTAAGTGTGCCTTCATTAACAGGAAAATAGTTGGTTTCCCTCGAATTGGATTGAGATTTAGAAGGAACATTTCTCCCTTTCTCTTTGACTTCAGCAGAATATTATTTGACTTCTTTTCTACAATTTCTGAGCCTTCATCATCAAAGGAGACCTTTAATACAGTGCCAACCATCAGCTGTGAGACACTGATGAGGTTGTGCTGCAATCCTTTAACATATCCTACCTTTCTTATCGAGAAGTCACCATTTGTAATCATACCATAGACTTTGATTGTTCCAAACGAATTGTTGCCATATTTTACCATTCCACCATCCTTGAGAGACCGAAACTCCCTCAGTTCTTGCTTTCTACATGTCATGTGATGTGAGCAGCCACTGTCAATGTACCATTCTTCGTCAAACTGCTCGTCACGAATAACCTGCAAAATATCAAGCATATTTAGGAACCCAAAGTTTCCTGGGTCCTTGTGAGCCTTTTACAAAACATGGAATAGTAAGAGAAACATCAACTAGATAAGTTCGTTTTATTAGTGTTGTTTCATCTTTTCTTTTTATGGTAAAAACATTGATTTTATTTGACTTGGAATCATTTGATTTAGACGTAGGATTTGTGGTTTTGACGACTGCATGCTTTTGGGTGTCTTACGGGCATTTTTCGTCTTCTGGAAAGAGCTTTCCTTTCCCTTTTGAATCTTTAGATGAATGAGAATGAGAATGAGAAGAAGGAGGTTTAGAAGAAAGGTTAGAGCATTGGTTATTGCTCTTCATTGGTTGAGAATGAAAGTTGTCTTCCCTTCAGTTCTTCTGACAAGTGGATTTGGAACCGAACCTTGCCTTTCGGTTGCTTACATGTTAAGGACCGAAACCTTCCTTTCGGTTTCTTACATGTTGAAGACCGAAGCCTTCCTTTCGGTTGCTTACATGTTGTGACAACCTGAAATTTCCATCTTGCACAGTCAATCAATTCAATCAAAGTCAAACTTACTTCTGCTAATTTTTAGCAGTTTTGGAGTCAGTTTGGGTGTTTTAATCATAAGTACATCAGAGGTAATTATAGGAGGTATACTCTAGGGTTAATTGTACAACACTTAAGTCTCAAAACTCCAAGATTTTGGAGTTTACGACCATCAAATGGAGTTTACGGCCGTAAACTCTAGGGTATAAATGTTACACTTGGTCATTTTATGTCATTTTTACCATTTTCAAGCCTAGAACTCATTCCCTCTCAAGTATCATACGAGTTCTTCACTAGATCTTCAACTTGGTAAGTGTTTCCTTCCTTGATTAATTGATATACTTCAATATCTAGTGTTTGTATATGATTTCATCCATGAAATATCTTCATTTGATAGATCTTCAACTGTTCTTCATTCCACCAAGAACACCAAGAAGACACACTAGTGTTCTTGAGCCTTAAACACCCTTGCAAGCTTCTATATTGTAAGTACTCTTGTCTTAGCTTGTTCTATACTTGAATCAACTAGTTTACACCTAGGAAACATCAAGAAAACAAGATCAAAAGGGAGTTTACGGCCAAGGAACCTCCTTGGGTCGTAAACCCTATTTAAGGGTGCAAATGAGCCCTAATCCCTTCCGAATCCTTGGGACCAAGTGTAGAACACTTCTAACAGGAGCTAAAGACCTTAAAATTTGAAATGGTACTTAATTCCATGAGTTTACGGCCGTAAACTCATGGATAAATGGTCCTTAGGCCGTAAACCCTAGTTAGTGGTGTAAGGGTGCCACCATTCCTTCCTAAGGCTTACACTTCATCATAGAACACTTCATTATGACTTGTAAGACCTTATAACACAAATTTTTAATTAATACCATGAGTTTACGGCCGTAAACTCAAGGGGAAATTACCCCTTGGTCGTAAACTCATTTGGTTATTAGCATATGGCCCATAAACTCCAATGAGAGGCCCTACACCCCTTATATGCAACCCTATGCGGTTTAACACTTCATGACAAGTGAATACTAGTCCCTAAGGTTGTTTCAATTCATAATTAGATGTTATAAACACTAATTAGATACATATATGTGTTATTATATGATAATTAGGATCCGTGTGTGCTGAAGTCTTCACTTGACACTTAACATCCTTCACCGATCTGTTATTCGTATCACTCACAACAGGTGAGTTCATACCCCTTAAACTTATCTTTTAAATGATTTTAAATGCTTTTATGGGGAGGGGGGTGGGAATACAAGTTAAACTTTATAGTTATTAATCAATTACATGTGCTTAATAACTAGATCAAACAGATGGATTCCTATACTGTAAAACTGTGTTACCAACCACCCTTTTCAAAACATCTTTATCAAACTCTTTTGTGTTGAATCTTTATCAAACTCTTTCCTATACTTCTAACTGTGTTTCTAACAAAGGATTTCTTATACTTTAGTTTGTCTTAGCAACAAACTACTTTTAAATTGTTTTATAAATTGACATCAAGTCATCAATATTTATTATTAAACTCTTCAAAGGTTTTACAAAACTTCTTTTAAACTAATAGATAGTGTCAACTGCACGTCTATATATGTGTAGTTATGCAAGTAATGTTTAAAGGACTTAGGACGGATAACTTGATTTATTTCCTTTTCCTTGTTTGGATGTGGCCTGAGAGTATCAGTTATTTGTCCGAATCTCGTTTAAGTATTAGTTATATATTATATATACATATGTATGTATAAAAGTTTTATCATTTAGTTAAATACCTTTTGGTAGCAAAGGTATACTTTCATTCATTCAACTACTAAAATTTACTAGTAAGCTATTATGGGTATAGTTTAGGAGAATACTATCATATACAAGTACTATAACAGAGAATACTATAACAGAGAATACTAGACAGAGAATACTATAACAAAGAATACTATATAAAGGATACTATAAAGAGAATACTATACATAGAATAGTATTACTATACCAAGATTCATATATAATATAATGTGAGATACTACTTCATGACACATCGACCATTTTGTTATGTCACATTTTGTAACCAGAATCTCCTGGAGGGAGAGCGTGAGTTTGTGTATAGATCTATACTGGATTGACTATTCTACACCTTTGTTGTTCGCTATAGTGGAATTTGCAATTTACGGTACCAAATGTCATTTCTTCCAACGTCTGTCGTCATCGTGTTATAGTCAGATTAGTATGGTAACAATCATATCACATTTTGCTTTAATTAAAGCATTGGTTTTAAGGTAGTTATTACTTTAGTGATTAATACAAATAATACTACAATACACATATACATTTTCCCATTATATTCAAATTGTGATCTTCTCACATAAAGGGTAATATAAAAACCATATTTTGGTAATATTAGTCATACTTGGGAAAAACATCCACTTTTACAGAGAAACAAACATAGAAAATGGTCGGGTCTTGGTAGAAGACTACTTTTTATACTAGTAGGAAATATAAGATTTTCTAGGAGTTTTCAAACATATACAAACATTTACTAGGAACAATTACAGCATTTACTAGGATCATTTACAAACATTTTCAATAAACTTACACAAACATTGACACTAAATACTTATGAACTCACCAGCTTTAATATTGATCCTCTCTTTCAAAATAACTTGTATTCTCAGGTCATTAGTAGACATGTACAGTCGATCAGGTTTTGAGAAGACGGAGAGTGTTCAAGAGTCGTCTTTTATTTTGATTACTTGTTTTGGTGTCTTATTACTATTAAAGAACACACTTGTATGAAATCATACTATTAATGCAATGGATGATGTTGTTGTTTATTTACTACTTTGCATTGTGGTGATACTGTAGCACCTGGTTCCTAGTACGTAAATCTTATTTGATTAATTTCCATTTTTAGCCTTGGACTCGGCGAGTCATAGGTCCGACTCGCCGAGTAGAGACGGGACCCGAGACATGTTTAAGGTGGCGACTCGGCGAGTCCATATCCTGGACTCGGCGAGTCACCGTTGTTTGATGAAACCCTAAGTTTCAGTGGTTTGCACCCTATTTAAGCCCTCATTTCCGCCCCAAGCCAACCCCCTTCACTCTCAGGAGCTCTCCATACGTTCTAACCCCTTGTTCTTGTGAGTTTGAGACCTTTTGGGTGTTTTCTTGAAGATTTTGAGAAGGAAGAGGAGTAGATCAAGAGGAAGGGAAGGAAGTCAAGCATCTCCGTGTTCTCTCAGTAATTTCTGGGAGGTATAACTCGTTTTCCCTCTGTTTCTATGCTTGTTACTCCATTAAAGTCCTTCTTGAGCCCTTCCGCAAGCTTGCATGTGCAATATAATTCGTAATAAGCTGATTGGCCTCTAGATCTAGGCATGGTTGAGCTCCAGGAGCTCAGATCTACTGCCTTGATGGACCAATATTGCATGAAGACCCTAGATCTACTAATTTGGTGCATTTTGAACCCTAAAACTCTCATTGGTGAATAACTACACGTAAAGTTGGAAACTTTACGTGTTATTCATGCTCTAGGAACCCAGATATGTGGATAGCATAAGCTGGATTCAAGCAGAATCCAGCATATAGTGATTGCATGGTAACGACTCGGCGAGTCATTCATCTGACTCGGCGAGTCTGCTCACGAGTCTTCGAGTTTGTCCCCTTTTCGTTGTTTGAGTGGGAGTAGTGAGTCACGGGGTGTGACTTAGTGAGTTGGAAGCCAAACTCATCCATGGAGGAACTCGACGAGTCAATGCCCTGACTCGGCGAGTTCAGGGCAATCTCCTTAGATTAAGAACAGACTCGGCGAGTTGTTCATACAACTCAGCGAGTCGCAGCATATGTGTTCTTCGGATGAAGATGAACTCGGCGAGTTGTTCATACAACTCGGCGAGTAGGATGAAGGACTTGAACCTCAGTTTAGAAGGAGAACTTGTGACAACCCAAAATTTCCATTTGTACGAACATCATCTATTCAATAGAAGCTAGTCCAGTTTCAGTGATTTTCATACTTTTCCGAACAAGTTTGTGTACATTAGGGTTTATGTTTAAGGAGATATCAGGAGAGTGGATGCTCCTGGTTTTGTGAAATTTGAGCATTCCAAGTTTCATCATGTTACAGTCCCATATCAGGAATAAAAATATTTTCTGCCAAAATATTCCAGGACTATAAATAGTTTTCTGAATTAAATTAATTCATTATTCACAATTCCAAATAGAGAAAAGCCATTTTCTCTCTGACGGATCTTCGGGTTTTCATCCCAGATTGTGAGTCTACTTTACTAAATGTGTTTCAATACTTGTTAGATGCTTTATAACATCAATTACATGTTTAGATTACAAGATCCGGGAGTTTACCGCCCAAGAACGTTCTTGGGGAGTAAACTCCAAAATGGAACTTTAAGGCATCCTAGTCCCATTCCCTTGATAGACAAATTGTAAAGGACCTTGTGTATGATCTTTAGAGACTGGAAAACATCCAAGAAACCCAAGTAATAGGAGTTTACGGCCAAGGACTTTTCTTGGGCCGTAAACCCCTTTTCAAGGGCATTTAGTGCCATAAACCACCCCTAATGCTTAAGGACTTTAACCCTCAAATGCTTGTAACTATTTTAGACATCAAAACACTTCAAAATCATAGGTTTATAGGAGTTTACGGCCAAGAACATCTCTTGGGCCGTAAACCCCTTTTCCAAGGGTTAAATGCACCACAAACACCCCTAAGGCCTTAAGACAATTACCCTTGAACACCTAGGACTTGAATGGGGAGTAAAAGACATCAAGAACATCCCTTAAAGGGAGTTTACGGCCAAGGAACACCTCTTGGGCCGTAAACTCCAAGTGAAGGCACAAATGTGTGCCTCTTGTCCCCATTAGCCTTAGATAAAATCATGGAAGCTATCCTAGATGTGCAAGTGCCTCAAATGAATTAAAATCCATCACCCCATAGGAGTTTACGGCCGTAAACTCTAGGGTATATGGACATTAGGCCGTAAACTCCCCTATGGAGCATTCTAGGGCTTTAAACTACTTCATGTCTTATTCCAACAAAGCTAGGAGTGTTCTAGGATCAAGATAACATCTTAAAACACCCAAAACCACCAAGTGAGGAGTTCACGGCCATAAACCCATGAGTTTACGGCCGTAAACTCCAAAGGGTGGGGTTTGTTGGGTGGTGAACTCTTATGCAAGGCCATTTGATGTTTCAAACCCTTTTGCCTTGTCCCGTAGCAACTTAGATGCAACCATTAGGACCTTAAACACTTATAAAAAGTGTTTACATGTTCCTAAGTGTTTTAACTTATTTATTAAGTTATTATTTGGCTAATTAGTTATATATATGCTTATTATATGATAACTAGGCTCGTGCGTGTAAACAAGTCTCCGTTTGCCACCTAGCACGGTATCCGACACTACAATTCGTACAACTCACCACAAGTGAGTTCATACCCCTTGAATCAACCTTTGAAATGATTTTAAATGTTTTAAATACTTTATGGGGGGAATACAAGTCAAATACTTATAGTTATTGCTTCAATCACATGTGATTGCATTTAATCACATGCGATTAATAACTAGGAAAACAACGATTTTTACCACTATTCAAACTGTTTATCAAACTACTTTACTTTGAAATGTTTTACAAACTCTTTTACTATCCAAAATTATTTATAGACTGTGATTCAAACAAATGCTTCTTATACTTAAACTGTTTTATTAACTTATGCCTTCTAATTGTTTTAAAGATTGACATCAAGTCGATCTTTTCTTAAAATAATATTTATGCTTCAAATGTTTTATGAAAACTTATTTTATGCTTTGATATATTCAATTGCATGCACATATATGTATAGATGTATAAATAATGTTTAAAGGGCTTAGTAAGGCCATCCGCCCTATTTCCTTTTTCTCGATTTGGATGTGGTCTGGTGGGATTTCGGGTAACCATCCGATGGTCATTTCAATATTACTTATATATCATATATACATATATAGACATAAAAGTACTTCCATATTCATACTTATCAGTACACCCATAGTTAGTTACCATCGGGGTAACACAGGAACATATACAGCTATACTAGAAACAAGTGAATATACAGTCATACTAGAAACAAGTACATATACAGCTATACTAGAAACAAGTACATATACAGTCATACTAGAAACAATTACATATACAGCTATACTAGAAACAAGTACTTATACAGTCATACTAGAAACAAGTACATATACAGCTATACTAGAAACAAGTACATATACAGTCATACTAGAAACAAGTACATATACAGCTATACTAGAAACAAGTACATATACAGCTATACTAGAAACAAGTACATATACAACTATACTAGAAACAAGTACATATACAGCTATACCAGAACCATGTACATATATAGTTATATTAGAAACATGAACATATACAACTGTACAAGAAACATTACATATACATGAATACGTTAACAATTGTGATCCACTGTGTCGGAGCATGCCTTAAATGTCATGGCCCGAGTTGTAGCCAAAATTCTCTTGGAGGGAGAGCGTGAGTTTGCGTATAGATCTATACTGGATTGACTATCCTACACCTTGCTGCTAGCTACAGCCGGACTTGCAGGTCTGCGGGTGCCAAACGTCATTTCTTTATTTCGACCATTCGTATGTCGTTGTTACCAGTCGATAGCATGGTGCAATTTATCACATTATACCTTAATATAAATCCGGTTTAAGGTAGTTAGTACAACAGTAGTTCTTATTATACAAAACTACAGTACTACAATGATTTACCCATTACATATTTTAGTGATAACCTCACTTAAGCATTAATGTACATACTATATTTTATTAAATGATAGTTACACTTGGGAAATTACACACTTTTACAACAGACGAGTTTACAAAACAGTTAAGCCTTGGTAGAAGGTTACTTTAATAGAAAATATAGGATTTTCTGAGGGATTCAAACTTTTACAAACACTTTCAAACACTTACTTACATTTTTACAAACTTATACATTGAGACAGGTTCAAACGTTTTGACTACAAACATTGACACTAAAATACTTATGAACTCACCAGCTTAATGTTGATAAACTCTTTCAAAATAACTTGTATTCTCAGGTCATCAGCAGACAGGTACCGAGGCCAGCTTTTGAAAAGATGGAGTGCATTCAAGACTCATCTCATATTATTTTGTGTTACATTATTTTTGGTGTCTATAACTGTACAGAACACACTTGTGTTAAAATTATATATTTAATACAATGGATGATGTTGTTTGCTTATTTACGTTTACTGTGTTGTGATACTATACATGACGTCCTCCGCCCCAGAACGTTTCCGCTGTTCTTGGTTTTGGGGTGTGACAGAACTCGTCGAGTCAACGTCTAACTCGACGAGTAGGGATGGGATTCAGGGCAATCGATTGGATAAGGACTCGGCGAGTTGGAGAGCCAACTCGGCGAGTCGGATCAACTGAAAAGTTGACTCTGACTTTGACTTAGGGCATGATCAGGGGTAAAATGGTCATTTTACCCAAAGGACAGTTAGCAGTGTTTGATTGAGTATGTTGTGGGAATTACAGTCAGTTCCCGATCAGATCAGCAGCTACTTCGAGGTGAGTTACCTTCCAGTAGCGGTGGGTCTACGGCCACAATGTCGGCCCACCAGTAGGAGTTGTATGTAGATGATTGTCTCTGTGATATTCATCTAGGGATTACTACTACCTGTGTTATGTTTATGTGCTAGTATGATATGATGCTATGTGCTAGTGACAGTAGGGGGAGATAGTCCCCGAGATATCCGGTCGGTAGGGCCGAAGGGGTAGTCATACTCAGCCATGTTAGATAGATTCTGATATTGTGATACATGTTATGTGGTAGTAGTAGAGGGGAGAAATAGTTCCCCAGTATCCGGTCGAGAGGACCGAAGGGGAGGCCAGCACCAAGATATGCTAGGCAGTATCCGGTCGACAGGACTGTAACAACCCGAAATTTCATATCATTACTTGTAATCCTTTTCATAATCCATTTCGATCAACCAATCGTCGGTTCCAAATTCGTTTCCGATTTAATCATTTAATTAAGTCATTAAATTTCATGTATCTAAAATGACTTAATGGGTGTGTTAATTCATTTAGAAATCATTCTAACACCCCATTCTAGTGATCATAATATTTCTAGAATCGACCATATCGGGTTACGGCAACTTGGCCGGGTGCGACCAAAAGCCCCGTCTAAAGCCAGTATCGAGTAGAATTTCACTGTGTCCAAATCCCGAACACTATTTAAAGTGTTTTAAGCCTTCATTTGAAGTTTTTGCTTCATCTCACTTTTACATGTTAGAATGCCTTGTAACTTAACCAATAGCCTTGTGGTAAATCCTAGAACCATCTAAAAATAGTTTGGAGACCTTAAACATAACAAAAACTTACATATGAGAGTTTACGGCCATAGAACATGTCCAGGGCCGTAGACTCCTAATTATATGTTGTTTGATGCCCTAAATTCACCCCAAGGCTTGGAAAATTAACTAGAATCACATGTGATTGCCCTAAACATCATAAATTAAATATTGTTTGAGCATGGGAGAGTTTACGACCGTAAACTCCAAGTTTATAGCCGTGAACTCTCAAATGTGATGTATATGTTGATTCAATTAAATCCATGGCATTAGAAAAATCCATTCTAACATTCCCTTGTCCATTTAAGCCATTTTAGCACTCAAAACCACCCAAACATGAGTTCACGGCTGTGAACTCATGTATATAGGGGTATAAGGCTGCAAACTCCATTAGGGAGTTTACTCTTGAGGAGTAAACACAAATCCCAAGTCCCTCACTTCATTTCAAGTCCTTAGATGTCACCCGGGTCACTCCAAACACTCGTTTTAAAGTGTTTTACCTCATTAGAGTGTAATGTTCCATCTAATTAGTAATTGTAAATCTAATTAGATATATATGGACATTATTTCATTCTACATAGGAACATTGCGAGTAATCAAGCCTAGAACCAACGTTTAGTGTCTGAAAACGTCGCATTTCCTCGTCTGGTGAGTTCATACCTCTACCCTTTTTCACTGTTTTTCACTGTTTTGAGGGGGGAACACAAGCAAAGTACAAGGGATTACTTGTACTCAAAACTTGTTTTCATGTGTGTGTTTCACATTTTATATGCTTTTAACACTGATTGATACAACTGATAATCGTTTGAACATGCAGATCATGTAAACATATTATTTGTGAAATGGGTTTATAAACTGTTATGTTTTATATATTTCACAAATGGTTTCCACATATTATCAGTTAAAAGCATGTCATTAGAACTTTTGAAACATAAAACTTGTACACTATATATCCTCAGTAACACTCCATAGAGATACGCGAGTGGAGGATTATCATATTATTACTAGTAAATTTGTTAGTCCTGTATGATTGGAGACACGTCCTAGGTGAACACTCCACAGAGATACGCGAGTGGGGGACTGCACCCGTAACCAGAATCTCTGGGATTAGAGAGCGTGACTTGAGTGTATAGATCTATACAGGGCTGAGTACCCCACACCTGGCTGCTAGCTACAGCCGAACCAAAATGGTTCAAGGGTGACGAAAGTCATAAGGTGATGTGGACTACTTATTGCCATATCTAGTCTATCGTATGGTTATGGAACTCGCAATTAGGATAACAGAGATTTACTTAATAGTAATAATGAATAACTTAACACATTTCACAAGATAACCAAGTTTCAGTATACATCTTTCACATTGGTAACCATTATTCAGGAAAGTATGGGACTTTCCTGGGGAAACATTGAACATACCCACGTTTTACAGAATACATCTTTTACATTGATAACCAACATTCAGGAAAGCATGGGGCTTTCCTGGGGAACGATTACATAACTAGAAAAGTATAACAAACCGGATATCTTTACATCTCTCACAATTGGTAATACACAATCAGGAAGGTATGGGACTTTTCTGGGGATACATTGGTACGTAACCAGAATAGTATAACAAACCAGATAACATAACAGTACATTTTCACAAGAGTAAACGTGTTCTCATTGTACAATTTGACTTTACCTACTATGTGCATTGGATTTGATACTCAACGTGGAGTCAACCCCGGAAATATTTCTGCCTTCAGTTTTCGGGGTGTGACAAGGACTGAAGGGGAGGCCATCACTCAGATATGCTAGGTAGTATCCGGTTGAGAGGACCGAAGGGGAGGCCAGCACCTAGGTATGCTAGGCAATGTCCGGTCGAGAAGACCGAAGGGGTAGGTCGGGCACCCAGATATGCCTAACAATATATGTATGTTATGTGATTATATGGTATGTGGTACAGTGGGGGAACTCACTAAGCTTCGTGCTTACGGTTTTCAGTTTTGGTTTTCAGGTACCTCTTCTTCAAAGGGGAAGGAGCCGGCGCGGTAGCGGCATATCACACATACTCATGTTTCCGCAGTTATGAGTTTATTCTGGGATTGATACTCTGATATTTTGGTTGTTCAAAAGTTGTGGACTTCAAATTTGGTTTTCGATGTGAAATGGTTTAATTAAACAATGTTTTAATTATTAATGTTTTCTGAGTAATGTTTTAAAAACAAAATTTGTGGACGTGAAAATTGGGTCGTTACAGATACTATACATGACGTCCTCTGCCCCAAAACATTTCCGCCGTTCTTGGTTTTGGGTGTGACAGATTAGTATCAGAGCACTGTTTATAGTGAATCGAGTATATCAACCCATAAAAGATATACAAACTATAAACACATAGGGATTAAAAATACACTGACCAAGAGTTTATACTTTTAAGTGTTAAAATAGTTAACCTAAAAGTATACAAAATGACATACCTACATACTTACTATAGAACAGTATCATACTAGAACATAACAAAAGTATTTAATTGTTGGACATAACAGTCAAACCTAGGCAGTTATGTAATCGTATCTGGGATGAATATAGTCTGATCAACTATATTTATTTGAGATATGATGAACATGTGTTCAAGAGTGATTGGGGTGTTGCAACTAACCTAAAACTTACCAAATTCTAGGTCCAAAGAAGTCATTAGAACAAAACATAAAGTAAAATACTATAGGGACATTTTAGGAACTATTCATTCAAAGAACAAACTTAATAGGATTAGCAGTAAGTTTCTCTTAGGGAAACTTTTTAATTATTTATCGCTTTATTTTAGAATTGATAAATAAATTCCTTACTCTTATTTTTCGTTTAGACAAATTGCTGGATTCCACCTCCCCGGCGACCCTTACTTTCCCGGCCAAGAGAATGGAGAAGGGCTAAACGCAGAACCTGAAGCAGAACCTGAACTTCCTTTAAATGACGATCTGGCAGAAGATTTTTCAGAGGATCCAGATCCCGAGCCAGAAGTTGAGAATCTACCCCAGTGGCTCCAATCCCAAATCCTAACCCTCGTCCGGTTTTTCAAGGCCCGACGCCTATTTGGGTGGAAAGCTTCGAAACATGGAGCCAACAGCAGAATCAGCCCATGCCATTCAATGGAGACCGAAGCTTTTATGACCTGAGCGAAGGAGGCTCAGTAGACAGAGTCTTGCGAATCTTAGTCTGCAGGGTGGCACGAAACGAAATCCAGGGCAGGACAACTCTCTATCGCATCACGGAGGTTGATGCCAATGCAAGAATGCATACCGTCCGCACCATTCACCTTGAAGATGCTCGTGAGAGGTCTACGAGAGACCATGAGACCCTACTATAAGCAGTAGCTGAAACTAGAGCCGAATTCATAGAGCTCCGAGTACGCCAAAGGGTGTATGAAAGGCAACTGCTTGATATGGAGCGTCAGCTGGCTGAACTAAGGGTTCATCTGAGGGATACCTGTCACCAGTAAGAGATGCTTTACTTTCCTTCCTTTTGGTTTAAGGAATAGACTCTCTATCTATGCTCTAAGTAGCACTTTCCTATGTAACTACCCCATGTATTGTAAGTAATTTTTGTAGGCCTTTGTTCTGTCTGTCACACCCCTGAACCGGACGGCGGAAACGTCTGAGGGCTTGCGTGACTTTAATTGAATACCATCACAATGAATATACATGAATTATAACATAAACGTCACCATGCATCAATATATTACAACTGAAATTGTTCACATCAAGTACATTGTTTTAATATTACACATCCATAACCTAAATAGTTTGAGTGATTTTAACAACATAACATCTAACATTACTTCAGATTACTCGTCCGCTTACCTGTTACCTGAGCATACAAGTTATTTTGGAAAAACGTCAACATATGAAATGTTGGTGAGTTCATAAGCAATGTTGTGATAAAAATGATTTGTATATTTTGTAAGACCCATAAAATCTGATATTTTCTAAAAAGACTTTTGTTTATCAAAGTCTGAGATCCATAAGTTGATGCATGAATGATTTTAAAAACATATATATATATATATATATATATATATATATATATATATATATATATATATATATGAAGGGTATTTTGTATTATAATTATAATATTTCGAACGAGTAGTATTGAATTCCCCGAAAAACCCGATGTTTCCCGATGCTGAAATGTATTCGTGATTACTAATTTTTGTATTGTCTTAACGAATGAATATTGAATTAACCCGTATTGTATATCGTCCTAAGTATGTCTACTTTAATTTCGCGGAAGCCTTAACAAATGAAGAGAAGGGGAGTATTATGTCCCACTACTATCGTAAGTTCATCAGGTTGTCGTGAATGCGAAAGACACGATGGTCCAACTCGCATTTGATTACTGTGACCTTACTAACTTTTCTAGCAGGACACTTTGGCCCACTAGCACACAAAGCTATTGAAAGTCATTTTATAAAATATTGGGTCATTGAAGGCCCAATAATATATAAGCGTTATCCCTTTCGGCCTAAAGATCATGTTAGTGGGCTTGCAAGGCCCAACAAGCATAATTTGAAACTCATAAGCCCAAAGTTTGTAGATTTACTCATTGTAGTCATCACGTATCTATTGAAATGTTTTGATTTAACGTTTGTTATTTTGTATTGATTCGAGACCGAATCAATTCTTTTATAACGATATTTGGTATTGAAGGTGCATTTGTTTTTCATTTTGTCGCTAGCCGGATATTTTGTATTTTGTCTTAATGAAGTAATTTGTTAAAAGTATGACTTTGACCCTAATCACTACCTTTTTTTTTATAAAAATAACACTTTTAGTCCTTTATATAAAAGAATTTCATTTTTAGTCCTTAAAAACATTTTCTTGACACTTTTGTATCATAAACTTGTTGAAAAGACATTTTTAACCCAAATTATATTTAGTAAACAGTTTTAGCCCTTCCAGAATGGTGTTTCTCGGTTAGAACCCCAAATTTTGCAATTTTTACAGTTTTTGCCCAAATTACAAAAAAGTTTACATTTTTGATCCTTTTTGGAGTTTAAAAGCATTTTTGACCTTAGAAATAGTTTTATTTCACTTCATGTCCCCGGTTTTACAGAATGTTACAATTCAGCCCCTTAACAACTTCAATTTTCGCAATTTTAGGCTTGTTAAGCCGAAAAGCCCATATTTAGCGCAAAAACTCAAATTTTTGCATTTTAAGTCCGTTGAAAATTCTAATATTCAGAAAAATGATAATAAAATCAGTTTTGACTCTTTTGACGCTCAAGAAACCGTGATTTGGCAGTTTTTACCCCAAGTTTTGTATTTTTAACATTTTAAGTCCTAAAATGGGTTTTATGTTAAAGTATGTTCCTCATAACCTTATAAGCTATTTTTTTCTTAACTAGTTTAGTTTATAAGAACTTAGTTTTTGTTTGTTTCCTTTCTCATGTCATAGATCTCGAATTATCACCCCTTTTTGTTACATATTTATCACAAAAAACACATAACATCACACATACATGCATAAAATCACACATAGCATACACATACACATAGATCTACACATTTTCTTGTATTCTCCCCCATAAAACATATGAAAACCAAAAACAGAGGGGTATGAAGCTCACCTTGAGTTGTATTTTCGGTTTTGAAGAAGACTAGAAGAAGAAATTTCGATCCAAGCAAGTCCTCTTGGTAGATCTCGATTTTAGTGGCTTAGATGATGTAAGATCACAAGTTTGAATAGATTTAGAAGAAATTTTTGATGAAATGAAGTAGCTAGATTATGGATCCAAGCAATATCTTACCTTAGATGATGTATTTTTGGAAAAATCTTCTTGAAAGCTTCCTTAATCTTGAAAATTTGATGGAGTGTAAGTGTTCTTGAGAGGATTTGGAGAGAGTGGAGATGAATATTGTGAGTGTGTGTGTGTATCTTGTTTCAGCCGAGAGCAAAAGAAAGAGGAAGAGAGAGTGGTGATGGGTTTGTTGCATGGAGATATGAGGCCGTTGCATGGAGATCCAACTTGTAAAAATGAGGTGGCATAGGAAAAGTCAACCCTTCCTTTCTTTTGTGGGCTTGGACCGAGAATGGGGAGGGGAGAATGAGAGAATTGGGCCTTGTATGCTTAAGCCCATTACATTGTTATGTTAGATGATTTTTGGCCCAATAAAAAGCCAAGAATGATTTTTATGACCTATTAGGGCTAATATAAATTTGTTTTGGTCTAATAAGGCCCATTAAAGTTAATCTAGTTTATTTTGGGTTCATAAGGCCCAAAAATGTTAAGTTTCATGTATATGGGTCCAATTAGGGCCCATTTGAGAGTTCTAGGTTCAAGATTGTTAAATTGGAAGCTCATTGGTCCATTGGGTCCAATAAGGAAGTTCTACTTCAAAGTGAACTCAAATTGGAATTTCAAAGTTTTCCAATTCTTTGTTGACCATTTGTAGGCTAGAATGAAGTATTTGATGAAGTTTTGTTGTTATAAAATAAGCATCTTTCATGCTTTCATGTTATTGATTCATAGTTGTTATAAGTGTTGTGATTACAAGGTACCAAAATTTCTAGTTGTGACACTGTCAAAACTTTTCTACTTAGGATATGATGTAAGACCTACTCCAAGGTCAATTTTTCCCAAACTTATTACATCTTAAATATCAATGATATTGACAGTCGGCTAATCCATGTGACAATCCTTGTCCAAATACCTTCATTCTACTATCGTTAAATTCCTATCTAAATTTCACTCTCATCAAATTTATTTGAACTATAGTAATTTAACTCGTGGATCATTTCTAGTACTTTTTCGAAAGTTGGATCTTGTTATCCACCAACCAATGATAGATTAACTCAAAAATCAACCATCTTGAAACCCGTTTATGATCTTACACGTTTTGGATATGAAGTTTCATTCGAAGCTTTAGACAAAGGTGCTATTGAGATATTGGGTCCTTATGGTATCTCGTACACATTTACATGAATGATTAGAATATAACTAGGTTCAACCAATAACACTCATGAACTCATTTTCTTATCGTATAACAGAATCATGTCGTCATCCAGAAATAGTCAGCCAAACAATGAAACCCCGATCCTACATATAGACGCCGCTACTTTCCAAGCCGCCGTAACAGCTGTCCTAACACAAATTTGCGCTAGTGACGCGAACAGAGATGGAAACGGGGTTGACAATTCAAATCGTTGTAACAATCCGGGAAATCAACAAATGATAACAATCTCAAATGCCCAAAGCCACAACTCTGAGTTTAAGAAACGAAAGCGTCAAGCCCAAAAGGAGCGCAAGCGATTTCAAAAACTCGCCATGCAACAACAAGTGGCGACCCCTGCCACTTCAGCACCGATCAAACGGTATGAAGGAACACTCCCGAAGTGTAACCGATGTAACTATCATCATAACGGAGCTTGCCATCAATTGCAATGCAGCAATTGCGACAAAATGGGGCACACTGCTCGTGCCTGTAGAGCGCTAGGACGAACCACCTCCCAAATCACTGGCATCGGAGCCAACCAGGCTTGCTATAGTTGTGGTGAGACCGAAAACTATTATAGGGATTGTCCAAAAAGGGGGATCAACGACGGTGCTTAGATCCACATGACTCTGCACATCACCTCCACTACTGACGCTGGTGCAAGCCAGATATGTCATATATGCAGCGAGATCGGACATCTCAAGGAGGATTGTCCTATAGTAAAGAACTCTGGCACAGACGGGAAGATACTAAGGATCACCACCGTAGGAGAGACTACTCCAGACCCACGTTGAAATAATGATACATTCCGTAGCACCAAAAAAAGAGACTTATAAACTTTTAAAAATTCTAGTGCAACTCGAGTCATATCATTTTGCGAGCTCCATCAGTTCTAGGGACTCTCGTGCTGCTTATACTTGCTTTTTGCAGTATTCCTTGTTCGCAGCAGTATTATCGTAGGAAAAACTAAAGTACTAAATCTCGTTCATAAGTTGCACCGATGTATTCTTGAAACACTGTTCAAAACTAGTTTAATGCCAGTTATTTCGAGTAGTCCAACAATGTCATTTGACTTAAACCAATTTGATCCTCATAGTGTCAGTTTTGTGCGAAAACTCTTTTCCCATAATTGACTCTCTAGCGAACCCGTTGTTCGAGAACTCCGGAGTACTCATGCGTATAGTGACTTATGTTTGTATCCTTCCCAAAGTAACCTCAACAAACCTCCCCGGAATACCACTCGTACAGTACGTCAAGTTCAATCCAAAGACCATACGGTTAATTTATCATGGAGGAACGTATACTCAAGAGTGGTACATAATCAAGGTTCTACAGGCTTATAATTGATGATTTCGCTTTAACTTCTTTTCCTTCTTTGGATGTGAGCTTAGAGAAGAATCATTTGTTCGACTGCGTTTTCAATATTAATTATATAAGACTCGTATACGCAAGGTTGTGATATATGAACCAGGTATGAGTTCTAATATGAACTTCAGGACGGAGACTGCTCAAGACTACGAGTGATCGTGTAGCCATGCGAACGAATTTAGAAGCCAAATTAATGCCCTTTCAGCCGATCAGGACAAGAAATGCAGATGGAACAGAAGTACTTACAAAAGGAATATCATGCATTCCTTGCATATCATCGATACGAACCAAGAATTGAAAGAAATTCATAACATTTCAGAAGTATGCGACTTTCTCGACATCTTCCCAGAAGAACTATCGAGATTATCACCACAGCGTCAAGTCGAATTCAGAATCGACTTAGTTCCAAGGGCTACCCCAGTAGAAAATCGCCTTATCGTCTGGCACCAGCAGAGATGCAGGAACTTTCTAACCAGCTTAACGAACTACTAAGAAAGGGATTCATAAAAACTAGGG
The DNA here is from genome assembly GCF_002870075.4 of Lactuca sativa. Classification (NCBI taxonomy): domain Eukaryota; kingdom Viridiplantae; phylum Streptophyta; class Magnoliopsida; order Asterales; family Asteraceae; genus Lactuca; species Lactuca sativa. Next base: position 303,369,251 of record NC_056630.2, on the reverse strand, counting down.
CATAAATATGATACTTAGTCATTTTATGTCATTTTTACCATTTTCAAGCCTAGAACTCATTCTCTCTCAACTATCATCCAAGTTCTTCACTAGATCTTCAACTTGGTAAGTGTTTCCTTCCTTGATTAGTTGATATACTATATCTAGTGTTTGTATATGATTCCATCCATGAAATCTCTTCATTTGATAGATCTTCAACTGTTCTTCATTCCACCAAGAACACACACTAGTGTTCTTGAGCCTTAAACACCCTTGCAAGCTTCTATATTGTAAGTACTCTTGTCTTAGCTTGTTCCATACTTGAATCAACTAGTTTACACCTAGGAAACATCAAGAAAACAAGATCAAAAGGGAGTTTACGGCCAAGGAACCTCCTTGGGTCGTAAACCCTATTTAAGGGTGCAAATGAGCCCTAATCCCTTCCGAATCCTTGGGACCAAGTGTAGAACACTTCTAACAGGAGCTAAAGACCATAAACTTTGAAATGGTACTTAATAACATGAGTTTACGGCTTTAAACTCATGGGGAAATGGTCCTTAGGCTGTAAACCCTAGTTAGTGGTGCAATGGTGCCACCATTCCTTCCTCAGGCTTAGACTTGATCATAGAACACTTCATTATCACTTGTAAGACCTTATAACACAGCTTGGTACTTAATACCATGAGTTTATGGCCGTAAAATCATGGGGAAATTACCCCTTGGCTATAAACTCATGTGGTTATTAGCATATGGGCCATAAACTCCAATGAGAGGCCCTACACCCCTTATATGCAACCCTATGCGGTTTAACACTTCATGACAAGTGAATACTAGTCCCTAAGGTTGTTTCACTTCATAATTAGATGTTATAAACACTAATTAGATACATATATGTGTTATTGTATGATAATTAGGATCCGTGTGTGCTCGAGTCTTCACTTGACACTTAACATCCTTCATTAATATTTCATTCGTATCACTCGCAACAGGTGAGTTCAATCATATGTGATTAATAACTAGATCAAACAGATTGATTCTTATACTGTAAAACTGTGTTACCAAATATCCTTTTCAAAACATCTTTATCAAACTCTTTTGTGTTAAATCTTTATGAAAATCTTATATGTTAAATATTTATCAAACTCTTTCCTATACTTCAAACCGTGTTTCAAACAAAGGATTTCTTAAACTTTAGATTGTCTTATCAACAAACTGATTTTAAATCGTTTTATAAATTGACATCAAGTCATCAATATTTATTATTAAACTATTCAAATGTTTTACAAAACTTCTTTTAAACTTATAGATAGTGTGAACTGCATGTCTATATATGTATAGTTATGTAAGTAATGTTTAAAGGACTTAGGACTGATAACTCGCTTTATTTCCTTTTCCTTGTTTAGATGTGGCCTGAGAGTATCGGTTATTTGTCCGAATGTCGTTTAAGTATTAGTTATATATTATGTATACATATGTAGGTATAAAAGTTCTATCAATTAGTTAAATACCTTTGGGTAGCAAAGGTATAGTTTCATTCATTCAACTACTAAAATTTACTAGTAAGCTATTATAGCTATAGTTTAGGAGAATACTATCATATACAAGTACATTAGGAGAATATTATGATATAGAGAATACTATACAAAGGATACGATAACAGAGAATACTATAATAGAGAATACTATACAAAGGATACGATAACAGAGAATACTATGGATATAATAGTATTACTATAACAAGTATACTATAACAAGATTCAAAGATAGTATAATGGGAGATACTACTTCATGGCACATCGATCATTTCGTTATGTCACCTTTTGTAACTAGAATCTCCTGGAGGGAGAGCGTGAGTTTGTGTATAGATCTATACTAGATTGACTATCCTACACCTTTGTTGTTCGCTACAGTGGGATTTGCAAATTTACGGGTGCCAAATGTCATTTCTTCTGACGTCTGTCATCATCGTATTATAGTCAGATTAGTATGGTAACAATCATATCACATTTTGCCTTAATTAAACCATTGGTTTTAAGGTAGTTATTACTTCGGTGATTAATACAAATAATACTACAGTACACATATACATTTTCCCATTATATTCAAATTGTGATCTTCTCACATAAAGGGTAATATAAAAACTATATTTTGGTAATATTAGTCATACTTGGGAAAAACATCCACTTTTACAGAGAAACAAACGTAGAAAACGGTCGGGTCTTGGTAGAAGACTACTTTTTATACTAGTAGGAAATATAGGATTTTCTAGGAGTTTTCAAACATATACAAACATTTACTAGGAACAATTACAGCATTTACTAGGATCATTTACAAACATTTTCAGTAAACTTACACAAACATTGACACTAAATACTTATGAACTCACTAGCTTTAATGCTGATCATCTTTTTCAAAATAACTTGTATTCTCAGGTCATTAGTAGACAGGTATAGTCGATCATGGTTTGAGAAGACGGAGCGTGTTCAAGACTAGTCTTTTAATTTGATTACTTGTTTTAGTGTCTTATTACTATTAAAGAACACACTTGTATGAAATTATACTATTAATGCAATGGATGATGTTGTTGCTTATTTACTAATTTGCATTGTGGTGATACTGTACATGACGTCCTCCGTCTTAGAAAGTTTCCGCCGTTCTAGGTTTTGTGGTGTGACACATGTTGAGGACCGAAACCTTCCTTTCGGCTGTCTTTGCTGCAGGGGTCAAAATTACCCTTTCGGCCTGTCTTGCTTTGGGGACCTAACCCATTCGTTCGGCTGTTTATCTCCTGATGTCCGACACTTTCCTTACGGTTGTTGTGACTTTGTGAACCGAACCTTTGCTTTTGGTTGTTTTCATGGTAGTATCCGAAATACTTGTTTCGGTTGTTCTTGCCATGTGACGGAGACTGATTTCGTGAAGTGGAATTGGCTCTTGTTTCTCCTTGAGACTTATTTGTCTTTTCATACCTAACGTAATGAGGATTCTGGGATCACCAAAATTGTTTTCTTTCTATGATATTCTTCTTGTATCTCAGGTTACATTGGTGCTTTCATTATGCTACTTGTTTTGGATTTTTTTGAATGTTGGCTTTTTTCTTTGGTACTTGAGTATGACTTTCGCTCTGTAACAAACATGTCTCACTAGATGCCATGACTGGTTCGCCTGAAGATGTTTTGGTATCACTTGTGCTTGGCACATCATATCGTGTAGGTTCATTAAGATGTTCTGCCACATACCTACTCTTCACTCTCCTTGATGTTTTCTGGGATAGACCTTCCGTTTTCATCGGCGATATCTATCGATGTTGACCAGAAAAACTCATCACACCCATTTGCATTATCTTCTTCTACCAATGTTGTTAGTTCGGCTGTCTGTTGTGGTGTAACTCCTTGAACTGTGTAAACTTGATTTGGAGTGGTTTGAACCTTTTGATATACAAAAGCTATTGCTTTGAGGAATTTATTCTTGTCTATTGATGAGCGAGCCAACTCAACATAGTTTTCAGAAATGAGATTTTTATTTGTTTCGGGTTCGATTTTGACAAATTCAGAACAGTCCACCTCATCCTCTATAGAGATTTCACTCATGTCATCGTCATCATTAAGTTCAGATGCATTTTCAACATCAATTTTATTTTCTGAACTTAATTTGGCATTCAACGAGTTAAATTTCTGTACAGTTTCGGTTCTCAGTTTTAGTTTGTCATTTTCATCCAACAGATTTTTGATCATGTCCTTATGGTCTTTTGACTATATGTAGGACTCTATTTCGTCAAGACCAATTTTGTAGGCATGAGATATTTCATCAGAAGATACAACATTTTCACAGTTGTAAGCTTCGGCATCGACTTCATCCTCCTTTAACTCAAGGAAGGGTAAAATCGTGCGATGTAACTTCTTTCCTATTTCACAATCAAGATGTAACTGAGTGATATTAAAATATAATCTCTTAGAAATCAAACAAAAAAAAATTCATTGGTTTAAAAAGCTTAAGATTGTCGCGTTGCAAATAGATTGACTCATCCCTAGACCTAATTAATTCCTTCTCCTTTTGCTCAATCCAGATTCTCCTCTCCTCACTCTTCGACGATACCCTGCTAATTTGATCAGTCAGGTTAGAGTTTGTGACATGAGTTTGGGTAAGACTACTACTTAAACTAGAAAATTTAGATTTTAATCCATTTAGTTCCTTTTCATAGTTAGTAATAGGTATTTTCAAAGAAATGAGAATATTTTGTACTTTCTTGATCAACTCATCACATTCGTTGATCTGTGCACTGACAGGTTTCACAGCGAAACATCTATCCTCTCGCTCCTTCTCGCCATCCAGTCCACCATCTGTTGTGTATCCTCGCATCCATGACATGCCATCCGTCACCATCAAACATCTTCCCTCAACCTTTTCTTCTTCACCAGCAGTGCCTTGCCATGAGTGGGCTTTCTTACTTCTTCGTCCTCTGATTCTGTGGACCACACCTGAACTCCACCAAACTCATCATCAATACTGGTACCCTGCACAATTAAGAATTCATGGTGTTATTATTAGTTGTTGATTTCTTTTTCTTGATCTCCTCCAATCGTCACAGGAGGTTCGCTTCCTCATCGTCTTCATCAACTCTTTCCGACGTCTTCTTCAGCATGCAATTTTTGGCAAATGATTCTTGCCTCCACAATAATGGCAATCAAAACCTGAGTCGCCACTAATCTTCATTTCCTTCTTATATTCTTCAGTCTTAGAACAAATCTTGGGTTCCTCCTTCACCTTTTCGGAACTATAACTTCCCAGCCAGTTTTGGTTCTTGTTGGCGGGGAACTTCCTCTTGATAAACTTTCTCGGATTGGAAACCATCAAAGCATATTCTTCACCAGTTAGATCATAGTCAGCAAGACCTAATTCTTCTTCTTCTTCAACTGTACTTTTTCCCTTGGAAATTAGAGCTAACAAACCCAAGCTGGAAACCACATTCGTTTCCTTTGACACAACACTTTCATGGGACTTCAGAATTCCCACCAGCTTCACCAGAGAATAGGATTTGAATTGTTTGTGTGCCTTCACTGTTAACACAACTGCCATCCATTCTGATCTAAGACCATTCATGAAGGTAACTTTCTACTCAATAACTTTCCTTTCAATCCCACGCTTTATCATCTTACTAACAAGATGATTGAATCGATCAAAAGCCTGAATAAGTTTCTCTTCGAGCTTCTGTTTGAAGTCACCAAATTCAGAAAGTAATAGAGTTTGAATCGAATGCTCCAGATCTTCATCAGTAGAATATAATTCCTTTAGCTTATCCCATATCTCCTTCTCTGTGGTGCATGAACTCACCAATCGAGACGTGTTCGATTGTAAAGCAAACCTAATCATTCTTAAAGCTTTAATGTTGCACTGAAACTTCTCTTTCTCGTCTTGAGGAATGTCTTTCACATCATTCACGAGCTGATTGTAGTCCTTTTGAGTTTTGACAATTTTTAAAGTGCTTGAGCGAGCAAACGGACCAACTATGATTGCTTCCCAAATCAAATACCCATTATCTTCTGAACCGATTACATAATCTTCGAAGTGATGCTTCCAGACTTCATAATCCTAGGTATACAAGATTGGAATCCTTGTTCTCGATCCAATACTATTGGAGATATTGATCGGATTCGATTATGAATCATCCATATACATTGTGACGATGTTTGATAGATAACCTGTTTAAGATCACACTTGTAATTTATCGTTAGGGCAACATCAACAATTAATGAAATGTGTCAATGAGGAATGACGACTCAATTAATATCAATCAATGCAGAAAACCCTAATAGGTTCTTCAACAAAAAAAATGTGTATGAATTACATAGCCTCCCGCTCTGATACCAATTGATGAGATATAATCTATAGATCGTTTAGATCTTTCACAGGCAAATCAATGAAGAACAAACTGTTGGAATAGTGTCTAAGGCTGCAACTATATTAGGCAAGTATTTGACCCGGTTGTGCATTGTCACACCCCCAAACCTGAACGGCGGAAACGTTCGGGGGCGGATGACTTCATGTGGTAACGTAACAAATGAATACATAGTAAAGAAAGCAATACAACCATCATATATATAATTGAAAGTTTACATTTGTCAAAAGTTACATGTTCAAAATCCAATTACAATATGATGTCAAAATACGAGATTAAACTGGCGCCGCAGCATCCCTTCATCAAAAGCGAAATGAATACCTGAAATTAATGATTTCCTGGGACATACAAGTAATTTTGAAAGAGTAGATCAGCATTAAAGCTGGTGAATTTCATAAGTATTTAAGTGACAATGTTTGAATGAAATGAAATGTTTTATATTTGTTTGTTTGTGTTTAGAAAATCCTATATTTTCTACTAGTATAAAAGTAGCCTTCACTCAAGACCAATGTTTGTTTCCAAAATGTATGTAAATGTAAAATAACCAATGAGTTTGAAATCCTTGTAAATCAATGCATTTTTAATACCCCTTGTGAGTTTTATAACCATACTATTGACTCTGAATGGCTATACACAACGTTCTTCAGGCGTTGGAATGTTATGACGTTTGTCACCCCAAACGGTGGACTGCAGCTAACAGTCAGGGCGTGGGTTGTCAAGCCCGTATAGATCTATACACAAACACCATGCTCCCCCTCCAAGGGATTCTGGTATATAATACAGGACTTGAAATGTGTACTCGAACGTACATGAAGTTAGTCTCTCACAAATCTGTGGTATAAAAACAGATCTACTTGTTAAAATGTTACGTTTGTTCTTGTATACGAAAGTAAACTTCTTGAAATATGTGTTTCTAGTACATGAGAGTTAGAAATCTGTTCGTAAAACTATACCTATTATAGTTTCCAAAAAGCGTGTCTTGTTTGTTTAGAAATATTGAGAAAAGGAATCACTTGTTTATGAAAGTATAGATTTTTGGTGTAGAGTCTAGGATAGACAAGAAGAATCTAAGAACAGTTTAGTTTATACATGCATTACAACAACATTATATTTTAAAAGATAAAATGCTATTGTGACATATGTTATATATATATATATATATATATATATATATATATATATATATATATATATATAAAAGTTCCTTTAAATGTTTATAAATCGCATGTGATTTGAATATATAACAGTATATAAAAGAGTTTCTTTATGTAACACACGATAATACTCGTGTGTTTTACTTGTAATCCCCCCTTGAAAGCATATAAAAGTATTTAGAATAATTAAAAAGGTTGATTAAGGGGTATGAAACTCACTTGAAAGTTTTGGAGATAGCGACATGGAAAACTGGGCAGAGTTTCGTCTCGGGAAACGGATTTTCCTCGGGATTCTCGGGAATCTCGGGAGTAAAATCGACCTTCGGGACTTGAGCCAAAAAGACCAGAGCTTCGGGTTTGAACGGACACGGAAAACGAGGCAAAGTTGAGAGAGAGAGAAGAGAAATGAACCCTTTCTTTGGAAACCCTCGCATCCTATTTATAGTAAGGCTGGTCTGCCTCGGTACGCGGGCCGTACGCTCGTACAAAACGCATACGCGTACGTCATGCATGACCGAAGCCTCGACTGCCTCGGTTCGGATGGGACGGGTTGCTGGGTACGCGGGTCGGATGGGACGTCGGGTCGGACGGGTCGGGGCTTCGGACGGGTCGGTTTCTTCGGATAGCGCGACGTGGACGATCAGAGGCCAATCCTCTCAGTTACGCGGGGCGTACAGGGGTACGCAGCGCGTACCTCGGAGGAGGATGCTGACTCCCCTTCGGATAATATCCGAATTTTGAATTAAATAAATAATTAATTTATTTAATAAACTTCAAAAATTCATATCTTCTTCATACGAACTCCGTTTTCGATGGTCTTTATATCCTCGCGTAGGTGTGACTACGCTCTACAACTTTCGTTTAGACTCCGTTGGCAAATTCCAAAATTATTTTTTTATTATTTATTAAAAATCCATCGCGTTTAAGGAATTTCTTAGGAAATTCATAACTTCTTTATCTGATGTCGGTTTTTGCCAGACTTTTTACTGCTGGAATACCATTGTCGAGACCTTCGATTCTCGTTTAGGTCATTCCGGCCAAAAGTCGCTCGATTTCCGATTCGAGTTTTTAGCTGTCTGTTGCTAAGCCGAACTTGGAAAAATCATAACTTCGCTATATGAAGTCGGATTTGGGCGTTCTTTTCACGTACGATCATGGTTCAAAGACATTTAATCATAGAAGGAATTTAAGTAGAACTTATTTATACATTTTATTATGAAAGTAACTTTTTATTATTCAGAAGTGGTTACAATACTTGACCCATTTTGGTCGTTACAAAGAGTTGAAATATCAGGTTGTCACATCATCCCCCCGTTAGAGAGAATTTCGTCCCGAAATTTAAAGTAGTAAAGATACTAGTGAACATGAAAAGATGAGGGTACTTTTGTTTCATCTGATCTTCGCGTTCCCATATGAATTCGGGTCCCCGCTTGGCGTTCCAGCGAACCTTCACGATGGGTATGCGACTTTGTTTTGTTTGTTTGACCTCTCGGTCCATGATTTCTACTGGTTCTTCCACAAAGTTGAGGCTCTCATTGATCTCGATCTCGTCGAGTGGAATAACAAGAGTCTCGTCGGACAGGCACTTTTTCAAGTTTGAGACGTGGAAGGTTGGACGGATGTTACTAAGTTCGCGCGGTAGGTTAAGCTTGTAAGCCACTGGGCCGATTCTGGCAAGAATCTCGAAAGGCCCTATGTATCTTGGATTTAGTTTCCCACGCTTTCCAAATCATATTAAACCATTCCACGGTGAGACCTTTAATAAGACGTGGTCTCCTACCTGGAATTCCAAAGGTTTCCTCCTTTGGTCAGCGTAGCTTTTCTGTCGGTCTCTTGAGGCTTTCAATCGTTCACGAATCTGAACGATCTTCTCTGTTGTTTCATGTATGATCTCCGGACCTGTGAGAGTGCTTTTAGGAACTCTTCCTCTAGCTAACTGGGTATCGCCAACTTCAGTCCAGCACAGAGGGGATCTGCACTTTCGACCATAGAGGGCTTCAAACGGAGCAGCCTTTATGCTTGTATGATAACTATTGTTGTATGAAAATTCGACAAGGGGTAAATGAATATCCCATGCCTTTCCAAAGTCAATCACGCAGGCTCTCAGCATGTCTTCTAAAGTTTGTATTGTTCTCTCACTTTGTCCGTCTATCTGTGGGTGGTAGGCTGTACTCATGTCCAGCCTAGTTCCCAGGGAACTTTGTAGTGACTGCCAGAACCTTGAAGTGAATCTACTATCTCGATCGGAGATAATGGACATCGGAACACCATGAAGTCGCACTACTTCCCTTAAGTAAGTTCTTGTAAGCTTCTCCATTTTGTCAGTCTCCTTGATGGGTAGGAAATGCGCGGATTTGGTCAGTCTGTCGACAATGACCCATATGGTATCGAGTCCACTTGTCGTCTTGGGTAACTTGGTTATGAAGTCCATAGTAATCCGCTCCCATTTCCATTCCGGTATCTCTGGTTGTTGTAGTAGTCCTGACGGTTTCTGATACTCGACCTTAACCTTAGCGCAAGTAAGACATTTACTCACGAAGGTAGCAATTTCTGCTTTCATGTTAGGCCACCAGTACAGATTCTTAAGATCCAGATACATTTTATCTGAACCCGGGTGAACGGAATATCTTGAGTTGTGAGCCTCGGTCATGACTACGTTTCTGAAACCACCATGATTTGGGGTCCAGATTCGGTCTATGAAATAGTAGGCTCCGCCACCCTTGACTTCTAAATTCTTCTCCATTCCTCGCAGGGATTCACCCGCCACATTTTCAGGTTGCAAAGCTTCCATTTGTGCTTCCTTAATTTGTGTGGATAAGTGGGAATGGATAGTCATGGTCAGAGATTTGACCCTCCGACCAGTGTATTCCTTTCGACTGAGGGCGTCGGCTACTACGTTGGCCTTGCCAGGATGATAACGAATTTCGCATTCGTAGTCATTCAGTAACTCGACCCATCGTCGTTGTCGCATGTTGAGTTCCTTCTGATCGAAAATGTGTTGAAGGCTCTTGTGATCGGTGAAAATAGTACTCTTTGTTTCGTATAAGTAGTGCCTCCAGATCTTCAGAGCAAATACCACTGCTCCTAATTCGAGATCGTGTGTCGTATAGTTCACTTCGTGTGTCTTAAGCTGTCGGGAGGCATAAGCGATAACCTTCCCTCTCTGCATAAGAACACAACCAAGTCCTTGATTTGAAGCATCGCAATACACTACGAAGTCTTCTATCCCTTCGGGGAGGGATAGTATCGGTGCGATGCACAAGGCCTGCTTTAGTGTCTGGAATGCCTTCTCTTGTTTCGCTTCCCAGTCAAAGGCCACACCTTTCTGGGTTAATGAAGTAAGAGGTTTCGCAATGCTCGAAAAGTTCTTTATGAATCTGCGATAGTAGCCAGCTAGACCTAGAAATTGACGAATTTCTGTAGGTGTCTTTGGTGCCGACCAGTTCTCAATAGCCTTAATTTTGGAGGGGTCCACGTGTATACCTTCCTCGCTAACAACGTGACCTAAAAATTCGACTCTTCGAATCCAAAATTCGCATTTAGAGAACTTCGCATAGAGTTTCTCCGTTCGCAGTGTTTCTAGGACTTTTCGTAGGTGTTGAATATGCTCTTCCTCACTTCGAGAGTAGATAAGTATATCATCGATAAAGACGATGACGAACTGATCCAAGTAAGGGCGGCATACCCTATTCATTAGGTCCATAAATACTGCTGGTGCATTGGTTAATCCGAACGGCATCACCACGAATTCATAGTGTCCATAACGAGTTCGGAAGGCTGTCTTTGGAATGTCCCCCTCTAGAACTCGTAATTGGTGATATCCGGATCGCAGGTCTATTTTGGAGAAGTAGTTCGCCCCTTGAAGTTGATCGAATAGGTCGTCGATACGGGGTAGAGGATAGCGGTTCTTGACAGTAAGTTTGTTCAGCTCTCTGTAGTCGATGCACATACGGAACGATCCGTCTTTCTTCTTTACAAACAATACCGGTGCTCCCCAAGGTGAGAAACTTGGTCTTATGAATCCTTTGTGAAGGAGTTCATTAAGTTGACTGGAAAGTTCATGCATCTCTGCTGGTGCAAGACGATAAGGCGACTTCGCTACTGGGGTAGCTCCTGGAATTAAGTCGATTCTAAACTCGACTTGGCGTTGCGGTGGTAATCCTGGTAGTTCTTCTGGAAAGATATCGGGAAGGTCGCGTACTACCGAGATGCTCTTGATGTCCTTCAGTTCTTGACTTGTATCGACGATGTGCGCTACGAATGCTCGACAATCCTTCCGCAAGCACTTTCGAGCTTGGATGCACGAAATGATGCGAAGGTTTGCACTAGATTTGTCGCCGTAGATAACTAACGTTTCGTTGTTAGGGAGGTTAAGACGAACTGCTTTCTCAAAGCACATGATGTCGGCGCGAAGAAGACTCAACCAATCCATGCCGACTATGACGTCGAAACTTTTAATTTGAACCGGCATGAGATTGATTGGGAAAGAATGGCCGTCTAAAGATAACATACAGCCCATGTATATGCAATTTGTGTTTTCGGTTTTTCCATTGGCCATCTCTACAGTGAATGATTTTTCTAACTTGCTAGGTTTAGGTTTAAGTAAATGAATAAAGTTTTGACTCACGAAGCTTCTCTCCGCTCCACTATCGAATAATATGCATGCGTATGAATTATCGAGAAGGAACATACCAGCAACTATAGTTGGGTCAGCTACAGCTTCGTCGTGGCCTATTGCCAAAACTCGTCCTACACCTCCGGTGCCTGCTGCCTTAGGACAGTTTCTCTTGTAGTGGCCCACCTCGCCACAACCGTAGCAAGCCTGCCCTACACCCGCACCGGGAACTTGAGTGATCGGCTTTGCGGGTTCCTTGCAGAAACGGGTTGTGTGTCCTTTCCTGCTGCAGTTGGCGCACTGCATATCTCGACAAGGTCCATGGTGGTGGTAATTGCATTTGGTGCATTTTGGAAGGTTGCCTATATAGGGCTTTGTTGGGTAGGTATTTGTAGGGGCTGTAGCAGGTACAATGGCAGCATTTACTGACACCAGTTGTTTCTTTGCGGATTCTTGGGAAGACCCACTCTTCCCTTTAATCCACGCTCTCTTCCTGCCATTGTTGTTGTTGTTGCTGTTGTTGTTGTTGTAGTTGTTGTTGTTGTTGTTTCCTTTCTGTGGTGCTGGTGCAGAAGTGGTTGAGTTCTGATGACCTCCGTAGTCGATCAGAGATTGTGCCAGTTCCTTAGCACTTTCAAAGGTGTCAGGTTTAGAAGCTAACACGCTTGATCGCATTTGGGGCGTCAGTCCCCAGATGTACCTTTCTATCTTCTTGCTCTCGGGAGCAATCATATCTGGACAAAGGATTGCCAGTTCGCAGAATTTGTTGGTATAAGTAGCGATGTCGGTACCCACCATTCCGAGAGTCCATAGCTCGTGTTCAAGCTTTTGAATTTCTCCCCGTGGGCAGTATTCTCTCATCATCATGGCCTTCAAGCTCTCCCAGCTTATGGAGTTTGCCACGATTAGGGTAAGTACTTTAACGTGGCCATTCCACCAAGTTAAAGCTTTATCGAGAAGGGTGAAAGTCGCAAAATTGACGTTGCTGTGCTCGGGGCAGGAGCATATTTCAAAGACTGCCTCCGTCCTTTCAATCCACTGCCTCAGGGCCATCACACCACCAGTACCATAAAACATCCGGGGCTTGGCATTAGTGAAGTCCTTATAGGTGCATTCTCGAGGTGGTCCATGACTCTCGCCATGGTTGGATGGGTGTGTGCCAGATCCCGAGCCATTAGCACTTGAGTTATTGATCTGTGACATGGCAGCTGCCACCGCTGCGGTGACTGCTGCTTGAAACATTACAGCATCAAATTGGGGTGGTGGAGGTGGTGGTGGTATAGGTGCTTCCTCACCGTTGTTTCGCCTTGGATTCCTACGCGGATGCATCCTTCAACTATAGATTGAAAAGACAAGGATAAGAATTTCATAGAATGGAAAATGTATGTGTCTCATGAACTAAATCGCTATAGTTCAACAACAGATGATAGTATGAGTCTTAAAATAGAAGAATGAAAGTTATTTGTAAGACTGAAGGTATGAAACAAGTATTTGGGTTCACAAAGACCATTCAAGGTTCGAAATACTCAACATAGTAGTAATAGTGCCACTTATATTAATATAAAAGTTGTTACAACGATCATGAAAATTTGACCCCTATAAGGGTCTCCGATTACAAAGTTCGAGAAATTTAAAGACTTTTAGCCGAGGTCCTAAGCTATAACAAAATTTGAGTCCTAGACAAGCACTACTTGCGTCGAAGGTTGCGCTTGGAGCTTGACTCCGTATCTGATTGCTTTGACTCCATTAGACGCCTATCGAAAGCGGCTTGTTGTTCCCTTAGTTCGGTGAGGGCTGCAATCATTTGCGCTTGAAATGCTTCAGCTTGGAATTGGGCGTTGTCTTGCATCTTGTCCAGCCTACGGATGTCAGAAGTGTGAACCTGCACTTCCACATTGATATCCCGGAGTCGACTAGCTTGTACTCCAGACTGATAAGACTGATTGGCTAACTTACCCACCATTACCGGGAGTGCTCGATCAGCCGAACCTCCGCCGCGGACATCATAGAAGTCCCGGCACATGCCGTAGGGAGGGCGTAGGTTTTGCTGTTGGCTCCAATGGTGGAGGTGACTTCCCCAGACGGGAGTCGGTCCTTGAAAGTTCCTTACGAAGACGGGAGGTTGAATGGGTGGTGGATCGATAACTTCCGGCTCTGAGTCGGTACCGGAGTCATCACCCACTTCTATGGGTTCCTCGTCTTCTTCGGGATCATCTTCGATCCATCCTCCGTTGCCTTGGTTGGGAAAGTAGGGGTCGCCAGGGTGGTGAAATCCAGCCATTTGACTGTACGAGAAATAGGGTTATAAGAATTGAGTAAAGTCGGAACATGTAAAACATGTAAGTTTAACTAGTTTAGATAGCAAATACTCCTATAGTATTTAAGTTCTTGTGTTTGATTCTTGTAATGGTTTGGTAAGTTTTGACTTGTTGCTTACTACGATCATTCCTCGATATACGTTGGTCCAATCTTGGGCAAATATAGTTGATCACGCTATATTTGTCCAAAATCTGATTACATATATCGAGTCTCAATCGTAGTGTCAACTTGTCTAAATACTTGTATAGTTGTATAACATGAAAATAGTTTGTGGTATGCATGTAATTGTACTTAAATGAATTATCAAATTAAGTTGAACGAAATCCTGCTTAAATGTAAAAAGAAAATTTGTTTTGTCAGAGACTATTAGTCCCTTAAGCATTTATAGTTTGTATATCTTATGTGGTTCGATATACTTAGTTCACTATAAACATTGCTCTGATACCAATCTGTCACACCCTCAAACCTGAACGGCGGAAACGTTCGGGGGCGGATGACTTCATGTGGTAACGTAACAAATGAATACATAGTAAAGAAAGCAATACAACCATCATATATATAATTGAAAGTTTACATTTGTCAAAAGTTACATGTTCAAAATCCAATTACAATATGATGTCAAAATACGAGATTAAACTGGCGCTGCAGCATCCCTTCATCAAAAGCGAAATGAATACCTGAAATTACTGATTTCCTGGGACATACAAGTAATTTTGAAAGAGTAGATCAGCATTTAAGCTGGTGAATTTCATAAGTATTTAAGTGACAATGTTTGAATGAAATGAAATGTTTTATCTTTGTTTGTTTGTGTTTAGAAAATCCTATATTTTCTACTAGTATAAAAGTAGCCTTCACTCAAGACCAATGTTTGTTTCCAAAATGTATGTAAATGTAAAATAACCAATGAGTTTGAAAACCTTGTAAATCAATGCATTTTTAATACCCCTTGTGAGTTTTATAACCATACTATTGACTCTGAATTCCTATACACAACGTTCTTCAGGCGCTGGAATGTTATGACGTTTGTCACCCCAAACGGTGGACTGCAGCTAACAGTCAGGGCGCGGGTTGTCAAGCCCGTATAGATCTATACACAAACACCATGCTCCCCCTCCAAGGGATTCTGGTATATAATACAGGACTTGAAATGTGTACTCGAACGTACATGAAGTTAGTGTCTCACAAATCCGTGGTATAAAAACAGATCTACTTGTTAAAATGTTACGTTTGTTCTTGTATACGAAAGTAAACTTCTTGAAATATGTGTTTCTAGTACATGAGAGTTAGAAATCTGTTCGTAAAACTATACCTATTATAGTTTCCAAAAAGCGTGTCTTGTTTGTTTAGAAATATTGAGAAAAGGAATCACTTGTTTATGAAAGTATAGATTTTTGGTGTAGAGTCTAAGATAGACAAGAAAAATCTAAGAACAGTTTAGTTTATACATGCATTACAACAACATTATATTTTAAAAGATAAAATGCTATTGTGACATATGTTATATATATATAAAAGTTCCTTTAAATGTTTATAAATCGCATGTGATTTGAATATATAACAGTATATAAAAGAGTTTCTTTATGTAACACACGATAATACTCGTGTGTTTTACTTGTAATCCCCCCCTTGAAAGCATATAAAAGTACTTAGAATAATTAAAAAGGTTGATTAAGGGGTATGAAACTCACTTGAAAGTTTTGGAGATAGCAAGATGGAAAACTGGGCAGAGTTTCGTCTCGGGAAACGGATTTTCCTCGGGATTCTCGGGAATCTCGAGAGTAAAATCGACCTTCGGGACTTGAGCCAAAAAGACCAGAGCTTCGGGTTTGAACGGACACGGAAAACGAGGCAAAGTTGAGAGAGAGAGAGAAGAGAAATGAACCCTTTCTTTGGAAACCCTCGCATCCTATTTATAGTAAGGCTGGTCTGCCTCGGTACGCGGGGCGTACGCTCGTACACAGCGCGTACGCGTACGTCATGCATGACCGAAGCCTCGACTGCCTCGGTTCGGATGGGACGGGTTGCTGGGTACGCGGGTCGGATGGGACGTCGGGTCGGACGGGTCGGGGCTTCGGACGGGTCGGACGGGTCGGTTTCTTCGGATAGCGCGACGTGGACGATCAGAGGCCAATCCTCTCAGTTACGCGGGGCGTACAGGGGTACGCAGCGCGTACCTCGGAGGAGGATGCTGACTCCCCTTCGGATAATATCCGAATTTTGAATTAAATAAATAATTAATTTATTTAATAAACTTCAAAAATTCATATCTTCTTCATACGAACTCCGTTTTCGATGGTCTTTATATCCTCGCGTAGGTGTGACTACGCTCTACAACTTTCGTTTAGACTCCGTCGGCAAATTCCAAAATTATATTTTTATTATTTATTAAAAATCCATCGCGTTTAAGGAATTTCTTAGGAAATTCATAACTTCTTTATCTGATGTCGGTTTTTGCCAGACATTTTACTGCTGGAATACCATTGTCGAGACCTTCGATTCTCGTTTAGGTCATTCCGGCCAAAAGTCGCTCGATTTTCGATTCGAGTTTTTAGCTGTCTGTTGCTAACCCGATCTTGGAAAAATCATAACTTCGCTATATGAAGTCGGATTTGGGCATTCTTTTCACTTACGATCATGGTTCAAAGACATTCAATCATAGAAGGAATTTAAGTAGAACTTATTTATACATTTTATTATGAAAGTAACTTTTTATTATTCAGAAGTGGTTACAATACTTGACCCATTTTGGTCGTTACAAAGAGTTGAAATATCAGGTTGTCACATGCATGGTCCTTTTGGGTTGCCTTCACCATAACAACTTGATAGGATGATTTATTAAGAGAGAGTAAATATTATTAATATATTATGAGAATAATATAAAGAATAATATATTGTTATTTGATTAATATAAGTCATAGAATTAATTGGAATTAATTTGGTGACTTAAAGAGATTAATTAAATAAAGGGGTATAAACTGTCAATTGTTTGATAGTTAAGCTTTAGACTGTAAATCCTTATAGATATAAAGTGGACGGATTCTAGAATCTAGGATAGCTTCAAAATCGTCCAATGACTTATCTATGGAAAGGATTTGGATAGCCTTAAGAGAAGATTATCCAATTAGGGTTTAGGTTGTAACCCTTAAGGAGTCTACAAGTATAAATAGACCCCATGGCTGAAGGAAATCAACACCTCACCTAAAGTATGAGAACCCTGGCGGATTTCCTCCCCTCTCCTCTCTCCTAAATCATCTTTCTTGCTATTGGTGTTTGTAAGCCATTAGAGGAGTGACAATTGTGACTCTAGAAGCTCCAAGACAACAAGATCAACAAGGAATTCAAAGGTATGGTTCTAGATCTGTTTCAAAGTTGTTATTTAACCTAATTAGTCATTAAAAGTCTTAGATTCAAAGCATGTTTAATTAGAAAGCCTAGATCCAAGCATTAGGGTTTTGCATGCGCACATAGGAAAGTTCTTATGGCTAAAACCCATCACAAACAACTAAATCAAACAACACAATGAACACAAGATAGAATCAATATAATGCTTATGATTCAAACGTAATCATGCCTCGGCAGAGCTCGATTAAGAACTTCCACTGTAGAGGCGAGCTAGGGTTTACAAATACTATGATGAGAATAATAAAAGCGTTAATAACTAAGGATGCATGGATGCACTTTAAATACTAAAACCCTAGTATAAAATAATACACGGTTGGATATGCCCAAATCGGTTACAAAACTGGGCTAACAAGAAACGAGCCCAAGACGCAACACCCAGATCCCAACATATACATACACACATATGTTTCTTAATTCGTTTAATTTGTTGGATACTTGCCATATGATGATAAGGTTGCCTTATTATTACATAATATACTTGTATGGACGTAAGTATTTTTATAAATAAATCCCTTTCACTACGTAAACATAATTGTATGTATCTTATTGAATTTATTAACATATACTTAGCCATATACGAACAATAATCTATGTTAAACGATTTTTTTTTGTTATATATATATATATATATATATATATATATATATATATATTATAAGATCATCGTACATTAAGTCCTCTGTCAAAATTTGTTACGGTCATTGATCAACGGGTATCGACCTAATTTTTACAATTGTTACATTCTCGCCCCTTTGAAAATTTTTTGTCATGAAATTCAACTGATAGGTGTAACATTTTTGAACATTTGGCGGTATTTCTTCTTCATTTGGTCCCCTCGTTCCCAAGTGAGCTCTGGTCCTCATTTAGAGTTCCAACGCACTTTCACGATAAGAATGCGACTTTGTCTAAATCTCTTCATCTCACGGTCCATAATCTCAACTGGTTCTTCAACGAAGTGCAGTTCAGTGTTTTAATCGATTTGGTCGAGGGAATGACAAGAGTGTCATCTGCCAAACACTTTTTTAAATTTGAGACATGACAGACATCGTGTACTTTTTCCAGTTCATGAGACAATTTAAACCGATAAGAGACGGGCCCAATTCTTTCAAGAATGTCGAAAGGCCCTATGTATCTTGGGTTTAGCTTACCCCTTTTTCCAAATCTAATCATCAATTTCCAAGGTGAGACTTTTAACATAACTCTATCTCCTACTTGGAATTCTAAAGGCTTACGTCTTACGCTTGCATAATTTTTCTGACGACTATGCGGTTTTCAATTGCTCTTTGATTTGCATGATCTTCTTGGTCATCTCGTGGATTATTTCAGGTCTGGTCCGTAGGGTATTTCAAGAATGTTTTTTGTCCAGTTGTGTATCCCCAACTTCTGCCCAACATAACGGTGAACAACATTTCCTTCCGTAAAGAGCCTCAAATGGTGCGACTTTTATGTTCGAGTGGTAGTTGTTGTTATAAGAAAATTCAATTAAGGGTAAATGAATATCCCACGAGTTTTCGAAATCTAATACACAGGATCGAAGCATATCCTCTAAGGTTTGGATGGTTTGTTCACTCTGACCATCTGTTTTTGGGTGATAAGTTGTACTTATGTCCAAACGTGTTCCTAAGGACTTTTGGAGGGACTGCCAAAACCGTGAGGTGAATCTACTATCTCTGTCAGAAATGATAGAGATTGGCACCCCGTGAAGTTTAATGATTTTTTTAAGGTAGGTTCGAGTCAAATTTTCCATCTTGTCTGTCTCTTTGATTTTTAGGTAATGAGCGGACTTTGTCAATCTATCCACTACTACCCAAATAGTGTCATAACCACTCAGTGTTCGGGGTAGCTTAGTGATAAAGTCCATAGTGATCATTTCCCATTTCCACTCTGGGATATCCGGTTGTTGCAGTAATCTTGAGTACTTTTGATGTTCCGCTTTATCTTTTGACCAGGTCAAGCACTTGCTTACATATGTAGCAATTTCTTCTTTCATGTTCAGGCACCAGTAGAACCTCTTTAGGTCTTGGTACATCTTGTTGGAGCTCGGATGGACAGAATATCTTGTTTTGTGAGCCTCATCCATGACTAGACTCTTGATTTCTCTGAATTTGGGCATCCAGATTCGGTCCATGAAATATCATGTCCCGTCATCCCTAAGCTCGAATTGCTTTTCCATTCCTCGCATGGCTTCGTCTTCAATGTTCTCTTCTTTTACAGCTTCGAGTTGAGCTTCCCGTATCTGCGTACTTAGAATGTGTGACAACCCGAAATTTCCATTCTGTACAAACTATATCACTTCAATAGAAGTTATAGCAGTCACAGTTAATTTTCAGACTTTTTCGTGTAAGTTTGAGTAATTCAGGGTTTACACTTCAGGAGGTATCAGGAGAGTGGATGCACTAGGGTTTAGTGCAACACTGTTATTCCAACACTCTGTTATATGAGAAATCATTTCAGGAATAAAAATATTTTCTGCCAAAAATATCTTAGGACTATAAATAGAATTCTGAACCAAATTCATTCATTATTCGCATTTCCAACTAGAGAAAAGCCATTTTCTCTCTCATGGATCTTCGGGTTTTTATCCCAAATCGTGAGTACCTCTCTCTAGTAGTGTTATATAGCTTAAAATGTGTTCATAACATAGATTACATAGCTAAATCACTAGATTTAGGAGTTTAATCCCCAAGGTGTTCTTGGGCGGTAAACTCCCGAAACAATGCCTAGACCTTCCCTTGTGATATAATACTACTTTATGCTTGTATAGAAGTGTATTAGGGACAAGAAAATAACCAAGAAACACACATGTTTGGGTGTTCACGGCCCAAGAAGATCTTGGACCGTGAACTCCAAAATCTTGGACAAAAGGGTGCTTCTAAGGCACCTAAAGCCTTGGACATTTACATAGACTTGTTCCCATTAAATCAAGGGCCTTAAACACATCAAGAACACCCCTCAAAGTGAGTTCACGACCTTAATAAGGTTCTTGGGCCATGAACATCAAACAAAGGCACCAAAGTGTGCCAAAGGCCTTCATATGCTTGGGATAAAAGTTTAAGACCTATACTACATGTGTATGAGACTTGAAAGCATCAAAAACACCCATCCTTAAGAGTTTACGGCCACAAACTCTAAAGGAAATGGCCTTAGGGCCGTAAACTCCTTAAAGGAGTGTTTCTATGCCTTAAACCCTTCCAAGAGTTTAACCACCAAGTTGGAATAATTCTAGGAATCATTTAGAACAAGTTTACATGCATACAACAAATTATTTTCATGATATCTAACTATACAACAAGTATTTAGACAAGTTGACACTACGATTAAAACTCGATATATATAATCAGATTTGGGACAAATATAGCGTGATCAACTATATTTGCCCAACATCGGACCAATATATATCGAGGAATGCTCGTAGTAAGCAACAAGTCAAAACTTACCAAACCGTTACAAGAATCAAACACAAGAATTTAAATACTATAGGAGTATTTGCTACCTAAACTAGTTTAGCTTACATGTCTAATCTTGCATGTTTCAACTTTATTTAATTCTTATAACCCTATTTCTCGTACAGTCAAATGGCTGGATTTCACCACCCCGACGACCCCTACTTTCCTAACCAAGGCAACGGAGGATGGGTCGAAGATGATCCCGAAGAGGACGAGGAACCCATAGAAGTGGATGATGACTCCGGTACCGACTCAGATTCGGAGGTGATCAACCCACCACCCATACAACCTCCCGTCTTCGTAAGGAACTTTCAAGGACCGACTCCCGTCTGGGGAAGTCACCTCCACCATTGGAGCCAACAACAAAACCTACGCCCTCACTACGGTATGTGTCGGGACTTCTACGATGTCCGCGGCGGAGGTTCGGCTGATCGGGCACTCCCAGTAATGGTGGGCAAGCTAGCCAATCAGTCCTATCAATCCGGAGTTCAAGCTAGCCGGCTTCGGGATGTCAACGTGGAGGTACGGGTTCAAACTTCCGACATCCGTAGGCTGGACAGAATGCAAGACAATGCTCAACTCCAAACCGAGGCATTCCAAGCGCAAATGATTGCAGCCATCGCCGAATTAAGGGAACAACAAGCCGCTTTTGATAGACGTCTAACGGAGTCAAAGCAATCGGATGCGGAGTCAAGCTCCAAGCGCAACCTACGTCGCAAGTAGTGGTTGCAAAAATCTCAAATTTTGTTATAAGTTAGGACCTCGGCTAAAAGTCTTTAAATTTCTCAAACTTTGTAACCGGAGACCCTTATAGAGGTCAAATTTTCGTGATCATTGTATCAACTATTATAATAATATAAGTGGCACTATTATTACTACGTTGAGTATTTCTTTAAATCCTTGAAAAGTCATCGAGAAACCAAATTCTTGATTCATATTGTCAGTCTTACAAATAACTTTCATGCAACTATTTTAAGACTCATACTATCATCTGTTGTCGAACTATAGCAATTTGGTTCATAAGACACATTCAGTTTCTACTAAGTAATTCTTATCGTTATCTTTTCAAACCTTTAGTTGAAGGATGCCTCCGCGTAGGAATCCAAGGCGAAACAACGGTGGGGAAGCACCTATACCACCACCACCTCCACCACCTTAATTTGATGATGTCATGTTCCAAGCAGCAGTCACCGCAGCGGTAGCAGCTGCCATGTCACAGATCAATAACTCGAGTACTACTGGCTCGGGAACTGGCACACACCTATCCAACCATGGCGAGAGTCATGGGAAACCCCGAGAATGCACCTATAAGGACTTTACTAATGCCAAACCCCGGATGTTTTATGGAACTGGTGGTGTGATAATCCTAAGGCAGTGGATTGAAAGGACGGAGTCAGTCTTTGAAATCTGCTCTTGTCCCGAGCACAGCAAAGTCAAGTTTGCAACTTTCACCCTTATTGATAGAGCTTTAACTTGGTGGAATGGCCACGTTAAGGTACTTACCCTGATAGTGGCAAACTCCATAAGCTAGGAGAACTTAAAAGTCATGCTGATGAGAGAATACTGTCCACGAGGAGAGATTCAAAAACTCGAGCACGAACTCTGGACTCTTGGAATGGTTGGTACCGACATCACAACTTATACCAACAGGTTCTGCGATTTGGCAATCCTTTGCCCAGATATGACTACTCCTGAGAGCAACAAAATAGAGAGATACATTTGGGGTCTGTTGCCCCAAATTAGGTCGAGCGTGTTAGCTTCAAAACCTGACACTTTTGAAAGTGCCAAGGAACTGGCACAATCTCTTGTTGATTATGGAGGTCATCAGAACTCGACGGTTGCTACACCAGAACCACAAAAGGGAAACAACAACAACAATAACAAGAAGAGGGTATGGAATAAAGGGAAGGGTGGGTCTTCCCAAGAATCCGCGAAGAAACAACTGGTCTCAATGAATGCTGCCACTGTACCTACTACAGTTCCTACAAATACCTACCCAACAAGGCCTTATGTAAGTAACCTTCCAAAGTGCGCCAAATGCACTTACCACCATCATGGACCTTGTCGGGAAATGCAGTTCGCCAACTGCAATAGAAAGGGGCACACTGTTCGTTTCTGCAAGGAGCCTACAACGCCGATCACTCAATTTCCCAACGTGGGTGTAGGCCAGACTTGCTACGGTTGTGGCGAGGTGGGCCACTACAGGAGGAACTGCCCTAAGGAAAAAAATACCGGCGGGGTGGGACGAGTCTTAGCTATAGGCCACGATGAAGCCGTAGCAGATCCGACTGTAGTAGCTGGTACGTTCCTTCTGGATAGTTCATATGCATGCATATTATTCGATAGTGGAGCGGAGAGAAGCTTCGTGAGTCAAAACTTTATTCACTTACTTAAACCCAAACCTAGCAAGTTAGAAAAATCATTCACTATAGAGATGGCCAATGGAAACACCGAAAACACTAACTGCATAAACATAGACTGTACATTAACTTTAGACGGTCATTCTTTTCCAATCAATCTCATGCCGGTCCAAATTAAAAGTTTCGACGTCATAGTCGGCATGGATTGGTTGAGTCTTCTTCGCGCCGACATCATGTGCTTTGAGAAAGCAGTTCGTCTTAATCTCCCTAACAATGAAACATTAGTGATTTACGGCGACAAATCAAGTACAAACCTTCACATCATTTCGTGCATCCAAGCTCAAAAGTATTTACGGAAGGATTGTCGAGCATTCCTAGCGCACATCGTCGATACAAGTCAGGAACTGAAGGACATCAAGAACATTCCAGAAGTACGCAACTTTCCCGATATCTTTCCAGAAGAACTACCGGGATTACCATGACAACGCCAAGTCGAGTTCAGAATCGACTTAGTTCCAGGGGCTACCCCAGTAGCGAAATCGCCTTATCGGTTCGCACCAGCAGAGATGTAAGAACTTTCTAGTCAACTTAACGAACTCCTTCAAAAAGGATTCATAAGACCAAGTTTCTCACCCTGGGGAGCACCGGTCTTGTTCGTGAAGAAGAAAGACGGATCGTTCCGTATGTGCATTGAGTACAAAGAACTGAACAAACTTACCGTCAAAAACCGTTATCCTCTACCCCGTATTGACGACCTATTTGATCAACTTCAGGGAGCAAACTACTTCTCAAAGATAGATCTACGATCCGGATATCACCAATTACGAGTACTAGAGGGGGATATTCCCAAGACAGCTTTCCGAACTCGTTATGGACACTACGAATTTGTAGTGATGTCGTTCGGATTAACCAACGCACCAGCAGTATTTATGGATCTAATGAATAGGGTGTGCCATCCTTACTTGGACCAGTTCGACATCGTGTTTATCGATGATATACTTATCTACTCCCGAAGTAAGGAAGAGCATAGTCAGCACCTACGAAGAGTCCTAGAAACACTACGATTGGAGAAACTCTATGCGAAGTTCTCTAAATGCAAATTTTGGATTCGAAGAGTCGAATTTTTGGGCCATGTTGTTAGCGAGAAAGGGATACACGTGGACCCCTCCAAAATTAAGGCCATTGAGAACTGGTCGGCACCAAAGACACCTACAGAGATTCGTCAATTTCTAGGTCTCGCCGGCTACTATCGCAGATTCATAAAGAACTTCTATAGCATTGCGAAACCTCTTACTACATTAACTCAGAAAGGCGTGGCCTTTGACTGGGAATCGAAACAAGAGAAGGCGTTCCAAACGCTGAAACAGGCCTTGTGCACCGCACCGATACTATCCCTCCCCGAAGGGATAGAAGATTTCGTAGTGTATTGCGATGCATCAAACCAAGGACTTGGTTGTGTTCTTATGCATAGAGGGAAGGTTATTGCTTATGCCTCCCGACAGCTTATGACACACGAAGTGAACTATACGACCCACGATCTTGAGTTAGGAGCAGTGGTATTTGCTCTGAAGATCTGGAGACACTACTTATACGGGACAAAGAGTACTATTTTCACCGATCACAAGAGCCTCCAACACATTTTTAATCAGAAGGAACTCAACATGCGACAATGACGATGGGTTGAGTTACTCAATGACTACGAATGTGAGATTCGTTATCATCCTGGCAAGGCCAACGTGGTGGCTGACGCCCTCAGTCGAAAGGAATACACTGGTCGGAGGGTCAAATCTCTGACTATGACCATCCATTCCCACTTATCCACACAAATTAAGGAGGCATAAATAGAAGCTTTGCAACCTGAAAATGTGGCGGTTGAATCCTTGCGAGGAATGGAAAAGAATCTAGAAGTCAAGGGTGGCGGAGCATATTATCTCATGGACCGAATCTGGACACTGAAACATGGTGGTTTCAGAGACGTAGTCATGACCGAAGCACACAACACATGATATTCCATTCACCCAGGCTCAGATAAAATGTATCTGGATCTTAAGAAACTATACTGGTGGCCTAACATGAAAGCAGAAATTGCTACCTTCGTAGGTAAATGTCTTACTTGCGCCAAGGTTAAGGTCAAGTATCAAAAACCGTCAGGACTACTACAACAACCGGAGATACCAGAATGGAAATGGGAACGAATTACTATGGACTTCATAACCAAGTTGCCCAAGACGCCGGGTGGACTTGATACCATATGGGTTATCGTCGACAGATTGACCAAATCCGCGCATTTCCTACCAATCAAAGAGACTGACAAAATGGAAAAGCTTACAAGAACTTACATAAGGGAAGTAGTGTGACTGCACGGTGTTCCGATATCCATTATCTCCGATAGAGATAGTAGATTCACTTCAAGATTCTGGCAGTCACTACAAAGTTCCCTGGGGACTAGGCTAGATATGAGTACAGCCTACCACCCATAAACAGACGGGCAAAGTGAGAGAACGATACAAACTTTGGAAGATATGCTGAGAGCCTGTGTGATTGACTTTGGAAAGGCATGGGATATCCATTTACCCCTTGTCAAATTTTCATACAACAATAGTTATCATACAAGCATAAAGGTTGCTCCGTTTGAAGCCCTCTATGGTCGAAAGTGCAGATCCCCTCTGTGCTGGACTGAAGTTGGCGATACCCAGTTAGCTAGAGGACGAGTTCTTGAAAGCACTCTCACCAGTCCGGAAATCATATAAGAAACAACAGAGAAGATCGTTCAAATTTGTGAACGGTTGAAAGCCTCTAGAGACCGACAGAAAAGCTACGCTGACCAAAGGAGGAAACCTTTGGAATTCCAGGTAGGAGACCACGTTTTATTGAAGGTCTCACCGTGGAAAGGTTTAATACGCTTTGGGAAGCTTAGGAAACTAAATCCAAGATACATAGGGCCTTTCGATATTCTTGCTAGAATCGGCTCTATGGCTTACAAACTTAACCTACCGCGTGAACTTAGTAACATACATCCAACCTTCCATGTCTCGAACATGAAAAAGTGTCTGTCCGATGAGACTCTTGTTATTCCACTCGACGAGATCGAGATTAACGAGAGCCTCAACTTTGTGGAAGAACCGGTAGAAATCATGGACCGAAAGGTGAAACAAACAAAACAAAGTCGCATACCCATCGTGAAGGTTCGCTGGAACGCCAAGTGGGGACCTGAATTCACATGGGAACGCGAAGATCAGATGAAACAAAAGTACCCTCATCTTTTTCCTTGATCCACTAGTATCTTTACTACTTTAAATTTCGGGACGAAATTCCCTCTAACGGGACGATGATGTGACACCCGATATTTCAACTCATTGTAATGACCTAAAAAGTCAAGTATTGTAACCACCGTTGAGTTAATAAAATTAACTTTGATAATAAAATATCCAAAAAGTTTCTATTTAAATTCCTATTATGTTTAATGTCATTAAACCGTGATCGTACGTAAAAAGAATGCCCAAATCCAGCTTCGTATATTGAAGTTATGATTTTTCCAAGTTTGGCATAGCGACAGACTGCTAAAAATTCGAATCGGAGATCGAGCGACTTTTGGCCGGAATGACCTAAATGAGAATCGAAGGTCTCGACAATGGTAATTCAGCGGTAAAAAGTCTGGCAAAAACCAACGTCAGATTTAGAAGTTATGAATTTCTAAAGAAATTCCTTAAACACGACATTTTAAAAATAAATAATAAAAATAATTTCGAAATTTGTCGACGGAGTTTAAACGAAAGTTGTAGAGCGTAGTCTCACCTACGTGTGGATATAAAGACCATCGAAAACGGAATTCTTATGAAAAAAATATGAATTTTAGAAGTTTATTCATTAAATTAAATATAAATTTAATTATAGACTCTTGGTATTATCCGAAGGGAGTCAGCAGATAGGGCCGAAGTACGCCCTGCGTACCCTCGTACGCCCCGCGTACTCAAGGCCTAGGCCTCGGATCGTCCACGTCCCGACCTATGCGAAGCTACCCCTTGTCCCATCCGAAGTCCGAGGCAGTCGAGGTCTCGGTCATGCATGACGTACGCGTACGCCCCGCGTACCGAGGCGGTTCCAGCCCCTATAAAAGGGATGCAAGGGTTCCTAAGAAAGGGCTCCATTTCTCTCCTTTCTTTTGCGTTCTTGCCTCGTTTTCCGTGCCCGTTCTAACCCGAAGCCCCGGTCATTTTACTCAAGTCCCAAAGGTCGTTTTTACTCCCGAGAATCCCGAGAAAAATCCATTTCCCGAGACGAAATTTTGTCCGGTTTCCATCTCGTTTTCTTCAAACTTTCATGTGAGTTCATACCCCTTAATTAACCTTTTAAATGTTCTATAAATGTTTTTATATGCTTTCAAGGGGGGGAATACAAGTAAAACACACGAGTATCATCGTGTGTTATATAAAGAATTTTTATATGTTTTTATTGAACCAAATCATATGTGATTTATAAACTTTATAGGGAAATCTCGTATATAAAATACGTTACAATAGCATTCTATCTTTTGAAATACAAATTGTTGTAATGCATGTATAAACTAAACATTTTCTTAGATTATATGTATACTTGTCTATCTTAGGCTCTACAAAAATCTATACTTTCATGACAAGTGATTCCTTTTCTAGGTATTTCTAAACAAACGAGACACACTTTTAGAAAACTATAATAGGTATAGTTTTATGAGGATATTGCTAACTTTTACATACTAGAAACACGATTTTCAAGAAGTCACTTTCATATACAAGAACAAACGAACATTTTAACACGTAAATCTGTTTTTATACCACGGTTTGTGAGACATTAACTTCACGTACGTTCGAGTACACATTTCAAGTCCTGTATTATATACCAGAATCCCTTGGAGGGGGAGCATGGTGTTTGTGTATAGATCTATACGGGCTTGACAACCCGCGCCTTGACTGTTAATTACAGTCCACCATTTGGGGTGACAAATAGTTGGATTAATGTCTAAGTCCATAACTATAATTGGTAAGACTTGACCCGACCCGACATGGTCCATTTGGGTTGCATGGCATCATGCACTTGGATAGACTATAATGAGAGAAATAAGACACTTATGGTTATTAATATATTATAATTTCTAGTATATTAATAATAAGAATAATAAGATTATTTAATTAGTATTGATCAAGAATTAATCTAGGATTAATTAAGTGATCAAAAGAAGACTAATTAAATATATGGGTTGATTGTGTAAATCATCCATACTTGTATAGTGGGCTAATGCTCCATGGATAATCAAGTTGGGCTAAAACCCATAGGATGGTCCATGGATGATGCATGGTGTATTTGAACCCATGGATCCAAGGAAATGGAAAGTCATCACAATTAGTGTTTACCCTAATTGTAACACTATATAAAGATCTTATTATTGACAAAATAGGTCACTAGTATCATTCTAGAGAGGGCTAGCTGATTTTCACGAAGTGTAGAATTCTCTCAAGTTATTCCAAGTGTATTTGGTGTTGTGTGAACCATTTGAGGTGTTGTGTGAACCATTTTATGTGTCACACCTGGGGCACTTGGCACTCAAGCTTCATGAAGACTTTCTACATGAAAGAGGTATGTATTATATCTTGTTATATTCATTATTTTATATGCTAGATTAGGATAATACCTTGGATGTTCATATTTGTATGTATAATAGAGAAAACATAGATCCAAGGTATTTAGGGTTGCATGTACACTTAGGAGTGTTAGAATGCTCAAAACCCAACACAAACGTCATAACATTCCAACGCTTGAAGAACGTTGTGTATAGGCATTCCGAGTCAATATTATGGTTATAAAACTCACATGAGTTATTAAAAATGCATTGATTTACGAGGTTTTCAAACATATTGGTTATTTTACACTTACATACATTTTTAGAAACAAACATTAGTCTTGAGAGAAGGCTACTTTTATACTAGTAGAAAATATAGGATTTTCTAGAAACAAACAAACAAGGACAAAAGATTTCATTTTTTACAAACATTGTCATTTAATACTTATGAAACTCACCAGCTTAAATGTTGATCTACTCTTTCAAAATTACTTGTATGTCCCAGGGATTCAGTAATTTCAGGTATCAATATGCTTTTGAAGAAGGGATGCTGCGGCGCCAGTTTAATCTCATATTTTGACATCATATTGTAATTGGTTTTGAACATGTAACTTTTGATAAATGTAAACTTTCTATTATATATATGATGGTTATATTGCTTTCTTTACTATGTATTCATTTTTTACGTTACCACATGAAGTCATCCGCCCCCGAATGTTTCCGCCGTTCAGGTTTGGGGGTCTGACACCAGGTTTTGAGAAAACGGAGCAGACAAGTCTCGTCTTTTATTTTGATTGTATATTTTTGGTGTCTTATTACAATGAAAGAACACGCATGTATTAAAACTTTACTTATAATGCAATGGATGATGTTGTTGCTTGTTTACTATTTTACACTGTTGTGATACTGTACATGACGTCCTCCACCCCTAAACGTTTCCGCCGTTTGTGGTTTTGGGGTGTGACAGATTGGATTTTCTAGGGCTTTTCATACTTACATCAACATTTTCATTTAAAGGTTTACATGACTTTTAAAACAGCTTTTAGTAAGCAAGACAATGACACTTAAATACTTATGAGTTCACCAGCTTTAAAGCTGATACTCTCTTTCAAAATAACTTGTATTCTTAGGTCATCAGTAGACAGGTATGGTGGCCAGGTTTTGAGAAGACGGAGCAGACAAGTCTCGTCTTTTATTTTGATTATATATTTTTGGTGTCTTATTACAATGAAAGAACACATGTATTAAAACTTTACTTATAATGCAATGGATGATGTTGTTGCTTGTTTACTATTTTACACTGTTGTGATACTGTACATGACGTCCTCCACCCCTGAACGTTTCCGCCGTTTGTGGTTTTGGGGTGTGATAGAATGGAATGCATGGTCATGGTCTGTGCACGCACACGTCTAGGTTTCATATGCTCTTTCCGACTTAGAGCGTCTGCCACTACATTAGCCTTGTCAGGTTGATAACGAGTTTCACAGTCGTAATCATTTAGCAGTTCGACCCATCTTCGGTATCTCATGTTGAGTTCTTTTTGGTCGAAGATATGTTGGAGACTCTTGTGATCTATAAATATTGTGCATTTAGTACCATACAAGTAGTGCCTCCAAATATTTGGGGCGAAAACTACTACTCCTAGCTCAAGATCATGAGTAGTGTAGTTGACCTCGTGCATTTTTAGTTGTCACAAAGCATAAGCAATCACCTTGCCTCTCTGCATTAATACACAACCCAATCCTTGATGAGACGTGTCGCAGTAAATGACAAAGTCTTCTATTCCATTAGGGAGTGATAGGATCGGTGCACTGCACAACATGTGTTTTAATTTCTAGAACGCAGCTTCCTGTTTATCTTCCCCGCTGAATTTCACATCTTTCTGTGCTAGTGCAGTGAGAGGCTTAGCCGTTTTGGAGAAATTTTCGATAAACCTTCGATAGTAACTATCAAGTCCTAAAAATTGGCGCACTTCTGTCGGCATTCTCGGTGCCTCTGAATTCTTGAGTGCTTCAATTTTTGCGGGGTCCACGTGTATCCCTCTATTGCTAACAACATGCCTTAGGAAATGCACTTCTCTTATGTAAAATTCACATTTTGAAAACTTTGCATATAAATTTTCCTTTCTCAATAGTTCCAAAATCAATCATAGATGGTGGTCGTGTTCCTCCTTTGTTTGTGAGAATATCAAGATGTCGTCAATCAATCATAGATGTCGGTCATGTCCCTCTATCCAGGTAAGGTTTAGAAACACAATTCATTAGATGCATGAACACTATTGGGGCATTCGTTAGGCCGAAAGGCATGACAAGAAATTCATAATGACCATACCAAGTTCTGAATGCGGTCTTTGGTATGTCTGCTTCCAATACCTTGAGTTGGTGATATCCAGACCTCAGGTCAATCTTGGAGTAGTAGGTAGACCCTTGCAGTTGATTGAACAAATCATCGATTCTAGGGAGCGGGTATCGGTTCTTTATTGTCAACTTATTTAGTTCTCGGTAATTGATACACATTCGAAATGATCCGTCCTTCTTGACGAATAGGACTGGGGTTCCCCAAGGTGGGAAACTTGGTCTTTATGAAACCCTTGTCCAAAAGTTCCCGCAGTTGGCTTCAAAGCTCTTGCATCTCGGAGGGGTCCAATCTATAGGGTGACTTAGCTACTGGTGTCGCGTCTGGGATTAGGTCGATTCTAAACTTAACTTGTCGGTTCAGGGGTAATCCAGGTAAATCTTCGGGAAAGACATCAGGAAAATCACATACTTGAGGTATGTCCTTCAATTCCTTTGTTTCACTCTTCTTATCCACTATGTGAGCCAGAAAGGCGTAACATTTCTTATGTAGATATTTTTGTGCCTTCGTTGGGTAGGGTTAATCGTACGGCCTTCTCATAGCACAGAATCCCGCGCATGGTGGGGAGCAAGCCAATCCATTCCTATGATAATGTCGAAAATTCCTATAGGAATCGTCAAGAGATCTATGTGGAAAGTGTGGTCGTTTAGATTTAACAAGCAATCTCTTAGGATTTCAGTAGTGCTTTCTATCTGGCCCTTCGCTACTTCTACTTCACATGTTGTTTCTAATCTATTAGACTCATGATTTCAAATTTGTTGAAAAGACAGAGTTATAAAACTTTTATCGGTGCCAAAGTCAAAAAGTATAGTAGCATATAAGTTATTAATAAGGAACGTACCAATGACCACAGACGGATACTGAATAGCGTCCCTGTTTCCTATCACAAATGCTCTCTTGTAGGCATTCCCACCTTTATCTTTCCTTTTTGGGATGTATCGTAGGATGTGACTTTTCTCTCTACACCTGTAACATGTTATTTCTTCCCTATTGCCGGCCCTAGTATCGAAATTTCGATTTCCTCCTGTGCTCGTAACTTCATTACAAAAATTTGCAGTATGCCCCTTCTTATTGCACCGGGTGTAATGGTAACACTCTCCAAGGTGGTTCTTATAGCAGACATTACACCTCGATTACTTGCTTGTGTAGTTCCTTGCGGTGTAGGTTTTGTTGTTACTACTAGAGTTGCCGCATAGACCTTCTTGGTTTCTTGCTTCTGGGGTGTGGTTGGTTTTCCTCCAAAAAAAATTATTTTCTTGCTTGGTTCAGACTCGAGGGTTTTAACTCTGGCCTCCATGTTTCCCTGACTAACCTCATTGTTCGTCAGTCGCTTAGCCATATTCTTGGTGCTTTCAAAGGTTGTAGGCCTTAAAGACATGATCACCCCCTTGATCTTGGGAGACAAACCCCAAATATAACGTTCCACCTTCACATTCTCAGGGTTACTAGAGTTGGACACATCAAAGAAAGGTCGTTAAACCTGATTGTGTAGGCTTTAATGTGTGAACCTTTCATCTTAAGATTCCACCATTTGTTTTCCGCATCCTGAGCTTCGTCTCTCGGACAATACTCTTCTATTAGCATGGTTTTCAGTTCACTCTAGGTCAAAGAGGTGGCAGGGATAATGCCTAGTGACTTACCTTGGTTGTTCCACCAAGTTAATGTCGCATCCATGAAAGTATAGGCAGTAAAGCGCACCTTTCTATCTTCAGCGCAGTAACTGATCTGAAATACAGAATCTATCCTTTCAAACCACCAGGTGAGACCAATCATACCTTCGTTTCCATAGAAGTACCTGGGCTTGCAGTTCATAATGTCCTTATAGGTTCAAACCCTTCGAGTCTAAATAGGGTTAATGTTTGAACTACTTCCACGCCTAGTCTCGAGTCTTCAATCTCAACGACAGGGGTTCTTACATTTGCACTTCTTGTGTTTCCCTTAGCGATCGCAAGACGGTCTACAATTATTTGTTCCAACTCTGCTGTTGTCTGAGGGAGTCATGTCTCAGGGGTGGTGCAACAATAGTCGGCGTATATACAACCGGAATTTCTGTTTGCCTCAAGTTGGGTCGGCCCCTCGTGGGTCGAGATGTTGTCGGTAGAACTTCCGTTTCCAACGTTTCAGATTGGGGTCGATTTCTCAGTCGTTCACTCCTCTTTCTTGGCGGCATGATGTTGATTTATTCAGTCATTTTAATTGTAAGTGTTTCATCAACCATGTTTCTAATTATTTATAATGTTTTACAATTATTTCCGAATGAATCCAGCCAACACAACAATCATCACGTAACAACACATAATAATAATATATGCTTCATATATTTCACATAATCATTTCACAGTTTTAACTTTATTCCCATTTTTCCCATCGTTTAAACAGATCAACTATTTCACTTAGTTTCAATAGTGCGTAGAATCTTACCATAATAAAACTTAGGCGCGCAACTAGGTTTAGTTGTGGCACCACCTATGTACTATACTAGAGAACCTAATTGATTATTTGACTTTTTAAACACTTGTTTACTTAAATTTCTTCAAAATTTTCATTTATTTATAATTTATTCATGTCGTTTTTAATGATTATATTTCCTTAAGTTTTTGATTTTATATTATCACGCATAGTTTATAGGGAATTTTTTTTGATCATATGATCGTCTACCTAAGGGGAAAACTTACACGTACTACGTATTAGACTTATACGGGTATGTCTATTAGCGATATGATATAGATTATAGGAATACTTTAACCTATTAGAGTAAGCTCGTAGACTGTAGTTGTTTTCTTTTAAGGAAAGTACTAATTCGCTATAGTCGCTAGCTCTGATACCAATCTGTCACACCCTGACCAACGGCAAAAACGTCGGGGTTGCGACTTAAACATTTGGATCATAGTCAACAACATATAATGAAATAATAATAGAATTTATACGATATTACATTCTTCCAAAGTCTGAATACGACAAAATACATTGTTTAATATTCCATAAGTGTTATACGTGGATTTCAACTTCTTGCAACATATAAGAGACAAAAGGCTAGTATAGAGCCGACAGTTTATTTTCAATGACAAATCTTTCATCCTCACATGGGGTGAGAGTTCTTCTAATTTAAATATTAGGGGAGAATTAAAAAAATTAAAAACAATAAAAATAAAAAAATAAAAAATAATAAAAAAAACAGAAAAATTCAAAAATCAAAGAAAAATCAGAAAAATTAAAAATCCAAAAATAGTGTTATTTCTGTTTTATTTCTTGTTCAGAAAAATCAAAAATCCAAAAATATTTTTGTTTCTATTTTAATTTGTGTGCTAAGTTTTCTTTTAGTTTTGTTTTGTCTTGAAAAGTGATTTCAGGTATAGATAAGACTCATGGAGTTTGTGTTGAAGATTTCTAAGCCAATGCTTCGTCCGTGAGCATCGAAGAATTCACATTCGAAGGACCAAGAAATGAAGATTATTCTTTCGACATTCCATCCTTCAACCCTAGAAGCAAGGTGAAGCTGCAATTGAAGATTATGTGACGGATTGCATTGAAGCCTCATCAACCAGTCTGCTGCTATTGTTGTACCTGCTGAAGTGATCTAGAAGATTTGTTCTCTCTGATGTTTCTCTCTAAAGATTCTCAAGCTGAAAGCACTATCTTTCAAGAATCAGTATGTAAAGCCTCCTCACCTGACGTGCGTTCAATACCAAAAATCTGAAGAAAAATCCCAACCGCTCAAGATGAAGTGATTCATTGAAGATTCATCAAGTTCATCTTGAAGTCGTGAAGAATTTGAAGATTAATGCTGAAGCCAAGTTCCAATGAAGATTATCAAGAAAGCCAGCTACTTTTAAGGGAGAGCTTGTTGGGTCATTTAAGAAAAGAAAAGAAAGCTATAAACCAAGGGGGAGATTGTTGGGTCAATATTTTGGTTTATACTTTGCTTTTCTAGGAAATTGTATTTTTATATAATATCTTATGTGTTTACGGTCAAATTTATGGCCAAGGAGGTGTTTACGGCCGTAAACCCTGTTTACAGTCCATGTTTACCCGGCCCATATTCTCATGTATGTATATAGGGGAAAGGGTGTGAGGAAAAGAGTGATGAATGAGAGAAGAGAGAAACGGGAGCTTATGTGTGGGTGTGTGAATCTCATGTAAAGGGGCATCATTCCAATCTATTCAATACATTGACGATTCATATTATTCTTCTTCTCCTTTTGTTCTACTTGATCTGACATCACCCGTTTGATTGGGATTCCGCACCATCAAACGGGTCTGATTGATACACAGGCAAATTAGGGACTTACACTATACTTCTTCGAGTAAAATTCTTCAATATAACAAATTGCCTATAACTAACATTATACGTCGCTCATCCACAAGCCACACAAGCACAATATAATAACAATGGATTAATGGTTATAGAGTGGGTTTCAATTCTAGGATATAATCCTTATGAAAGAAATCATGCCCACATAAAACTCTCTCTTTCACCCCCTTTCGATATATTCCTCCCACAAACACATACGTGATACCCAATCCACAAAAATCCATGACAACAATTCTTCGACCCATAAAATATGTCGCTACCGATGATCATCAATGCAAATTTTAAATTATTAAGATTTTTAAAGTTTAGTGATTTTAGTTAAATATTGAATTTAACTTAAAGTTTAAAGTAATGAAGCGGTAGTAACTCAAGTAGTTTCAATCTACAATCCGATAGGAAGGACATTGCGTTAGCATATAGTCGAACAACTCATATGTGCCGACGTTACGTCGGTTGACCGTATGTCGGCTTGATTCATTAATGTTGTATTTTTAATATTTATTTAATGTTGAAAATATATTGTTTTCGTTTGTAAGTAAACTTTGTCTTAAAAATACATACACATTATTTATCGACGATATTTTTGTATCATATCATAGTATATAATTATTTTAGGTTTATTCTCATACTTTAGATACACTTAATAAAATTTATTTTTATAATTTTGTTTAATACTTTCTTATTAAACTTCAAAAAAAAGTTTAATGCCCTAATATGAACAAGTCATGTGATTATACATATTATATTAATGAATATGACAAGTTAAAAATGTTCATCTATCCATATTTCAGCGTAGTTTCTTAACGATACTTTTATTTGTTCCGACAAATATTATAATACTAATTTCATCAACTTACTCTTATATAACATTGTCATTTCCACAAGTGCTTGCATATATGTCTAACATTTTATAAAACTCTTATGTTTGTCGATTACTAACCACAACATTTTTAACAAACTTTATTTGTAAAAATAATATTTATAATAAACAGACATTTATAATTTTTATATGTAGCATCAATTTTGCATGCATGTGGCATATAAACTTTTTAACCATCAATTTATATCAAAATACTCAAGAATATATCTCCCCTAAAAACGAAAAAAAATGTAAAACAGGGCCATAAAGACTTACATTTAGTGCGTGATTCTCGAGTTTGGATGGAAGATTCATTGAGGTTCTTGCTTTGTTCAAGACCCGGTATCTTCACCAAAAAATAAACTTATCTGGATTTAGATTATTGAACTTCACAAAGGTGTTCAAAACAGCAAGTTTTCAGATTTTTAAGGTGAACTAAACTCACCAATATAGCTACATGGGCTATCGATAGAAATAGGGTGGTCGGGGGTGTTTCCGGCAGCTTTCTCGCCCCTTTTCTTCTTGTTTTCGCAGCAGCACTTGATGGGGATAATTGGGAAGAAAAACAAATGACTTCATGGGTATAATTGGCACGTTTGTTGGCTGTAACAGGTGGCTAAACTTGGTGATGGATGCTCCTTTTTACCTCCCAAAATCACAGTAGAAAACACCTCTGATGGAGGTGTTCTTGATGAACTTCGAACACGAGAGACGAAGTAGAGAGGAAAGAGGTTTGAGGCTGAACTTTTCTGGGTTAACGGTCTCTAATAGTGCCCTTTTTAAACTCTCTTAATAGTTATCAACTTTCCTCTAGCATGTACCTTTGGCCATTTTTAGAAGCAACATTTTTCTTTTGTAGATGTTTAGAGCCTTAGAGTTGTAATCATTTTTGTACTCTTAATGGAAAATGTTTGGAGTGTAAGAAGTGAGAAAAGAAAGAAGAATGTGGGGGTTGGGTGTAGGTCTAGGAGGCTCCAACTACTTGCACTTTGAATTAATACTTGGAAGCAACCTTCTTAAATGAATGTACTTATACACTTAATGGGATGATGACATTTTGTGGTTGAAAGCCTTAAACACACTAGTAGAGGAGGGATAGATTCATAGGAGTTGACATTTGGGCTATTAAATTCTAGCTCTAAATGTAGTTGGAAGCAAATGGGTACAAGTCCTTAATGAGGTATAGTATGTCAAAAAAAAAATGGACATCTTATGTATTCATGAGCTAATTTTTCGAGAATGTAGTTATGCCACAAGTTGATGACGACGCCATTTAAAATTCCTAAGGCGGTCAATGATGTAATAGTATTAGTGGGAGCACTTGAATAGTGGTTGAATGGAACTTGGGATTAGAATAAGTGGAGATGTATTTTGGTATTAAGGATATATACATTTAGAAGTTTTTATCATGAGTACGCTACATTTAGGGCATTATATTGAGAGCTATAAAGGGCTACATAAGCAAAGAAATGGATTCTAGTGGTAATATGCCTAGAGTTTCAATGTCATAAAAGATAATATACGTTGATGAGATAAGTTGTTAGGTTGAATGATATGTGGAAGTAGAGGTGATACAATAATCCACATAATCATAAGAATAAGTGAAGCATTGTCTGTATGACTTTATATGAGATATTTAAGCTGAAGTACTTAATTTAATCACGAAACTAACATGGAAGTAGAGATACCTAAAATTTGTAAGAAAAAAACTAATGATGATGAGAAGACATGAAGTTATATTTTTATCTAAGATCAAGATAATTAGCTATACATTACATTAAACGATAGACAATTCGATGACAAACTAGATGAGGGAATTACAAAGTTTTTTACAGATATTATAAGAAGGAATATATGAAGACTAATGCCAATATTAAATGAGGTTATATGGAAATAATATTTTTATTTAAGTTTTTGTTTCATGATTAAGAAGGACGTTGAATAATATTTAAGAGGACGATAAAAGATGATTACACAGGATGACGAATGTTCATTTAATGAGTTATAAAAGATAAGATGTTTAGAGTGATCTAGAGTCTATGTTGCACAATAATAATCCTACGGATTCCAAAATTCTTTAACATAGTAAAGTTGCAAAAAGTATACGGTAGTTTTAAAGAGGCTTTAATTGGTTGAGTCTGTAATATCTATAAACATAAGTATTTTACTAAAGGGTTTCTAATGACGACTTCAATGTGATATTCCAATATCAAATGGATTTAGGAATCTAAATGATTAGGGATAACCCCACGGGGAGGGTGTTGAATTAATGATGTGTAGTATATGAAAATAAAACAAGATAAGTTGATGTAATAACAAATTAAATGAAGGATACACATGATAAGTAGATGATGAAATTGATGTAGAGTAACAAAGTACGGATTAGAAAGAAAAAAAAAAAAAAAAAAAAAAGGTCCAAGAATTGACCAATATATGAGTATGATGCTTAAAAAAACCCTGCTATTATATGTTAGACATGAACCTAGTAAGCTGACTAAACAGAATGACAAAATGATACTAAAGACTTGATTAGACAGTTTACGTATGATGAAGATTAAGGTGAATCGGAAAAAAGGTATTCACAACTAAGTTCAGATTTGGTTGAATAATAGGTACAATCCTAAAAATGGTTATTATTAGGAAGTGGCATAAAGTTTGTTGTATTAATGTTCTTATAAATAGGTTAAAGGGACAAAGTTAGGATCAGTCAAGTTTGTGTTGCATTGTAAGACGTGACGCTTAAGTGTTGTGGCCTTAATATGATTACAGAAAATATCAAATGGCCCAAGGAATTACTGATTTCGAGAAAGAAATCTTTTAAGGAGGGGTGAATTGTAACACCCATGAATTGGGGTTAGACGTTTTATTGTTTAATTATTATTTTTAGAATATTATAACATATTAATTAAACCATTTAAAGATGAAAAAAAAATGCAACTTAATATTAAAATGGTTTATTTTGTATATGATTTAATATTGGAAGAGTGTGTTTACCTTTTTAAATAGACAAAATTGCAAAAATGGTCCCTGTGGTATGTAAATTTTTAGGGTTTTAGTCCAAACCCCGTGTTTTTTTGGATTCATGGTCCTTTTAGAGTGGTTTGTATGTGGAATTGATCCCCGGACTTATTAACTCCCGTTAAAAATGATCTGTTAACCCCTCATGTGCCTCACACGTGAGGCTATATCCGTCATTTCATATGTAACGGACCATTTTTGCAATTTTTTCCATTAAAATTAGTGAGTAACAAAATTTGTATCTGGTTTCCGGTTGCTCTTCTCCTTCTAAGATTCTGCAAATAATTATGAGCATCATCTATATCTTTCACCACAATCATTTTATTCGTTCACGAAATTGTAACATGATAATCGTTGTTTCAGCGTTCAATCATTCGTACAAATCCCTGATTCTTCAATTCGATTTCGAACTTTACCCAAATCATCATCCAGGAAAAACCCTAGCACTTCATCCTCGGAACACCCTGTAGAAAAACCCGGATTTAAATCCCAAACTGACTCAGATGATGATGAGAACATAGATGAAGTCGCACCTTCTTCACCTTTCGGTTCCATTTCATCCAAGCCATTCGCGTCGTTGATTTAAAATTTTAGGTAATATTTCTTGACATTTGTCTAGCTTTTACCATCGATTTTAAATATCCAAATTCTAGTAGCAGTTTAAACGAGTTGATTTGGAGAGTATAAATGTATAAAGGAGAGGCACGATTGATTTTTTCTTATCGAAGTGTGTGATTTAGTTTTTTTGATTTGTTTTGGAGTGCAGAGAGAAGCTTAAGTTAGATGAACTTGGAATGGAGATCATGTCGATCGGATTGCTAGCTGCATTAGCTCTTCCTGCTTTTTTGTAGTCTTTTTGGGAGAATTTGAATCCGATTTGCACTTGTTGTATCAATTCTTTGCTAGTGTTATCATCTTGTGTAATGACAATCGATTTTCATGCTTTGTTCATGTGGACGTTACCTAGGTTGAACAAAGATAAAGCAGTCATTTCATGGAATTTTGATCCAACTATGTCGAAAAGGTTCTGGGAGCTTTCTGTTGTGATTGTATCGTCCATTGCTTCTGAGTAAATCTCCATTCCGAGTTCATGAAGATCTAAATATGGATCTGTATCGAATCCTACATGGCTCTTGAAGACTCTTAAGAACTGGACAATCCATTCCTCTTGGGAATTCGTGATTCCTTCTAATTTTCCCTCAGAAACAATGGGAAATTGTTCGTTTTAGAAGAGCTCATTGGTTCTTTATCTGGAGTAATTTCCACTAGGTTTCTTCAATTGACAATGTTTTCTCAAAAAACAAAAAAAATTATCCAATTCTCATATAAGCATTTGATGTATCTAGTTACTCCTTTTAGGCTTTGCTGAATTGGCTGTTGTTGGCGTTTCCATATCAATATTCAATCTGGTAGCAAAATTGTTCAATATTCCTCTACTCAATATCACAACCTCATTTGTTGCTGAAGAAGAAGCAGTATTAGTCAAGGATGATGATGACTCCACTTTTCTCAGCCATGGTAATTCCAATTTATGTATCGATAACTACTTGTTATTTACTCTTACTTAACCTAATCAAGAACAACCTTTTTTTTGTTTAGATAGCATGAGTGGAAGCAAGAAGAAGTTTCTTCCATCTGTTTCAACTTGTTTAGCCTTAGCTGCTGCTTTTGGGATTGGGGAAACCATAACACTTTTCTTTGCATCAGGATCACTATTGAACCATTGTTGTTGTAACAGAGCTCAAGAAGAAGGGTAGAAAAAAAGAGACGTTGGGGAACATTATGGAAGAAGATAGCAACGGTGGGGATCTTTAAAATGAATTAAGCCAAAAAAACGTTTATGCAAAAATGGTCCCTTACATATGAAATGACGGATATACCCTCACGTGTAAGGCACATGAGGGAGTTAACAGATCCTTTTTAACGGGAGTTAAGTCCGGGGACTAATTGCACATACAAACCACTCCAAAAGGATCATTAATCCAAAAAACTCGGGGTTTGGACTAAAACCCCAAAAATTTGCATACCATAGGGACCATTTTTGCAATTTTGTCTTTTAAATAAAGTAAAGATGATTAAGTGTTAAGTAAAGTGAAAAAAATGAAGTAATCAGCTAGAACAAGTATAAATGATGAAACTTAAGGTCATAATTTGTAATTTCCCAAAACATCAAATTTTCAAGGAAATTAGATGATGGATTATATTATGAATAATGGACAAACTTCTAGGGGCTAAATATGGTTATCCCGAAAGTACCACCTAAAGAAAATTAGACTTCAGTGAGAGGTGTAACTAGGACAAATTATGAGGGACCATTGCTGTAACTTGAGAACCAACTTGATTCTAAATACGACTGCTCATCTTCCTTACGTGACCGAATCGATTTTAAAACCGCCGGTTGCCAAATATATTCCATTTTTTTTATCGCTCGTCAGATACAAGTATAACAGAAACGTCGATCGACTGCTACGATAGGTACGTTTGCAATCATACAGCAAAAAGGGTCGTGAGTTCTCCGATTGAACGTCCGCTCATTCGCATGAGTGATTAAGTGTAAGGATCCACCGATGATAATCATCAGGGAATAGCAACTTGCTGATTCGTATGCATGAGGGAGAGATGAGGAAGGAAAGGAATCCCGATCATCACTTAGCAACCTTCATCAGTGGCTACGTACAAGAGAAACTGATAACAGAGTTGTCGTAGGTCTGCTTGTTGTTCCCGTAATACCAACATAAGGATAATATGAGAGAGAGAGAGAGAGAGAGAGAGAGAGAGAGAGAGATCATCATGAATGTAAAATATTTGTTAAGGATAATACATAAGACTGGTACGAAGATGGTAGAGTGTATACAACACCATAAAACCAAAAGTCAGTAAAGGCAAGTTTGTGATGGGTACTGGTCTAGGGAAGAGGGGTGTATATGGTGTGATTAACATGAAAGTAAAATATTTGTTAATCACATTTAAATTTATCTGATATTCATTCTAAATAATAAATGATTGATAACTTTGAAGTTGAACACACATTCCTAAATGATTTTATTTTTGTGTCTACATGGTATGTGTTATGATTTTTTTTTTTTTTTGATTAATTAGATGATACGATGCTATGATATGATTGATATTTTATGATCTTATATGTGTTATCGATTACGCGATATGATGTCATTACCAGATTATTATGAAT
Organism: Lactuca sativa; assembly: GCF_002870075.4. Lineage (NCBI taxonomy): Eukaryota > Viridiplantae > Streptophyta > Magnoliopsida > Asterales > Asteraceae > Lactuca > Lactuca sativa. The sequence continues at coordinate 303,326,754 of NC_056630.2, read as the reverse complement.
CCTCCTTAATAAATGAAGTGAAAGTTTTTTTATCACATGTCAATTTATAATGAGTTTTGATAGTTGTCATTTTGTAGTATTTTTTAAACAAATACTATCCACGTCAATTTTTCGTTTGTTTTAATTTTTAAAATTAAAAAGCCAGCTATACTTATATATGTAAAGTATCAAAGGTAATAAATATTATAATAAATTGCAATTAATATTTTTCTTCATTCCTTATTTTAAAGTTTTATTTTAAAAAATATTTATTATTTATATTTTAATATTTTATTTTTCTTTGATCAACATGTGTAATACACGGGTTTTATACCTAGTTTATGTGAATATATGGAGGTTTCTTCTTTACTTTCTTTAATATATTGCACTCATTTAAAAAACATAGCTTTTCATGTATACGGATGGATTTGATTGCTTCCTTAAGTATTGAAGAATGGTTTTCATAATTTCCATGAGCTTGGGTCTTTTACTAGCATTAAGCTAGAGTTCCAATTTATGACAAAAGATTCAGGAAATCAATGTTAAAATGGTGATGATGGAAACTATACATATGTTCATAGTGGTTGTTGTTGGAAAATATAGACACAGATGACGAAGGAGCTATTAATCTTATAGGGAGTGGGGAAGAGGGTGATTGATCCCTTTTAATATTTTAATTTCAAAAAACATTGGAGGATTGATTAAAGAAGAAATCTCAATTTGAACTGCCCTTGGCCCTTCACATTTAATTACAATTTGAATAGGGACATCATCCACAACAAAACATTATCCGTGGTGGTTGTCGAAAACATTGACACGGAGGAGGAGGGGGCTATTAATCTTATGGGGAGAGGGGAAGAGGGTTTTTGGGTCTCTTGTAATATTTTAATTTCAAAAAACATTAAAGTATTGATTAGAGAGGAAATTTCAATTTAAAGTGCCCCTAACCCTTGACACTTAATTTCAATTTGATAAGAACCTCATCCACAACAAAATATTATGAAAATGACCGAAATTTACAAGTTTAAAGCTTTTTTGCAGTTTACTCAAATAAATCATTTGTACCATTTTTGCACTTGACATTTTGAATATTGACCCTAATAGACAAGAGAAGAAACAAAGTTGCTAGAGAAAGGTGGAAAAAAGAACATTTTTTTGTACGTTTTACCAATAAAATGATTAACATGTTAAAATCCAAGAAACTATAAATGTTTCATTAATTCAATGAAAAACATGTCAAAACACTAAAAATTTAATTGAATAACATGCTATTTATCTTTTCATTATATTTATCAACATAAGCGATTTGTTTATATAATGGGAGCTCCATGCAATAACTTCGGCACAAAATTTTGTTACCTTCTTTCTCCTCAAACAACATATTTATATATTTGGAGCTTCTTCTAATGGAGTTTTCTTCATGTTTTTGGTCCATTACAATCTTCTTAATGATTTTGTAGGTGTTATGGAATACTAGCATCATGTATGCGAATGGATGCTATATGTCCATTTTTAGCTTTGGCGACTCCGTGGCCGACACCGAAAACATTAAACAAATCGCCTCCATATCCCACACAGACGTTGAGTCTCTACGGTGGCCTTACGGCGAAACCTTCTTTCATCAACCCACGGGTCGTGCTTCCAATGGTCGCCTCCTCATTGATTTCCTAGGTAATTCCTGTGTGTTTGTGTGAAACTAATAACTATCAAATGTTACTAGTAATGGTTGAGTCCTAGCTAGAACAATTTATATTAGTATATATTGTAGTAAACGGCTAGATTTGATTTGACGTAGATAAAATTGGTTTATACCGGATTAGACTCGACTCACAGTAGTTTTGTTTGATTGAGGATTCAATTTGACTTATGGTTTAAGGTATGTCTATATGATAAATTAGATTCTAGTTGTCAGTACCATTGCATACATACATCGAATTTCGTTCATGCATTGACAAATACCTAAAGCATTTCACCGACAACATTCCTCATATCATGTACACGTCTGGATAAGCAAAATCAAGATGTGTAATGCTAAGTGTGAATTACAAATTTACCTACATCTTGGAGAAACACTATCTTCCTTTAATGCAAGTTTCTGACATAAGTTTACTTTTTGTTTCCATGATTATCATAACTTGATATCGATTTCTTTGTATCAACCCTAGTGGTGGTATTAGATATTTGACATCTTGTAAATAGTATCTAAGAAGCTATCTAGTTCATGTTCAAGGTGAATAACTTATGATCTTTTCTTCTTCCTAAAGCTGAGAGTCTTGGGTTGCCATTGATATCACCGTTTTTGCATGACAAAGAAGATGACAAAGTGGTGGAATTTAGACAAAGAGTTAATTACGCGGTGGTGGCTGCAACAGCATTGGACACATTGTTTCATGAAGCAAGAGGTTGTTAATGCGGTGGCAAATGTTTCTTTAGGAGTTCAATTGACATGGTTTAAACAATCATTGCCTTTTATTTGCAGCAATGCTTCAGGTAATCAAACATACATATATGCTTCTACAGTATACAGTTGTGCTAACCATATGTGTGCATTATATTTGTTATATATACTAGGTGTGAGACCCGTGTAATACACGGCTTTTAAAAAATATATTTTTTTTTCTTAAACATTACATCTTTAATAATTTACAAAACTGAATTTGGAAAGAATATCAATATTAGCTGTGAATGAACCAATTTTTGCAAGGTTTTTGCAAATTATAATGAGTTCAAAAGGGATTGGCCGAAAATTATGTTTTTCAATGAGGAAGGTTGATTTGAATTTAATACGTTAATTTACAAATTACATGAGAATTTATGGAGACATTTAAGTTTCCTTATTTTCTTTATTATATTTTTATATTAGATTTTTTTTAATATAATAAAAAGCCAAAAACACCACAATTTTCCAAGTGGATTTAAATGAAATTGAAAAAATTTAAAATATGCCATATGGCATATTGAATTACGTGATGACATGTGGCAAAAAAACCTTCATTTATTAGGTAGGATTGAGATTATAATTTTCTAAAAAGTCGAAGATTCTTGTTTATAATTTTGAGATTCAATTAACAGTATTTAGTGAGTAGTTGTATTGATTATAATTGTTGGCAGATTGTAGAAACTTAATTGGCCGTTCTTTGATCCTAATGGGAGAGATTGGTGGAACCGATTACAACAATCCAATAGTTAATAATAAACCGATCAATGAGCTCAATTCATACATTCCACTTGTTATTGATATCATCATCTCAGCAGTTAATGTAACTACTCAAATCATTCAAACTATATTTTAAATTATCATTACCAGCAACTTTCCATGCATTCATAATTTTTTTTTCTAGTTTATGATTTTCTCTTAGGGTTGACTCTAATAGTTTTAAATACAGGTACTAATTAATATGGGGGCTCAAACATTGGTTGTTCCAGGAACCTTTCCAATTGGGTGTTCTGGTATGATTCTAACAAGCCATTTTTTTTTTTGAAAAAGAAGAAGAGTATGATAACAAAACTGGTTGCCTCATCAAGTTCAATACACTTGTTGAATACCATAATGAACTGCTGCAAAGAAAACTAAAACACCTACGAAAGCTTCATCCGAATGTCATCATCATCTATGCTGACTACTACAATGCTGCCATGCAGATTATCCGTTCTCCAGATAAATTTGTTACTTTTTTTTCTTGAACGACCATATTTAAATATTAAAAGGAAAACGAACCCATAACAAAAGCCAAAATTACAAATCCACAACCACCTATGATGTTAAACACTCCAATAGGAATATAAATACACCACTGATAGACTAACATATTATTCACCTATGACCACATAATTCAGTACTATGCAAACCCTGGACATAGATCGATTGAACTTTGACGATTGGAAAGAACAACGTTTAGCACACTGTAGCTTTGATGTATTGACCCATGTGGACAACACCACGCCTAAGACAACGGATGTAGAATGGAAGAAGATTGATGTTATTGTGAAATTCTGGACATATGGCACGACCTTTCAAAACTTATGGTCGATGTTTTGAAGATCGACTTCATTATTAAAGACGTGGGTGAATCTAGAAGGCTTGTTCTGAGTCAATAAGGATGCTATAGATATGGAGTTGGATAATAAATTTTGTAATGTGTCTATTAGAGATATTTTGGGCATGAGATCTTCACAAAAATCAAGACAATGGCTGATTTAATTAAAAATATCAGATCCCCGATACTAGACAAAAACCTACTCTTCTTTGCTAGTGAAACATCCATGATCCCAAAGATAAATTTTTCATTTTCAAAAATAATAAAAGATCCATTTTAGAAAAACTACATTTAGGGCAACCAAATTTTTCATAAACCATTATTCAGAAATCAGTGATAGGAAGACAATGAAAATCCCAAATCATAAGTCTATAGGTATATGTGTATAGTCCCACCTTCGCAATTCGATAAGTACCTGCAAAATATTTAATCCACAACTATAAGCATAAAGCTTAGTGAGTTCCCCAAAATATTTCATACAATGCAACATAATAATCAACTAAGGGTTAATTGTGATATCCTTTAATTTTAGAACCAATTAAAACTTTTCATTATCGTTTTAAAATTATATTATCATTGACGTGGAAATTCCCGATATATTTGAAACATTTTGAGTACAAGTGACTATAATAATCGATACAGAAACATAGATTATAGCGTAAAGACCTAATAGTCCTGAACTCTATTACGCTCTCTTAATCACTCAGCAATCCTAACCAAGTGCCATTTGCTTAAGTCTTGATACCTGTGATGCATATAAACTGAGTGAATCAGGTTGGAAAACCTAGTGAAATACATAAGGATTTCAATCATATAATAGTTTCATGATAATATTCCTTAATTATCATACCTGCAAAACCAACACTTACCAAATAATATAGATAATGTTTAAATATTTATAGAACCCTCTACCCATCTTAATTGATCCTCCCCGATTATAGTCCACGAGTATCCGGAAGTTTTATATCACATAATGAACTGTTTAAGTGGTTCGACTACACAACTAGGGGCTTCCTTGGCCAGTGTAAGTCTTAAGGGCCATGAGTCGTTAGATTATTTTAATGAATAGGTTATTACCTTTCATATATGTCTGTAGGTTATGAGCCTACACTAGCAACATAATTCCCAGACGGCCTACAATGGTCAAGTGTTGTCATCCTACTTTGGGGGATGACCAAACATACCATTAATAGTTGTCTGATCGGGACCCACAAATTTTGTTCATCCTAAGATGGAATTCTGATATATACTCCGAAGCTATCGTACATCGGTACTTTTTTAAAAGTGTCACAGAATAGGACTCTACTCTCCGTTCCTAACTTACACACATTCTACTAATGAGACTACCCAATATAAAACTTAATTGAACACGACATCTTCCGTGATTCTAAGTATGTCCCTAGACTAGATTACGATGCTTATAACCAACTTCTATTACCATTCTATTCTTGGGTGACACTAACATGTCTTTAGTGTATATATATTCCACACGAAGTATTAGGTATTATTATTCATTTGTCTTCTCAATAACGCAACTTATAATATTATTCTATAGTATTATCTGTTTATCTGAACACATAATAGAACCATATATGGTTCACACATAGTACAATATACATATATACATATATCTTAACATATAATCCATGTAATAAGCGTATAATTCACATACAACTTTCAAAAAATATTTAATACTTCAATTAATACTTGTATTAAATCATGTTCATGAAAGCGACTATGCACCCACTAAATAAAATGGGAAACTGATGATTTCGGAAGCGATTCGCTTCGCACTTCCAAAGAGACCTAAATGTATAAAGCACTAAGCCTTAGTCTAGTTTAAAATCCTGGTGACTATAATAATTATAGTCTAGATTCCTCGATAATCCTAATGTTTACATCAAGATTTATCAAGTAAGGAATAAATAGGTAGAATCATAACGAAGGTAGGGTCCGTTTGGCATACAGAGTATACTGTTTGGAAATCCCACTTTAAACATCTCACTAAATCCATCTTAGACATCACTCCTGTAAGTAGATCAATCAGTATAATCACATGGAATCACTGATAAATCCTAATTATAGGTTCATAATAATGACTATGATGGTAATTAAAAGTTAGACTTAAATAAAATAGGTGTTGCTTAACTTACAGAGTAATCTAGTGAAAACTAGGGATTTATGCAAGCATATCTCTGATCCGAGATCTTCTATTCAACGACTATTTGACACTGCACGTCTTTGCCAAAGGGGCTGTAAACTTGGTAGTAAAAGAGACTAAAAGTTAGAAGGAGTTCCAAAGAGAATCTGGAAGAATGGTTTGAGGAAAGAGCTAATTTTGGAGGTTTTTATTGGAAACGTTGGAGTGCACGCAGCGAGAATTTTGATTTTCATAGAAAATTAATAACTTACTCGTACGAGATCCGTTTTCGATGTGTCTTATATCCATGCGTAGCTATCGACAAGGTCTATAAGGGTCATTTAGACTCCGTCGACTACTTTTCAATTTATTTTTAAAGTTATATTTTAAACAGGCTTATACTGTTAGGTCTGATAAAAACTCATAATTAACTTTCTCATCCAACGTCCGTTCTCGACTGTCTTTATATTGTCGGGTTCTTATTAACAAGATATTCGATTCTCATTTAGATTGTTGTGGCTAACAATCAACCAATCTAAAAGTTGATATCAATGTTGCACACTGTTACGCTGGAACTTACAAAAATCATAACTTCTTCTCACGAAGTCAGATTTGGATGTTCTCTATATGCATGCTCTTGGGTTTACAACTACTACAACCTTTGTTTAGGTTATTTAGGATAATAACAAACCTATCTCCGAGCACTATTTACAATATACTGAGTGATTATGAAACTTTCGGAAGTCTATAACTTCCACATACAAAGTCGGATTTGGGTATGTGTTATATGTACGAGATTCATATCACAAATCCTACATTTTCAATCAAGATTATTTGTACTAAATAATCCTATATCGAGAATTCCGTTTCATATTTTATCGATAAATTACTAAAATTGATTTATAATACGTAGTGTGAAATGCGCACGACTAATAAGATTTCTAATTGAGGATATAAATTATGATTATTGTTTATTTTGTCTAGCCCGAAGATGCGGGCATTACAATTGTCTCCCTTTTAGGATGATTACATCCTTAAATCATCAACAAAAGGCGTTGAATAACAATTCCGAAGTCGTCTCTCAGTGCTCAAGCAAGGAGTTTTAGTAGTACTTGTTACCTCATAGTACTATCTTAGCTGATTCATTTGTGTTAATCAAAAAATAATATTTTCGGTTCCTTTATGACAGCTTAACTGCCTACTCACCTAAATCCATTAATACCTTTACTTAAGTTACTTCCTATAGCTATTCTTCCTTCTCCAAGGATAACAGGGTCCTTGAACTTAACCGTTACATGCCCCCTTTTTGTGTTTCGATTTTGCTAGTCCACATTGTTTTCACGTTATCACTAACATAAGCATTTATAAGAAGACATGAGAAGTTACTCAAATCCATATATCTCAAGTTATTCTTGATAACGAGTCTACAAAAACATTATATACGGTCTAATTTTTTATATTCTTTATACCTAAGAAGGTATATTTTGATGCTTGGTCGACTCTAACCTACGTTATGTCGTGATTCTACACAACCATGGACACTTGATATTAAGATCTAAGGTGAGATTGTTCCATTTACCTATAGGCATAGGTAAAGGTTTCAAGTTCCTTCATGATGGTGCTTCCTTACTTTCCAACCAAAATGTCCATTCAAACATGTATTGAAGCTAATAACTCTTTTTCTTAGCTTTTGGTGCTGCAACTTCCTCAGAGATTGATGTTGAAATCCGAAATCAAGTTGCCTTTCTCACTTTGAGTCTCCCCAAAATGGGTTTGAACCTTTTCTTTCTCGTTACCTACAACCAATCCAAGCCCAAGCTGGCTTTGTCTCTACGATTGGTAGTTTTCTTTTTGCTTGAAAGAAATCCTTAATTGTCATGATGACTTTAATGCTTTCAATATAGTATTGTTGCTTGTGCCTACTACGAGTGATCTTCTTATAAGATACGATGTAGACCAATCAAGATCATGAAAAGCGCTTAGATTGTTCTACCAACATACACTTTTACCGGATGGCATATGAGGGTCGTAATATTAGCAGCAATAATAGTTGTTGAACTAAATATTTTATCGTCCTCCTTTCTACGATGATTACCCTTGTCGTCCTCTACTTGATCATAATTACAGTAACTAGACACCGACATACTACTAACATCCTTATGCATATCCCCTCTACAGAAATCACAATTTTTGCGATTTCCCAACGTGTATCAAACCTTTGGACTTCGTTTGGCGATGCTTAGCCCGCACCTATATACTAATTCTTTGTTGGACCTTCGGACCAGATCTTCGAGTCATAAATTCGATATTTATTAGAAGCTCCTGCTCCTCTCGAATTTTGCTAAAGACCTGGCCGAAGATGAGGTCTTTATTCCGACTATAGTAACAAACGAAATGGTTAAATTCTAATGACCTTCTATTGTGTGGTTCATACGATGCACGTTGAACTGGACTCTTGTCTTTGAAATTCCTACTACTGAGGATACCTTTCTTCATGTTCTAATATAGTACAACTACATTATAGTAAGTAGCACTTCTAGATACCGGTTGCTTGGCTTTAATGAAGGCTGCAATATTTCTATCGATTGCATTGATATCTTCCTCCAATATATCGACTAGTTTCGCTTACTATATGGTCAAGGTTCTTGGAACCAATCGACTTACTTCGTATATTTTAAACTATTCGGACTCGACTCTTTATGACCATCATGGTCGGAATGAAAATTATCTAAGTAGACATTACCAAAACAATGTTTAAGACAGAAATGAACAAACATCACTATGATACTAGTTTCTTGGTAACCTTGGGACTCGTCCGGATCCTAATGCGATTCTTACGCTTCTGGTAGTATAGGCCTCTACTACCTTTCACACATACTCATACTCGTTGCAAGAATTTTCTTGCAGTTTTCAAATTCACCATGCAAGAACGAAATCACATAGCAATTTAGTAGTATAACAAAGTTAGAGATTTTTATAACTCTAGAAATGGTTACAATCATATCCAATATTAGGCTACATACTATAATACAATATATATATATATATATATATATATATATATATATATATATATATATGAGGGGTGACTACTTCATATCTTGAACTTGGATAGGTGGCTTCCTACCATCGACTTTCCGAAGCTTCATCTGCCTTTTTCCTTTACTGTCTCTAGACTCTTCTGTAGTGCTCGTGTAGTTCCTTTCTTTTTTAGGAAATCCTCCTTGGAATGCTCGGCTTCTCCACACTTAAAACATGCCTTATGGGCGGCCGCATATTGGTTAGCATAATGACCATTTTTTCCACACCTGTAGCAGGTCATTGCTTCAATGCATTGTCCAAAATGCTTCCCTTCTCTTTTATCGCACCATATCGCTTTGTCACAGCGTCCGAGTTTCTCTCTGTTAGGGTTATATTTTGGAAATCTACCCTTCTTATTGGGTTCCAAAATTTCTTTACCCTTCCTCTTTACTCTAACTTCCTCCTTGGTGGCGAGTCTCCCCCCAACTATGAATTCCAAGTTCTTGGCCACTTGGACGACTCCTTCCAAGGTGTTTGAGTTTTTCAGCAAAGGACCAAAATCCGTTGGTAATCCATTAGCAAACTTCTCTATCTCAGAGATTTCAATAGGAACTAGTTAAGGGACTAATTCCATCTATTCAATAAAGGTTGCGCCATACTCTCTGACACTCATCTCTCATTTCTTCATGTTTTGGAATTCATTAACTATTTCCAGAAGGTCTCTCTCTGAGCAGTATTCTCTTTTCAACTGCCCAAGGACGTCTTCCCAAGACATCCTTCTTGCTTCTCCTTTTGGCATGGTACTGGCCATTCATTTCCAGTAGCTTAACACTCCGATCTTTAGTTGTCTGGCTGCGAAGATCCTTTTTTGTTTGATGCTATAGTGATAGCCCTTATACACCATTTCGATTTCATGGATCCATTCTATATTTATCACAGGCATTGGTACTCCTGAAAGACTTGGGGGTCGTGATGCTATGAAATCCTCATAACTGCATAGATTTATGTCAACCCCTTCTTTGGTGTTGTCATTCCTCACCATGACATTTTGTACACCAAAGTAGACACTAAAGTTCAAAACTTTCCTCTTTATTTGGTTAGATGATTGCATGGACCATTCTAGGGTTAAAAGTCCCAAAGGTGGAGACTTTATGAGTGTAATGTACTCCATGGACCTAGATCTGTCCCATTTCAGTGATATTTGTGTTATAGATCCATAAAGTTTCCATCTTGGTCATTGTTATGAGGTCATGCTTGAGTTATGAGCTTTCTAGAGTTGGGAAATGGAATGTTACGGGTGTTAGTGACTTGTCCAGCCATGCAAAGGCTTATAGTCACCAACTTTATGGATTAAGAGGCTTAGAAATGGTCAGATCTAGAAGTTGGACATGAGTCTTAACTGTTAAGACCTCAAGAGCTTAGAGTCTGAAACTGGGAGTTATGTAGGGCGTAATCCCAATACGCGCGACGTAAGGGGTCGCGCACCCCGTTTCTGTGAGAACACCGAGTACGCCCAGCGTACATGTTTGGTACGCGCAGCGTAACCCGGAGAGTTGACTTTTAGGGTTTGGTCAACTTTAGGGTCTTTGAGCCATGAGAGGGGTAAAATGGTCTTTTACCCTTTTGAGAGTACTAAGAGAAGGAATAGTCTAGCCTTGAGAGATGTATTGATTTAGAGTGTTTATTTCATATGATTAGGTGGAGGCTAGACCCAATTTTACAGAGTTCAAGATTTACCGAGTTACCCGATGTGAGTCTTCTCACTATACTTTACCTAGAGTGGTAACTAGAGTTATGTAACAGAGTATTTTGTATGCTTTTGCATGATGTGATTTCTATGTGATTTATGTTATGTATGTTATAGAGTTTTCAGAGTTAGGACCGGAAGGTCCACAGAGTTAGGGCCAGAGGGCCCACATAGTTATGGGACTGGAGGGTCCCACTGAGACACATTGACCAGAGGGTCAAACAGAGTTATAGTATGGAGTGGCTAATATGTGTTGTGTGTGGTATTTTGGGGAACTTACTAAGCATTTATGCTTATAATGTTGTGTTATGTGTTTCAGGTACCAGTGAGGATCACGGGAAGGCGTCGGCTTGATCAGTACACACATGAGGAGTTTTTACATTTTTATGATCTAGGGATGTGATGTTATGAACTGATTATGTGAGACAATGATATTTTTATAACAATTATGAATGAAAGTGTGTTTTTAAAATGTGAAAAATTATTTGAAAATTTCGGTGTTACATCTTGGCTGCTATAAGAGGATCGGTTTCAGCAGCATGTACAGCTTCATTGATGATTTTCTTCAGATGATCAACTTTGTTGCCGACTGCATTTTCCTCCGAATTGATGACCTTTTCTGGTTAATCAAATAACCTTGTGTATTCTTCAAACAAGTTGGAAATTGGAGTTGAGACTAGACCAGTTTCAGGGAAGATTTCTAGTGTAGTTCTGTCGGTTGATTGAATTTTCTTAACATAATTGTCATCAAAGGTAACATAGTAGGTTTCTTCGAGACGCTTGGCGTTTGTTTAGAACCATGTATGCCTTTGAGATCAGTGAATACCCAAGAAATATCCCTTCATCTTCTTTGATGTCAAACTTGTTTCGGTTCTCCTTGGAGTTAAAAATGAAACTTCTGGATCCGAACACATGGAAAAATTTTATGTTGGGATTTTTATTGTTTAGGATCTCGTATGGGGTTAAGGTGAATCTGTTGTTGAGAAGGATCGGTTATGAGTGTAGCAGGCACATGCGATGGCATCAGCCCAGAAGTACAGAGGAAGTGAAGCGAAAGATAGCATCGTGCGTGCAGCTTCACATAGAGATCAGTTTCGCCTGTCAACGATTCTATTTTGTTGTGGAGTGTAAGGAGCAGAGAAGTTGTGAGTTACTCCTCTTTCAGCCAGTTAGTCTTCAAACTCCTTATTTTTAAAATCAAGCCTATTATCTCTTCGAATGTTCCTTACAGTCTTTTGTAGTTGCACCTCGACCTGCTTGATGAATGCTTTCAACTTGGGAGTTGCTTTAGATTTCTATTTAAGAAAGAAAATCCAGGTGAAGCGATAAAAATCATCTACAATAACAAGTATGAACTTTCTACCACCGATGCTTTCGATAGCTGAAGGTCCACACAAGTCAATATGCAGAAGCTCAAGAGGTTCAATGATTTTAGTATTGATGCGTGTGGGATGACTCTTTCGGCTCTGCTTGCCCATCTCACATGCTGCGCAAAGGTGCTCCTTATCAAATTTCAGAGGAGGAAGACCTCGAACATGATCACCTAGCACCAGTTTGTTGATGTCATTGAAGTTTAGATGCGAGAGACGTCTATGCCATAACCAGCTTTCATCGGATTTTGCTTTAGTTAATAGACATATCGTAGGTTTTCCCTTGATGGGGTTGAGATTGAGAGGATACATCTCTCCCTTGCGTTGAGACTTCAACATAACTTTCTTCGTGTTCTTCTCAATGATTCCTGGTCCCTCATCATCAAACGACACTTTCAGTCTAGTTCCAACCACTAGTTGCGAAACACTGATGAGGTTGTGCTGCAAACCTTCTGTTGGGTTTTGAGCAATCTAACACTTCCTAAGTGTGCATGAAACCCTAATAAACCTTGGATCTATGTTTGTCTAAATACATGCAAAATAATAATTTTCCAAGGTTCATAACCTATCTAACATGGCATGGGGTACTTTTAAACATAAAAGAATTAGATGAGATTACATACCTTTTGATGATGAGTTTGATTCCTAAGGAGTTTGAGGGCCAAGCACCAATAGTGTGAATGCCTCAAATGGAATCACAAATCACCACAAACTCTTGGAAAACTTTGAGAGAGTGTATACACACTTATAAAATCGGCCACACACAAAGTCTCACACAACTAGTGCCACTAGTGGCTATTGCATGCAACATAAGCATGTTTATATAGTGTACATGATTAGGGTGAAACCCTAATAACCCATGACCTTTCCTTTTCCAAGGATCCATGGGTTAAAAGCTCCATGGATCATCCATGGACTTACATATAAGCCTAGCCCATTAACTAATGAGTATTAGCCCACACCATATAAAACAATAGCCCACAATTTAATTAGTCTTCTTTTTAATCTCTAAATTAATTCATAATTAATTTAAGACTAAAACTAATTAAATAACATGACTTCATATTAATATATTATGACTTATAATATATTAATAAACATATGTGTATAACTCTCATAAAATTATCCATAAATAGTTTGGATGAAATGCAACCCAAATGGACCATGCCGGGTCGGGTCAAGTATATACCAAATAAGTTATGGACTTAGACACCTTATCCAACAGACTCCCACTTGGATAAGTCTAATAACTATATTTGCGTATGTTACTTCAGGAACCAACCAACAATCGTAGCTCTCGAAAACTCTGTTGAACTATGAAGCGCCATTTTAGATAAGTGATCATATAATCCTCTGTTCTCATGATATCAGCCGGACAAATACATGGAACAACGTCGTACTTATTGTCTAGCAATTTGTTTCCCGATTTTCGATTTGTTTGACAAAGAACTTAATCGAACACATCAATTTAGTTCTGACCGGCCGGTACATAGGTCACAACAAAATCACCGAGGGGCCCAGATATCGCTTCTATTTCTAGAAGGAACAGATAAACTTCGACTCATACGCTTGTTCTACTACTTGTTGAATTGTACACAAAGGCACGTTTTATAACATCAAGTTACTGATGCGTTTACGTGCAATCAATGCACAACCAACTCATAGGTAACAACTCATATCTCTAGGTTTGAAGATTTATATGATATTACCGTCTCACGATCACTCGAGATAAATTCCATGAAGTGATACAAGTGAGCATGGGTTTATTCCAATACTCATAACTTATGAGCACTCATGAATGTTGTAGCAACCATTGCTATGACTAAACCCATTTAGCCATCTACAAACTCGATTCATGACAGTCTTGATTCATACCTACTTCCAATATATGAATGACTGTGGAGTGTTTAAATAACTTAGTCATTCGGAAAGAATAACCTAGCTATTTTGGAAGTCAAAACATGCAAAGTGAAACACAATAATAATCGAATCCAATATGGTCTCAGAACCCTTTTGAATATAAATAGAACCACCTTTTATTTATCACCATATTGATTACACATTATTCATTGTATAATGTTTCAAACAATCAACTTAAGACTTGAATAAAAACAACAGTCGTCCTACACTCCTAGCATGTACACTTTGTTTTTCTAACCAATAGTTATGCCATACTCCAAGTATGCACACTATGTTCGTCTATGATCCTTACATTGTGATGTAGATCAATTGAACATGATTCCATTGATACTCATTTCACAATACCAAATCCTTATTGTAAATGTGAGAATCCCCGATTCCTATCATTTACCAAAAATCTGTTAGAGTTTAAACTTTTATGCAATGTTCCTCTTGTAATGATTATGCACAAAGTCACCAAAACCTTGTCACCAGTCATTATAGAGTATTCCAAAGAAGGTCAACTTCTATGGAACAGAAGTCTCATATTCAAAGTACATTGCTTTGAACATCCTTCTTGCATTAAGGTTTTCTAATCTTACATAGATTGAATAACTTCCACCTATGGAGACATTTCCATAGTCCCATTTTGACTATCACTTCCGAACAAGAGTTACTTCTTTTCAGAATATGTCAATATGATTCTTTCCGACAACTTACATCATACTTCCAACTTTCCCTGAGCAACCAATCTTTGGCGAACCTCAGATTGTCCTCGACAATTGCTTAATCACTTTAGTCATATCCAGTTCTAGACTTTTCCCTTCTCAATGCCTTAAGCATTTGGAAAATTTAGAAAAGATGAATATTATAGCACATGCAACCGATCCTATATCCGAAGCATATGGGACACGATTCATGATGTTTGACATAAAGACATGATACTAGACAAGTCTTTTGCTACAATATTTTTTATTTGCCATGTTTTTAAAATTTAACTATGAAGAGGGATTCTGTAATCATAATCAAATTTTGAAAACGCAATATATATATATATATATATATATATATATATATATATATATATATATATATATATATATATATATAATTTCTTCAAGTCGAACCATTCCAACATAAAATCCATACATATATATATATATATATATATATATATATATATATATATATATATATTCTTGACTAAAGATGATTAAAATCTCAATCTAAGCTTTAGAATTGAAATGAAGTATAATTTCCTCTCCCTTAATTATAGCAAAACAACTTTTCAACCCCTGCAACTTCACGAATTAAAACTTTGTTTTCTATAATTAACATTGCTAACTTGCAACACTAAACGTAATAATCATGCTCCCACTAACATGATGATTATCAGCATAACACTTATGCTCCCACTAGCTCTGACATATTTCTAGAAATTTGCTGGACTTCTGAAATTTAGATTCATACACCCTTTCTTAGATAGCTCACATGTGTGTCTAAAAAATTTTCAGAACTATGAAAAGGGATGCCGTAATCATAGTCTCAATTGCTTAGGCATTTGCCATTTCTCACAAGTCCATGTTAGTGTGCCGATTAACCACACACGCTCCACTAACGACTTTTGAAAATGCAAATAACACAATTGATATCTACTTAGTGAAAGCGTTTCCTCACCATCATTTTCATGAATCGGAGAGAAACCTTATGACACTTAGATTTTATAGTGTATGAGTTCCTATCCATGTGAATTTGTCAAAACCATAATCACAAGATAAGGTTAGTGACAAATTCAGCCTTACATGGATTAAACTTGTTCAATCTTAGTTTCTTGTCACCTTGGTAGCACAAGGCCCACCAATGCTTCCAAGTTGAACTCTGATAACTCACATGCAAATTCAACTCATTTGAAGTAGGTACATAAATAAGAATTATGTCAACACGATAGGTTGCAAACCTTAAGTCGTGTGCTAGTGATAAATTACAGGTTTTACTCTTGATTAAATCTTGAAACTCTTTCAGGATCTTTAAGGCTCCCACTGTCCCCTTGACATATAAGTTTCCCCAGTCAAGAACCATTCCTTGACAAAACAAATATTCAAGGGATAGTGCGGATTCTTATCAAGACTAACACTTCACACAATTTGTCTTAGTTGGTCTTTGTCTCATCCAAGACATCACAACTTACCAATCTCAAATGTACAAGAGTAGAAAACATTTTGCTCTTACATTTGACTAGTGTCAATAAATCTTCCTTTATGTCACTCAAAGTTACAATCTTGGAGTATGACTCTAAGAATTGTTTTGGAACGAAGTATGACTCATCTTCTTGATCTTAACCAATCCAACAATTCAAGACCTCTCTTCTTAGCCATAACAATGCACTAAGACGTCCTTAGAGTATGAATTTGTGATATGGTTTTATAATCATTAAGATGCTCATGAAATATGACACTAAAGTACTCTCCCATCCTTTCAGATTTGAGAAACTTTTATCTTTCTGCCTAATTTGATTCTTCTCATTTGTTTTGTCATACATTGTAACCTTTCCAATGTTACAGAATTATACTTAACCTCACAAGTATAATCATATTTACTAATTTTTAGTAAATCATGACAAATCAATCTTTGTGGTGGACCTTGACCAGCGCACACCCAGTGTACTTAATTCCTTAGTCCTTTGACTGACTCACATATACATGTGATCAAAGAATTAGTCTTAATTTTCAAAGATGAAAATTCTCATTCATCATACAATACAACTTGTATGATTCCAAGTTTCTGTCCAATTGAAACTTGGGTGATGAAAAACTTTCTTCATTTGGTAAATTCAGACACTACCACAAATGAAGGAATCAAATCCACTTTCCAATATTGCTATTACTGGAAACATATAAGCAACAATTTTCCACAGATGCCATTGTAATGATATTTTTAAAATAAATAAAATTAAAATCCCTTTTTTTCTTTTATTTAAAACTTTGCGGAAAAACTTATCCTTACAATCCACATGAAAACCTTGTTGTTATCTATTCATAAGCAATATATTATAACTCTTAAGCAACAGCTCAAAATTCTGATTACCGAACCATGCGATCGAAACCCACCTTTGCAATCAGAATCAACATATACTTACTTTAAGCTTCCTATCTTTTATTTGATTCTTAAAAACATCAGCATGTGACCCATTCACATTATGTAATAAGAATCTCCAAATAGAAACTTAATAGAGTTAGGCAGTGGACTTTAACTGAAGTAGAGTCAAACCTCTTCACTTGATCAACCTTATGACCTTTCAGGTGAATAGGGCAGCTTCGCAACCAATGCCCCTTCCTTTGGCAACAAAACACATGGACCATTTGGTAATGGCACATGAGACTATCTCAGACTTAGCCTTTCTCTTTACCATTTGGTCAACCGAGTTGACTATGGCCGAACCCTTTCCATTGGGAAGAGAAATTCTTTTCTAGATATCCAATGCTACCATTGTCAATGTCCATTTAAGACTTGGGAAGTTGTTCTTTTAATCAAATTTTCTTTACTGGTGTTCCAAATCATTGCTGATTCCGCAGCACCAAGCAAATAGATAAGATCATTAAGGGTCATGTCATAGTCTATCTCATAATAGTCCCAAAGGGACTCACTATGTTACCAAGAAAGTGATTGAACATCCAACTTTCACGAGACTTTGACACCCAACTCTCCCGGCTTGTCAATATGTGACTTTTATCTCCAAGATGTGAGCACACATAGACTATGCTTGCCAATAGGGATTGAGTGACTTTAAACTTTTCAAGAACTTGGGGGTGAGGGAGAATAATTGGAGGAGGTGGAGGAAGTGAAGCATGATGTTGAGGGATACCATCTTCAAGAGATTTGGGAAGATCATAGTTGTCTGAACCAGACATCTATAATGGGAGAAAATCAAGTTAGTTGATTCAAAGTCCTTAATATAACACCCAATATGAAATATTAAGGCTAGGACCCAACACAATATTTTATAATTTGGAAGAGGGATGCCGTAATCCAAACTATAAAATATTTGAAGGTAGGCGAATGACGATTCACCAATTTCCACCATGAAAAACGAAATAATTTATTAGGTTTTAATTGGATTTGAAATTCCTAGATCTTTTGAGATTCATTGAACTTTTCAATGGCATGTTTCAATCTCGAGTGTGCCCTCTCAAATTTTGTGACTGGGATGCCGAGGATCACAAAACAAGGTGTGAATAACCATACCAATTCACTTGGTACCCTTAATATTATCACCCAATCAATGTGCCGGTTAACCACACACGCTCCATTGATCTATGACAAACATTAAGTCACCCTTCGTGATCCTTACTAGTCCAAGTTAGTGTGCCGGTTAACCACACATGCTCCACCAACGACTTGGTAAGGTACAAAGTGTGAATTCCATGGGCTAGCACCAAATTCACATTTTTCCTAAAGTAACTAAGATTGGGAATTAAATAAAACATATTTAGTTACTTTATAATATTCATTATACTTTTAATGAGAATTTAAAGTCATTGTCCTACCCGTTCGGCTAACGACCCTCCACCGATCAAGCAAGCGGTGGGTGAGAGTGGACACCCATTAAGTCGCCATTTTATAGGCAACAACCTTATACCCACCTTATAGACCGGCTTCGTGAATGAGGCCTACTAACGGTAAAACGACTTGTTCTTATACATATATATATATATATATATATATATATATATAATTAACCATTAATGTTATAAATAGTATAAGTGTTAAATTTTAACTTTTAAAATTCTAAGTGTTGGAATTAAAGTTTATTAAATTTTGTGAAACTTTTCCAAATTCCAAAACTTGAGGGCAAGTTTTGAACAATTCATAAACTTTTGGATATTCATAACTTATGAGTTTTAATTAAGTGTTTTAAAGCTTTTAATGAAGAGTCTCTTGGAAATCCATAACTTGAGGACAAGTTATGAAGTCCATAAAAGCATTTATGGGAAAAACTCTTCAAGAAAATGTAACCTACAACTTCTTAAAAAAAACATTTAAAAGAAAAACTCTTGGAATTCCATAACTTGAGGACAAATTAAGAATTCCATTAAAACACATTAAGATCAAGAATTAACTAACAAACAATTTGCAAATAATTCCTATGATCTAACAAAACTCATATGAACATGAACATCCACATCAACAATTTCAAGACTTTTCATTTCATAACTTATGAATTAAAGGTTCATAAAAATGAAGACTATTCACTTTCATGTAACTTATGTGTTTAAATGTGTGTTAAAGAAAAGTGACCTTTGGATATCCATAACTTGAGTACAAATTATGGACTCCATTAAAACACATAAATGATCAAGAATTAATTCCAAATAATTCAGCAAATAATTTCTATCATCTTCTAAATTCATAAGAACATGAACATGATCATCAAAATTTCAAGAATTATATGAACACATAAAAATCATGGAATTTTGATATATGCTATTGTAAATGGATTAGAACAACCATTACACCAACTAAAACAAGTTTTAAAACACCAAAACAGTTTAGGGTAATATTTCTAGTCCATTTCCAGCAACAAAAGTCGAAATTCTGTTTTTTTTTTATTATTATTTTGCATCAAGTATCAAACAAGCAAGCCTAGGCTCTGATACCACTGTTGGGTTTTGAGCAATCTAACACTTCCTAAGTGTGCATGCAACCCTAATAAACCTTGGATCTATGTTTGTCTAAATACATGCAAAATAATAATTTTCCAAGGTTCATAACCTATCTAACAGGCATGGGGTACTTTTAAACATAAAAGAATTAGATGAGATTACATACCTTTTGATGATGAGTTTGATTCCTAAGGAGTTTGAGGGCCAAGCACCAATAGTGTGAATGCCTCAAATGGAATCACAAATCACCACAAACTCTTGGAAAACTTTGAGAGAGTGTATACACACTTATAAAATCGGCCACACACAAAGTCTCACACAACTAGTGTCACTAGTGGCTATTTCATGCAACATAAGCATGTTTATATAGTGTACATGATTAGGGTGAAACCCTAATAACCCATGACCTTTCCTTTTCCAAGGATCCATGGGTTAAAAGCTCCATGGATCATCCATGGACTTCCATATAAGCCTAGCCCATTAACTAATGAGTATTAGCCCACACCATATAAAACAATAGCCCACAATTTAATTAGTCTTCTTTTTAATCTCTAAATTAATTCATAATTAATTTAAGACTAAAACTAATTAAATAACATGACTTCATATTAATATATTATAACTTATAATATATTAATAAACATATGTGTATAACTCTCATAAAATTATCCATAAATAGTTTGGATGAAATGCAACCCAAATGGACCATGCCGGGTCGGGTCAAGTATATACCAAATAAGTTATGGACTTAGACACCTTATCCAACACCTTCCACGTACGTAACTTTTCTAATTGAGAATTCACCATTTCTTATCATACCATATCCTTTTATTGTTCCAAATGAGTTGTTTCCATACTTCACACATCCACCATCTTTTAGGGACCGAAACTCCCTCAGCTCTTCCTTCCTTCCTGTCATGTGACGTGAGCAGCCACTGTTAATATACCATTCGTCGTCGAACTGCTCGTCACTTAACACCTGTAAATTTAAGCAGATTTAGGAACCCAAAGTTTCTTGGGCCCTGTTAAGTTTTTCATAGAAAAGGGAATAACAACATCAAGATCAACCAAATATTTTCTTTTAACTAAAGTGGTTTCATCTTTGCGTTTGATGGTGTACACCTTTATTTTATTTTTATCTTGTTTAAATTGAGGTGTATTAGATGGTGTTTTGTTAGCAGGAATTTTCTTTGGATTCCTAGGTTCAGCTGACTTTTTCGTATTGGTGTTATCTGTCTTAGAGTCAAGCTTTCCTTTTCCTTTAACATCATTCAAGGATTGTTTCTTTTGTGTTTGGCGAGAATGACCGAAATAGGATTTTCGGCTCTCATCCTTGGGTTTTGAGCCGTGACTAGAAGTTCGACTCTGATCCTTGAGTTTTGAACCGAAACAGGAGGTTCGGCTCTGGGATATGAAGTTAAGATCAAAATTGGGATGTTGGTTATGAACTTTGGCATTTTGAGGACCGAAATTGGAGGTTCGGTTCTTAGAGTGAAAGGAATTTGGACCGAAACTTGGCTTTCGGTTCAACTGACTGCTTGCCTTGTATGATTGATTACCAACTTGAGCATCCTTCTTGATTTGGAAAAAGTCAGGATTTTGAGACTTCCAAAACTGATTTCTCTCACTCAAGTTTTTCATGTACCTTTGATTTCTTTGGCGCTTTTGATCGGCCAGTTGTTTTTGAGATTTATGGATATTGAAGCTTGGTTTTGGCTTTGGATTTGGATTTGGATTCTCCTTATGAGTCACGGCTGGATAGGACTCCTTCTTGGGCTCTTCTGGTATGTCTTTCATTCCACTTGTGCTTGGTTTGGCGAAACTTGAGGGTTTGTTAATGGGTTCTGGAACGTGTCTACCTTTCACCCTCCATGATGTTTGCTCTGACAAGCCAACAGTTTCGTCTGCATTATCAATAGGAGTCGACCAGAAGAAATCGTCACAACCTCCAACGTTGTCTTGATCTACCAAAATTTTCAGTTCCACTGTTTGTCTTTCAGATACTCCTTTAACAGCATAGACTTGATTTGGAACCGTTTATACCTTTTGGTAGACCACTGCCTTTTCTTTGAGTTTCATCAACTTGTTATCTTACAAGCGAGCATATTCAACCGAGTTTTCGGATATAAGCGGTTTTTCAGTATCGGTTTCGCTCCTCAAAAACTCTGAGCAATCGATTACATCTTCCAAGGAGATCTCACTCATCTCACTTTCATCATCAAAATCAGATGTACTCTCAATATTCATCTTATGTTTGGTCATCAATTTGGCATTTAATGAGTCAAATGATTTTAAGGTCTCAGTTTTAATTTTTAACTTATCATTTTCATCTAAGATCAGTTTTAACATGCATTTATGTTCCTTAGAATCAATGAAAGTTTCAATTTTGTCCAGACCTATTTTATAAGGAATGGAAGTTTCTTCCGAGGACATGATTGATTCACATTCAGCAATGACCTCATCCTCCTTAAACTCAAGGAAGGGCAAGATCATTTTATGAATCTTTTTCCCTATTTCACAATCTAAATGCAATTGCGTGATATTAGTATAAAAACGTTTAGCAATCAAGCAAAAAACATTACGTTGTTTCAAAAATCTCAAATTGTCTCGTTGCAAATAAATTATTTCATCCCTAGCCCTAACTAACTCTTGCTCCTTTAGCTCAATCCATATTCGTCTCTCCTCACTCTTCGTTGACAACCTGCTAATTTGGTCAGTTAGGTTAGAATTTGTTAAGCGAGTTTGCATGAGACTTCCGCTTATATTATTAAATTTGAATTTTAGTTCATTTAATTCCCTTTCATAATCAATTGCCGGAATTTTAAGAGATTCAAGAAGGGATTGTACCTTTTTGATCAAACGATCGCAGTCGTTGATCTTTTCACTGACAGGCTTGGCTGCAAAACATTTGTTTTCGTGTAGATTCGGTTCCTCATGCTCACTCTTGGTTGTTACTTCATCCGTCACCATCAGGCATCTTCCAATCACTTTCTCATCTTCTTGTCTCGTCACAAAAGCTCTACCGTGTGTTGGCCTTCTCACCTCTTCATCCTCTGAATCTATGGACCACACTTCAACCCCGCCAAATTCGTCATCAATCACCTTTTATTAAACAATCAAGCCGTTCATTGGACCAGCACTAGTTTTCTTCTTCTTTATCTCTTTAAGCTTTCTCATATGATAAGTTTCATCATCTTCACCCTCTCTTCTCTCAGCTAACTTTTTCAACATGTAGTCCTTGGCAAAATGATTCTTGTCGTGACAGTAATTGTAATCATACCCTGATCCACCCACCAGTTTGCTCTCCTTCTTTTCATCCTCCTTCTGAGATGTATTCTTAGACTCTTCCTTTAACTTTTCTGAACTATAGCTTCCTTGCCAGTTTCGGTTCTTACTGACAGGGAATTTCTTCCGAGCAAACTTCTTTGGATTCGACACCATCATTGCATACTTGTCACTCGTAAGATCACACTCCGACATGTCATCTTCCTCTTCTTCTTCAATCACATTTTTGTTCTTCGAGACAAGAGCAAGTGAGCCGACACTAGAGATCAACTTCGCTTCTTTTGACACTGTGCTTTCATGTGACTTTAGAATTCACATAAGTTTCGCTAGGGAATAAGCTTTGAATTGTTCATGCGCTTTCACAGTTGAGACAACCGCCATCCACTCGGGTCTTAAACCGTTCAGGAAGGTGACTTTCTGTTCAATACCCTTCCTTTCAATAGCATGCTTTGTCATCTTGCTGAGCAGATAATTTTAGCGATCAAACATCTGAAGCAAGGTTTCTTCTGGTTTTTGTGCAAACGCTCCGAACTCAGAGAGAAGCAGAGTTTGAATAGAGTGCTCTAGATCCTCGTCGGTTGAATACAGTTCTTTCAACCTGTCCCATATCTCCTTAGTTGTAGTGCATGAACTCACTAACCGGAAGGTGTTAGCTTGTAGAGCGAATCTGATCATTCTTAACGCCTTGACATTGCACAGTAGTTTATCTTTTTCGTCCTGAGGAATCTTATCCTCGTCTGCTATCAGTTTGCTATACTCCTTTTGGGTTTTCACAGTTGTATTCCTTCTAAAGTGAACAAATGGACCCAACGTGATTGCTTCCCAGATGAGATACCTGTTATCATCAGATCCAACCACATAATCTTCAAAGTGATGCGCCCATACTTCGTAATCTTGTGTGTAAAGAATGGGTACTCTTGTAGTGGATCCAATGTTGTTGGAGATGTTGATGGGATTAGATTGTACGTCGTCTTGAGACATGATGAGCCTTCCTTGAAACCGTTAGAGTCTGACCTGTAAACTTGAGAATAGGGTTTTATCAAAAAACACCAGTTTCCGTCGATAAGAAAACGACGGCTCCTATATATTCGATAAAAGCGGAAACCCTATAGTATTCTTCAAACAGAAGGAATGCATATTTGTTACACAGTCTCCTGCTCTGATACCAATTGTTGGAATTAAAATTCTAGTAGGATCGATATGTTCTAAACAGTGAATAAAGCAATAAGAATAAGACACAGGAATAGCTCAAACAATGTTGAATGATTAAACTTCAACACCCCAGAAGAGCTCGATGAAGAACTTCGACTGCAGAGGTGTTTTAGGGTTACAGAACGATAATCAATGTAATAATATCAAGAACGTGTCTAATGCATACATGCATGCACTATATATACTACATAACCCTAACAAAACACGGATGGACAGGCCCAATCCGGTAAATACAAACAAAGCCCATGATGCAACATATTTATCCTACAGTGTCATTTGGTCATCGGCGGATGAACTTTAGTCATTGACAAATGAACTTCCATCAGCATATGTTCTGATTAACTATATAAATAAACTTTCACATATCAGCTTGTCTAAGTTATATTAATTTCACTTAATTAGATAAGAATGAATGTATACAATGAGCATATAAACTGCAAATTTGGTCCTTGTGGTTTGCAAAAATCTTTGGATAGGGTCCAAAAAGTTTCCAACTTGCATAGAAGGTCCAAAATCAAGGTTTTCTGGGTTTTTGGTCCAAAAAAACATGAAAAGACAGTTTTGCCCTTTTATTTTCCTTTTTGTATTTTTATAATTATTAAAATACTATTTTAATTTAAAAATAAAAAGAAAAGAAAATAATTATACCCCACCCACCCACTTACCTCAACCTCTCTCTCTCTCTCTCACACACACACACAGACACACACACCCGAAGAACTTCTCATCCCAATCCCGTCTTCCATTGGCAACCTTGAAAACCTCCAAGACTTGATTTTAAACTCCTCATCATAAAAATCCCAGGTGAGCTTGGGAGCTGCCAGAGTCTCAAGACTCTTTACTTGTTTGACAACAGATTCCCCGGAGTAAACAAAGACCTCGCCGGAGGAAACAACGGCCTTGCCGGAGTTTGGTTCAACATCCTAATTTCACCACCACCACTATCACCCCCTCTTTATACCCACCGTCGGTAGAACCCTCTATCCCTCACACACTCACACACATGATGAAAGAAGCACATCGACTCGCTCCTTGTTCATCCTTAGTTCCCAATTAAATCTGCAACAACTCATCTTTCTCCTGCTCATCTTACATTCCCAATTTCAAGATCAATTCCATATCCCCAGGCTAGAGTACAAAGAACAAAACCAATTTCCTAAACCCTAGATGATAATACGATCGAATCCAACATCAGAACTCTTGTAACTCGCTTTAATCTGATTATCTTAGGGTTGAAGTTTAAAAGAAAATATGTTCAAGAGTTCTTTGCCTACAGGTTCGTCATTTTCTTCTTCTAAGTAATCAGAATGATACTTATGACAATACTTTTCAGAAATCTTGAAACTCTGACATGTTTTTAGGGATGTAGTTTTTGATTATGGGATTTTTATGGTTTGTTCCAATTTTTAAGATTTTCTCCATTGAAGTGTTCTTGGGTATTTTTTTCAAATTTCAGTTGATTCCATGTTGGTAGAGATGCACAAAACCCGAATCCGATCCGGTTTCGCTTACGTCATCAAGAATCCGATCCGGTCAAAATCCGATCCGAATCCAATCAAAATCTAATCCGGATCCGTTCAAAATCCGAATCCAATTCTAATCCGGTTTAAACCGGTTTTAGTGGGTTTTAAGCGGATTTTGGGACGGATTTGGATTCGGTTTTTAGCGGATCCGGTTTTTTTAGCAAATCCGGTTTACGATCCGGTATCAAATCCGATTTGAAATGTAGGATTATGATCCGATTGAAAATCCGGTTTTGAATCCGATCCGATCCGGTTTGGTCAAAACCAATTTTGACCAAATCCGGTTTCGGATTGGATCCGGTTTTGAATAGTGAAACCGGTTTTTGTGTGCATCTCTACATGTTGGGATGATATTTGTGTTGGATTATTGTGGGTTAAATATGTTAAACGATTTTTTGATTGAATTAGTATGTTGAATAATTCTGTTTCTGATTTGAGATGAAGTTTTGATGGAGCATCGATATTAATTTTGAAAGACCGGAGTTATTTTTTTTATAGTAATCAATGTTTACAGTTCATTTTTATTATGGATTTTGTGATAGGTTTGATGTTGGTATGTGTTTGAGTTCCCTGTGTGTGTGTATTTGGAGTTGCAGGTGTGTTTATGTTTAGAGAGAGAGAGACAGACAGAGAGAGAGAGGGGGGAGGAAGGGGAGGAGAAGGAGGAGGAGGAAGAGAAAGAAGGGGGATGGCTCCGGAGAGAGAGAGAGAGAGAGAGAGAGAGAGAGAGAGAGAGAGAGAGAGAGAGAGAGAGAGAGAGAGAGAGAGAGAGAGAGAGAGAGAGAGAGAGAGAGAGAGAGAGAGAGAGAGAGAGAGAGAGAGAGAGAGAGAGAGAGAGAGAGAGATGGGAGATGGGTGAGCCAACTTAATTTCTTTTTTTGCATTAATATTTATAAAAGAAAAATATAAAAAATACAAAAAAGAAATTTAAAGGGCAAAACAGTCAATTCAAGTGTTCCATGGACCAAAAATACAAAAATTTTCTAAATTTAGGACTAAAAACCCAGAAAAACTTTGATTTTGGACCTTTATGCAAATTAAAAACTTTTTGGACTCTATCCAGATATTTTTTTGCAAACCATAAATTTACGGTTTTGTCTTTTGAATCTTTAAAATATAGTAATATATAAATGGAAAATCGTAAAAGAAGCAAGGTAACTCATTCGCTTCCACCCCAACCAGTCGAGATAACAGAACTCTAGCCGTCTCTTCTTGCCGGGACGATTCACGATCGTTGCTCCGTGTTCCACTTCCGTCAATCGCTTCACCTCTTTTCAAGTTGTATCGTATATGTAAGTTTTCAGTTTTTATTGGTTAGGACTATTTCAAGAATTGAATGTTGAAACCCTAGATTGTTCGATGGAATTGAAATTGTGAATACCAAATCTTTTGATTTAGGTTACTTTAATTATGTATTATTTCTCGTTTCAAATCCTCCTCACATTCCACTAAAGATATTGCTTTACCTTCGAATTGTAAAGGGAATCGACTATTGAGTGGTGATTCTTTCTACTATTTACAGTTTTATGCATTTAATTGTAGATAGACTGAAGAAGAACACTTCAAGTATCCAAGTTTCTGCCTTTGTTTCTCATATCTGAGCTACAGCTCTCCACAAAATAATGGTATGGATTCTCTGAAACACTCTTATTCATTTTTTCATGCCTTTTAATCTTTATGTACGCAATTCCTTGTGTGTTTCTTGGTTTAATCTACATTCAATGAGCAACAATATGTGCTTCCACTTATGATTACAGCTTGAATCAAATAGAGTGGAAACATAACAGGAAAATCTTAATCTGTTCATAACAGAAATTTATTCTTTTTTTTTTCCAGGCAAACCTTGAAGATTCTTTTCTTGCAGATCTTGAGGATCTATCCGACAACGATAATGAGAACCTGGTGAACATAAATATATATATATTTTTTATCTTAATGTCATGTAAAAGTTAAAAGTTAAAACTCTTGTTTATTTATAATTTATTTTGTATTCAACAGGATGAAGAAAACGTGGATGCAGAAAACATGGAAGAAGATGTGAATAAAGACATAGCCGATATAGAAGCCCTCAAGTACGATGACTTAGACAATGTCTCAAAGCTACAAAAAACACAACGTTACACAGACATCATGAAAAAAGTCGAAAATGCCCTTGAAAAAGGATCAAACATGTCAAACCAATCCATGGTTCTAGAAGACGATCCAGAATACCAACTAATAGTCGAATGCAACACATTATCAGTCGACATAGAAAACGAAATCGTCATAATCCACAATTTTATACGCGATAAATACCGATTAAAATTTCCCGAACTCGAATCCCTTGTTCATCACCCAATCGATTACGCACGTGTAGTCAAAAAAATCGGAAATGAAGTTGACTTAACCCTAGTTGACTTAGAAGGTCTTCTCCCTTCAGCCATAATCATGGTTGTTTCAGTCACAGCCTCCACCACAAGTGGGAAGCCACTTCCCGAAAATACCCTCCAAAAAACAATCGAAGCATGCGATCGTGCCCTTACATTAGACGCTTCAAAAAAGAAAGTTCTAGATTTTGTAGAGAGTAGAATGGGTTATATCGCACCGAATCTTTCCGCGATTGTTGGAAGTGCAGTTGCTGCGAAACTGATGGGGACAGCTGGCGGGCTGACATCACTTGCGAAAATGCCAGCTTGTAATGTGCAGCTTTTGGGTGCTAAAAAGAAGAATTTGGCGGGATTTTCAACTGCTACTTCTCAGTTTAGAGTTGGGTATATTGAGCAAACGGAGGTTTTTCAGACAACGCCTCCAGGGTTAAAGATGAGGGCTTGTAGACTTTTGGCTGCAAAGTCAACGCTTGCTGCGCGAGTTGACTCGATTAGGGGGGACCCGTCTGGGAAACAAGGGAGAATGTATAGGGAAGAGATTAGGAAGAAGATTGAAAAATGGCAAGAACCACCGCCAGCTAAGCAACCTAAGCCACTTCCTGTTCCGGATTCTGAACCTAAAAAGAAAAGAGGTGGGAGACGATTGAGGAAAATGAAAGAGAGGTGAGTAATTTTATTTAGTGTTTTAGTATAAGCTGATTTGGGTTTTAATCAGCTTTTATTTTTTTAACTCGTAAGGTCCGTACTGTTTGTTTTTGTTGCGTGCTTGGTCCTGTCTTACCTAAAAAGACTATTTTGTCCTTGATTCTTTAATTTATTTAAATAAACACACCCCTAAACCAATTTCCACCTCATCTTACCTTATCTGCCCCACCTTATTTAAATAAATTAAAAAAACAAGGGCAAAATATTCTTTGTAGGTAAGACAGGACCAAGCGTGCAACAAAAACAAACAGTAGGGACCTTCCGAGTTAAAAAAATAAATTAGGGACCAAGCGTACAAATTACCCCAAACCATAGGGACCATTCATGTAATTTACTCCTACTATATATATATGAAAGATGAACTTTTAATAAATAGTATACTTTTGTGGTTTTAGACTTTGGCCACAAAGGTTTCTTATTTCAAACTTTAGCCACAAAACTTTCTTTTGTGATTTGAGACTTTGGCCACAAAAGTTTCTTATTTCAAATTTTGGCTACAAAAGTTTCGTTTGTTTTCAAATTTGGTCCCTAAACTTTTGTATATTTTGGTACTTTCCAGTTTCCACCCCCTAATCATCCAGTTTGCCACAAAAAGTTTCTTATTTCAAATTTTGGCCGTGAAAGTTTCGTATTTTTGCAAATTTAGTCCCTAAACTTTTGTATGTTGGCACTTTCCAGTTTCCACCCCCCTAATCATCCAGTTTGCCACAAAAAGTATCTTATTTCAAATTTTGGCCACAAAAGTTTCTTATGTTTGCAAGTTTGGTGCCTAGACTTTTTGTATGTTGGTACTTTTCACCTCATAATCATCCATTTTACAGAAATAGTCCCTACATTATTCTTCTTTTTCGCAAACCACCCGACATATATGTCTTTTAATATTTTTGTGTTTTAAAAAGATACACACCTAAAATATCATCATTTAGACGTATTTTAATTTTATTTAAATTATGATTTCTTTTAAGAATTTTACATTTTCTATTTTTGCATGGTTTTGTATATATATATATATATTGTGAAATAACATTGCATTTATATTTTATCACAAGATAGAAGACCTAGTTTTGCTGTTTTCTTCTTCATCCTTTCTTTATTATCATTATTTACTTATTTTTTTTTTACACTTTAACAGATATGCGATTACAGACATGAGGAAACTGGCAAACAGAATGCAATTTGGAGTGCCTGAAGAGAGCTCATTAGGTAAAAATATTTTATTAAAATAATTTCACCCTCACCTCACCCTATCTTTAACATACACATTCTATTTTTTTTAATTTTTTAATTTTTTTTTAAAATTAAAGTTGGATACTATTTTATTTCATAACAGGTGATGGACTAGGAGAAGGATACGGTATGCTTGGTCAAGCTGGAAACGGAAAGCTTCGTGTTTCAGTTGGTCAAAGCAAACTCGCTGCTAAAGTTGCTAAAAAGTAATTTTTTTATTTTTAAATTTTAATTATTTCATTTTCATTTTTTTTTTCTTGAAAATTGTGTAATGTTAATTTGTTATGGATATGTTTGATTTTGAAATTTTGTTAAGGGGCAAAGATAAACAATATAGTAGTGGTGGGGCTACCTCTGGATTGACGTCAAGTTTAGCTTTCACACCTGTTCAGGTTTTTGGTTTATTTCCCTTTTTGACCCTAAATCATCTTATTGTTATAAATTATAAGAATAACTTATAATTGAATATTTGTTTTTTTTTTTTAGGGGATTGATCTTATAGATCCACAAGCAGATGCTAATAGACTTGGGAGTGGAACACAGAGCACGTATTTTTCAGAAACAGGAACTTTTTCAAAGATCAAGAGGACGTGAATCAGCTTCAATGCATAATATCTTGTAATCTGTTTTTATTTATTTATTTTATTTTATTTTTTTTAAATGGTTTCATGTCGTTTTGAATCATATGGTTAAAGGGGAATAGGAGTATATGATATGATATTACAGAGTTTTGAACGAGAAAAAGGTTTAGGGAAATTTTTTGTTGTAGGGAGTTTATGTTATTGCCCTTTTATGCAAATATTGAATAGTATATTTTTTTTTAATGAACTTTTTCATTTTTGTTGTAGTATTTTAGGTCTTTGGATAGACTTCAAATATTTATTACTATAATCATTGCTATTTCTTTTTCGAAAAAATCTAACTATTTTTTGTTTGTGAAAGTTGGTATTTTTGAAGAAACTGTTAAACTTGTCATCTAGGATTTAAACAAATGACTATATTATGAAGTATTTGCATAAGATGAAAAGCTATATATGCGAATATGAAGTATTTGCATAGGAAAAACTTTTAAATAATCAAAAACACGAAATTTTAAAAACTTATGTGAATAGTGAATACACATTTTCCTCATTCAGCTCATCTGACAGTGGACATTCCCATTTTGGACAATTGCAAAATGTTAAAACGGCATCGTGTTTGGCTCATTTTGCACTTCCCATAAGTATTTTGTGGGGTGCCTGCGAAATGCATGGTATTAGTATATTCATCAAAAATCTCTATTTTTTTTTTTTTTTGATAATTTTAAGAAAACTTTTACGAAAAATAGCTATATTTGGCATTCGGTCTTTATATAATTTAAAACTACATATGATGTCAGATATAAAAAAAATAACCCAAAAAAGGAAGAGAAGAAAAGATTGGTGGATTAGTATTTAACTTGTTAGGCCTGATTTGGCCGATAGGCAACCTATATTTTTTGGACCGGAAATGAATGAATTTCCTTGGTGGGAATATTGGCCCGAAATATAAGACCATTCTTTTTGCTGACTTGAAATAAGAAGTGGTTTTATTAAAAGTCAATCAACTTACGAACATTTGAACATATTAAACCGGTAAAATATGTGGGTTGAGATTTAAAACAGTAACTTCTTGTTATGGGGTAAAATAAATTAGGTTTCAAAAAACTGTGTTAACTTTATTTTACAGTTTGTTTCGAGTTCAACTTAATGAAGAAATGAACGAAATTGATGGAAATAAAAAGGAAAGGAACATATTTGGTATCCCTAAGTTTTTTAATGAAAATGAAAAAAAGTTAGAAAAGGAAATGAGCGAAATTGATGGAAATAAAAAAGAAAGGAAAAAAAAAAATGGTATTTCTAAGTTTTTTAATGAAAAAAGTTGGAAGGATAATTTTCCCTTTTAATTTGGAAGGTTTTAAAGAGAAAGAAAAAAAATTATTTTTGTCCAACTCAACAACATAAAATACAAATTTTTTTTTCTCTCTCTCTCTCTCTCTCTCTCTCTCTCTCTCTCTCTCTCTCTCTCTCTCTCTCTCTCTCTCTCTCTCTCTCTCTCTACTTATTTCCTTTGTTTTTATTTTCTTTTATTTGCTGAAACACGGAAACAAATTGAGTGTTCATGGTAGCAGGTTATCCAAAACCGAAGTTTGTGAGGATTCAAACATAATTACACTCTAAAAGTCAACTTCATTTTAGAGTGTTTATGGTGGGTATGTTGATTTGTGAACATTTTTGTTTTATTAGTTATATATATATATATATATATATATATATATATATATATATATATATATATATATATATATATATATATATATATATATATATATATATATATATATAGGGTTAAGTTCAAATGAAAATACTATTTAATGTGAGAACGTAAGAACATTACTTTATGTTACTATTCTACTATGAATTTAATATGTATACTATTGTAGTAATTATAATATGAATATATTCAATTTTATATTGCTAATCTACTATAAAAATTATATATATATATATATATATATATATATATATATATATATATTATATATATATATATATATATATATATATATATGTGTGTGTGTGTGTGTGTGTGTAGTAATTTAGTAAATTCTAATATGAATGTTAAATATGTGATTGTTTATATATTCGGTGATGAATAATGTCATAAAGCTGTACATACCAAATTTTAATGTGAATATTAATGTGTGATTGTTCGTATATTTATTGATGAATAATGTCATATCGTTGTATGTACAAAATTCATAACAGAATAGTAACATAAAATAGTGTTCTCACGTTTTTACATTAAATAATGTTCTCATTTGAACTTAACCATATATATATATATATATATATATATATATATATATATATATATATATATATATATATATATATATATATATATATATATATATATATATATAACAACCTTATATAAGCTTAGGTACCTAACTCTATAATACTACATCGATTTGTATCATATTTACATTGTAATTGCCTAAGGTTCTTAAACTTCAACCCCATAACTTGATTACTTCCAAAATCTTTGGACTTTCACCAATATCTTTCTTTTATATCACATTTTTCTATCGAATACCACCTAATGGGCTTCATATCCTACCGCTACAAATGAAAGGATGTAGGAGAAATATAATGATGAATTTCCAAATTTTTTTGAAGTAAATCAAGTTTAGGGATGAAATTTAAGAACTTGGATGATTGCAATAATAATTTAATACAAAATGACATAGTTTGATGAGGTTAGGTACCTAAACTTATATAAGGTTGTTAGGTATATTCACTTTATATATATATATATATATATATATATATATATATATATATATATATATATATATATATATATATATATATATATATATATATATATATATATATATTGGATATCATTGGAAAAAAACTACGTAGCTAATAATGACATGGTCATCTCAATATATTTGTAGCCATTTTCTATTTGTTTAACTTGTTAAAAGATAATGTATACATTTTAGATAATAAAATCAATACATATGTATTTTGAAATTTTTGTGAGGCTTAGCAACCACAAAATGTCTTTGTGATTTTAATAATTTTATTTACTTTTTTGGTGATCGATTGTCTGAGTATAAGTCAAGTTACATAGTTCTTTATTAATATACTTGTTTATTATTTACACCTCGACGTAAACACGGATATTTGTGTATATACATATAATTATATACTTATTAGTTGTAGAAAATAGCCACCATAATGCACGTCTACATATTATGTTTTTAGTTCTTAATAACAAACCCAATAATTTCCGAATTCCTTAGTCTTCTCTACAATTTACTTCTTTATTCTTAATTTTAATTATTGGCTCTAAAATATGCCAAAATAATTCAAAGAATTTATTTTGCGTAATACAAGGATGCTTCAGAGATGTCTCGGTATTAAAATAATACAATTTAAAATTATAATATATCTACTCCTAATATTTTTAATTTATATATTCATTTATTTATGCGTCAATTTCTAAATATCAAATTTGGCAGTGGGCACTACCTAGGATGCTTCATGTTCAGAGGCACCAGATAAGAAAAGTAAAATAAAATATGATACATTCATTTTTATGATCTGTGATATAATTTAAAATATAAGGAGTTAAATATGATACATTCATTTTTATGATTTGTGATATAATTTAAAATATAAAGAGTTTCTTGATAGTTGTAGTGATTTGATTGATTTAATATCTTATTATTAAGTCCGGTTTAGTTTTTTATCAATTCAGTAAAAAGCATATTAGAGAGTAGAGACTATAGCATCGAGTCAGACTCGATTAATTGTTATATCAAACATTTGAATCTAACCGAATTAGACTCAAAGTCTTATCAGTAAAAGACATATCAAACACTCTCTTACACAAATATGATAATGAGATTTTAAAATATAATTTTTAAGTAGTTATTTAACGAGCTGAAAGATAAATTTTAAAGTAGAATATTTTGACATTTTGGGTTTATTTTGTAACTTATGTCAAATTTCAATTTTATAAATCATTAATATATCTGATATTATTATAAAATTATTAGCATAAAAAGTCAGTTTATTGTGAATTCCCCTTTAGGTGGTGTTACTGCATAAAAAGTCAAAGTTTATAACATTTCATTAGCCAAGACATGAATTCTCCTTTAGACTCGTTTAGGTGATGTTGGTGTTTCTAACATTTTTTTTAGTATTTATGTCTATGGGCAAAAAGATATTTGTGTCTGTTTTCACATAGACTATTTGGTTTTTGTAAGACTGCAAACGTCAAAATATAGACAAAACTTCAAAAATGGTCCCTGTGGTTTTCGAAAATATCAAGTTTAGTCCATAAGTTTAAAAAATATCACAAATGGTCCCTGTGGTTTCAAAACTTTTTACATTTGGTCCTTTTCGCTAACTCCGTTAGCTTTTGGCCATTAAGTGAAGGGCAATTCTGTCATTTCACTTCCACAGGGACCATTTATGAAGTTTTACCTTATTTTTTTTTTAAAAAAGAAAAAATATAATTATTTAATATTAAAGGGTCCCACCCCTCTCTCTCTCTCTCTCTCCAGATCTTGTATGGATGGATGAGTGAACAATGTTTGACTGAAAAAGTCAAAATTGGATCGAGACCTTTCTTAATTGCTTTAGACACCATCTATACTTCTTCCACCCTCCTTCTCACATCTGGTTCTGGTTCTTCTGCCAATGGAAATCATCGATTACCACTTGCACCAAATAATAATCGTACCTGAAATCATTGGTCAAAACCATATACGAAATCAAGCTATCAAACCTGAAAATCAAAGCTAGGGTCATCGTTCAACATACGGGGGCTCAGGTTGCCGATGAAGATTTTGGAGCTAGGGTTTTATGGGGAAGATAGCGGCCCTAAATCGTTGGTCTGGAAATTCTAACTCGTCGGATCTGAAAAACCTAACTCGTCGCTGCCCTTTGTCTTCTATAAAACGTCGCCGCCAAATCGATTGGGGTTTCCCTAATTCGTCAAATCATTGGTCTGCGTCGGACTTCAGGTGCGAGGGAGAAACATGGAGATAGACAAAGGCTGAGAAAGATAGATAAAGACGAGGCTCGTCGGAGAAGAGGAGAGAGAGAGAGAGAGAGAGGGAGAGAGAGAGAGAGAGAGAGGATGCGATTTAACCCAATAGCTCATTCGGATCGTTGTGTTAGTATGGACAAAGAAAAAGAGATACTGTGTGAGTGTCATCGTTGGCATTGAGATTGTTTCCTGGTTTTTCTTCATTATTGTTGGAGATGGAGAGCTTTGAGGGGTGGCTATTGGGAACAACAGTGAAACATAGAGATGGAAACTAGAAGGGATGAGAGAGAGAGAGAGAGAGAGAGAGAGAGAGAGGTGGAACCCTTTAATATTAAATAATTATATTTTTTCTTTTTTTAAAAAAAATAAGGTAAAACTTCATAAATGGTCTCTGTGGAAGTGAAATGACAGAATTGTCCTTCACTTAACGGCCAAAAGCTAACGGAGTTAGCGAAAAGGACCAAATGTAAAAAGTTTTGAAACCATAGGGACCATCTGTGAGGTTTTTTGAACTTAGGGACTAAACTTGATATTTTCTGTAACGACTCAAATTTTCCAAACAAATTTTTCCATTTTAAAACATAATTGTGTTCATTAAAAACAAGGCATAAATAGTTAATTATTCAGTCAATACAATTATTCAAAATCCCAAGATCATAAAAACCAACTTCAGTGTGTATCGATCATGCCGGCGCCTTCCCACGGTCCTCGCTAGTACCTGAAATACATGCACAACAACTGTAAGCATAAATGCTTAGTGAGTTCCCCAATATACACTTACGCACATACGCCCTTCCAGGCCCTGACCTTCCGGTCCTCATAACATAATCGCCTTCCGGCCCGTAACATATTGCCTTCCGGCCCACATATCATACATAAGCACACATAACAATTAACTTACCACATATAGCATACATATCACATAACATGTCCGACCTTCCGGTCACACAGTCAAACCCTTCCGGGTACAGTATAGTGAGAAGACTCACCTCGTAAATGCTGAAAGCTAGCAACTCCTGAAATCACTCGTGCACAATCCGACGAGCTACAACCTTCCTATAATCATCACATATCTCATTAACACTTATAACTTCTAAGGGTGACTATCCCTAAGAAGTCAGACTTAGGTCAACTCTGGTCAACGGTCAACGGTCAGCTCGACCGGACTCGGCGAGTCCCATGGCGACTCGGCGAGTCTAGACGTCTTTCAACTTTCTGAGATTCCTTATCTACTCGTCGAGTACCCTCCTCGACCCGACGAGTTACCCTTGAAAGAATCGCGGGGCCACCCCGACTCCACTCGCCGAGTCTGAAGAACAACTCGGCGAGTCCCAGTAAATCTTCATGCTACTCGCCGAGTCTGAAGAACAACTCGGCGAGTCCATGCCATGCAGACGAGCAACTGCTTCCTGAATTACGTATGGTCCCAAGATATACAACTATGGGACTCTCTGGACTTCTAAACATCTCATTACAGAGGGTATAACATCTGGGTAATAACATAATAACCCATCTAATCACTAAATGGGTTTTTCATAAACCCTAGGTCCATAAACACATTAACTAACAGAATTGATCCGAGTATTACCTGAGAACGTTCCCTCTGTGTTCCCCAAACCTCAGGACTCGATCCTCCTTGATATTCCTTTGGCCAATTCCTTCTTCTTCTTGCTTAGCAAGTTCCTCCAAGTTCCAATAGCTTTCTCTCCTGCCCTAGACGTCCACAACGATTAGGGTTCCTTTCAATCGATCAAAAGACGGAAAATGACGGCCTAAGAGGCGTTATATACGATTCAAACTGAACGGTTAGGGTTTCTGCTGAACAGCGTCGACTCGCCGAGTCCATATCTGGACTCGTCGAGTCCAGTCGCGGACCCGCGACCAAGTCTGCGATCCTACTCGGCGAGTCTTGGCCCCAACTCGCCGAGTCCCCTCTTAAATCATCCAAAAACATAATTTAAACAATACCTGAGATTTCGGGCTGTTACAACTCTCCCCCACTTGGATTAGACTTCGCCCTCGAAGTCTCACTCCGCAAATAGTTCCGGATGCTGCCCCCGCATCTCGCGATCCGGTTCCCAAGTCATTTCCGATCCCTTACGGTGTTGCCATTGAACCAACACCAAGGGTACCTCCTTGTTCCTCAGAACCTTGATCTTCCGATCTCTGATCGCCACTGGTCTCTCCGCGTAATTCAGGCTCGCATCCACCTGAATATCCTCCAATGGAACCACTGCCGACTCATCGGCTATGCACTTTCTCAACTGCGACACATGAAAAGTGTCATGGATCTGACCCAACTCTGCTGGTAACTCCAACCGATAGGCTACCCGACCTATCCTTGCAATCACACGAAATGGCCCAATATACCGGGGCCCCAACTTGCCTCTCTTCCTGAACCGAATCACTCCTTTCCAAGGAGAGACCTTCAGGAGAACGAAGTCGCCGACCTGAAATTCAAGCTCGGATCGGCGCCTGTCTGCATAACTCTTCTGTCGGCTCTGGGCAGTCAATAATCTTTGTCTCACTTGTTGAATCTGCTCTGTCGTCTGGAGTATGATCTCCGTGCTGCCCATCACTCTCTGTCCCACCTCTCCCCAGCAAATGGGAGTCCGACACCTCCTACCATACAACAGCTCGAAAGGCGGCATACCAATGCTCGAATGATGGCTGTTGTTGTAGGAGAACTCCGCCAACGGTAAATACGCATCCCAACTACCCCCGAAGTCTAACACACACGCTCGGAGCATGTCCTCCAGCGTCTGAATCGTCCGCTCGCTCTGACCGTCTGTCTGGGGGTGGTATGCGGTACTAAAATGCAATTTAGTACCCAGCTCCTCATGGAATTTCTTCCAGAACCTGGAAGTGAAGCGCACATCGCGGTCTGACACAATCGAGATCGGCACCCCGTGCCTAGACACCACCTCTTTCACGTATATCTCCGCCAACTTTTCCGCTGAAGAACTCTCACTGATGGCAAGGAAGTGAGCACTCTTCGTCAACCTATCCACAATCACCCAAATTGCGTCAACTCCCCTAGCAGTCCTTGGCAATTTGGTGATAAAATCCATAGTGATCTGTTCCCACTTCCACTCGGGGATCTCCAATGGCTGCAACTTGCCATGCGGTCTCTGGTGTTCGGCCTTAACCCTACGGCAGGTCAAGCACCTCTCAACGAACCATGCTACGTCCCTCTTCATACAGGGCCACCAATATTCCTTCCTTAAATCCAAATACATCTTTGTAGCACCGGGATGGATCGAGAATTTAGATCTATGAGCCTCTTCCATCAACGTAATACGCGTACCGCCCACGAACGGCACCCAAATCCGACCCTGAAACGTCATAAGGCCTCGACTATCCTTGACAAACTCTGAGATTAACCCCACAACCCGCTCTTTCTTCCGCATTTCTGGTCGCACAGCCTCTGCCTGGGCTCCACGAATAGCGTCCAACACTGGAGTCATCACAGTCAGTCTCAAGCATACATCTCGCAATGGAGTGCTCTCCGCCCTGCGGCTCAATGCATCAGCTACCACATTAGCCTTGCCTGGGTGGTACAGGATCTCACAATCATAATCCTTGACCACATCCAACCATCTCCTCTGACGCATATTTAGGTTGGGTTGATCCATCAAATACTTCAAACTCTTATGGTCCGTATATATCGTACATCGAACCCCATACAAGTAGTGACGCCAAATTTTGAGAGCGAACACTACTGCCCCCAACTCCAAGTCATGCGTGGGATATCTCGCCTCATGAGGCTTCAGCTGCCTCGATGCATAAGCTATCACATGACCCCTCTGCATCAACACTGCACCCAATCCCGAAATCGATGCGTCGCAATATACCACGAAATCTTCCATCCCTTCTGGGAGAGCTAATACCGGGGCTTCGCACAATCTCTGGCGAAGTGTCTCAAAGGAGGTCTGCTGCTCGGGCCCCCATGAGAATGCAACACCCTTCCGGGTCAATCTGGTGAGTGGCACTGCGATCTTGGAGAAATCCTTGATAAATCTCCGATAATACCCTGCCAACCCAAGGAAACTCCTGATCTCAGAGGGTGACTTCGGCACCTCCCAACTCATCACCGCCTCAACCTTGGCCGGATCGACTAATATCCCCTTCTGATTAACCACATGTCCTAGGAACTGGACCTCCCGCAACCAGAAGTCACATTTGGAGAACTTTGCATAAAGCTTCTCCGACCTCAATACCTCAAGGACCTCCCTCAAATGCTCCTCATGCTGCTCTCTAGACCTCGAATACACCAGAATGTCGTCGATAAATACAATCACTGACCGATCCAACATCGGCCTGCATACCCTATTCATGAGATCCATGAACACAGCCGGGGCATTGGTGAGTCCAAAAGGCATCACCACAAACTCATAATGCCCATATCGCGTCCTAAACGTTGTCTTCTGGACGTCCTCTTCCCGTACCCTCACCTGATGGTATCCTGATCTCAGATCGATCTTGGAAAACCAAGATGCCCCCTGCAACTGATCGAATAAATCATCGATCCTCGGCAACGGGTAACGGTTCTTGACCGTTAGCTTGTTCAACTCCCGGTAATCAATGCACATCCGGTGTGAACCATCCTTCTTCTTGACGAACAGAATAGGTGCTCCCCATGGCGAGCTGCTCGGCCGAATGAATCCCTTTCCCAGCAACTCCTGGAGTTGCGAGGACAACTCTTGCATCTCTGGAGGTGCAAGACGATAGGGCACTTTAGCAGTAGGCGCAGCCCCCGGAAC
Organism: Lactuca sativa; assembly: GCF_002870075.4. Taxonomy (NCBI): domain Eukaryota; kingdom Viridiplantae; phylum Streptophyta; class Magnoliopsida; order Asterales; family Asteraceae; genus Lactuca; species Lactuca sativa. Next base: position 303,286,228 of record NC_056630.2, on the reverse strand, counting down.
CAGATCGATACCAAACTCTACTTGCCTCACAGGAGGTACTCCCGGCAGTTCCTCGGGAAAAACATCTGAAAACTCACGCACCACAGGGACCTCCTTAATTGACTTCGGTCTCTCGGAAACCTCCCGCGTATCCATCACATACGCCACAAAACCCTTACAGCCCTGCTGTAGACACTGCCTCGCCCTAGCGGCCGAACAAAAAGCTGATCCTGAACGAGTACCCTCACCGTACACCGAAAGAACTCCCCCACTATGGTCTTGTATGGTCACCAACTGACGCTCGCAGTCGATGACAGCGCCGAATCGGCTCAACCAATCCATGCCCACGATAACACAGACATCCCCCATCGCAATAGGAATCAGGTCAATTGGGAATTCAACCCCGAAAATCTCTAGTACACATCCCCGAAGAACCTCCGTAGCACGAATCACTTTCTCGTCAGCTATAGAAACTCTCAAAGGTCGACTCAACGACTCACGACTAACGCCAATCTGCTGACTAAAGGCTAAGGACACAAAGGACCTACTCGCACCCGAGTCAAATAACACTAAAGCAGGCACAGAGTTCACAAGGAAAGTACCTACGCGCATAATAACATAAGCATAACATATCGACATTAAAATAATTACACGAATTACAACATACCTGCCACAACATCGGGCGCAGCGCGGACCTCCTCCGCAGTCAGCTGAAAGGCTCTCCCACGAGCCCTCGGGGCCTCGACCTTCACTGGTCGAGTCTCAGTAGTCCTGGCAACAGGTGCAGATCCCTGACGAAGCTGCGGACACTCGGCCTTTCGATGGCCGGTCTGGTTGCAATGGAAGCAAACCATAAACCCCTTGGGGCACTCCCTAGCAATGTGCCCCTCCTTGCCGCACTTGTAGCAGGCACCGGCTCGACACGCCCCATCGTGACCCTTGCCGCACTTTACGCAAGTGCGGTTCTTCGAACCTCCCGTCCTCGAATCGGCGGACTTGATCCGCTTGGCTGCCGGCTGAGACTGAGCCGGCCGCCGGTCTGCCTGCTGAGACTCGGCCTCCTCCCTGGCCTGAGTCTCTAACTCGATCTCACGCTTCCTGGCATTCGCCTGAAGCTCAGTAAAAGTATGATAAGTGGAGTTTGACACAAACTCCCGGATCTCCCTCCTCAGAACACCCAAGTACCGGCTCATCCGAGCCTGCTCTGTGGCCACCAGCTCGGGGCAAAACATCGCCCTCTCATGGAACTTCCGCGTGATCGCCGCCACCGAATCAGTACCCTGCTTGAGGGTTAAGAACTCCTGAACCAATCGTTCCCGCTCCACCGGGGGAACGTACTCCTCCCTGAACATGGTAGTGAACCCTTCCCATGTCACTGCCGCAGTCTCTGCCAAAGTGAAGTTCGCCGTCACGAACTTCCACCAGTCCTTTGCTCCCGACGGAGCTGGTTCAAAGCGAACCGTACCCTCAGGTGCTCCGGGCATGAACAAGTGTAGAAGCACCCCTCTATATCTGCGATCCACCTCATCGCAGCAATCGGATCCTGCGTCCCATCGAACTCTGGTGGCTTCGTGTTGCTGAACTCTCGGAACAGCAACGAATCACCCCCATGTGGCCTAGCAGCGGCCACAGCTGCGGTAGCTGCAGCGGTTGCAGCCTCAGTCAATGCGGCGTACCGCTCGTCGAACGTCTCCATCAGGGTGGTCTTGATAGACCCAAACATCTCCGGGATCTCAGCCCGGATCGCCGCCGCCACCTCCTCGTGGATCATCTGACGAATATCCTCGTCACTCACACCGCTCGTACTTGCTCCGTGACGCGGTCTAACCATGATATCTCTGAAATACAACATAAAACTATCAGAGATTCTACTGAGTATAATCGTACTCGATACGCAACCCTACTCAGTCCCAGATATCCAGGGATTCTTACTTGGGCCTCCCACTGACCCGGTGTCCTCGGTAGTACGGGCCCAATACTACCGACCACACCGCATCAATGTTCATCCCAAGTCCTCCTCCCCAAACTCCGGATAGTGAGTACTCTACTTCTGATACGCTCTATCTACCCGCATACTAGCAAAGCATCTCATATAGGCAACTTCCCTAGACTAAGGCATCACAAATCAGGCCACTCTAGTCCTATCATGAATACCTAGTCTTCTAGCATGCATAACAATTCATATCATATAATATTGTAAGGTATTTTGGGGATCTTTACCGTTCGGGCGCTGACTGATCGTACACACTGCTTCTTTCTTGCTTACCACAAAACCATTTACAGAAGTTTATGCCTTTATTTGAAAAGCTTCCTCAAATCCTCGGTTTGAGTTCAGTTACCCCCTAAGGTGCACCCGAATCCCTCAAACCTGGCTCTGATACCAATTGTAACGACTCAAATTTTCCAAACAAAATTTTCCATTTTAAAACATAATTGTGTTCATTAAAAACAAGGCATAAATAGTTAATTATTCAGTCAATACAATTATTCAAAATCCCAAGATCATAAAAACCAACTTCAGTGTGTATCGATCATGCCGGCGCCTTCCCACGGTCCTCGCTAGTACCTGAAATACATGCACAACAACTGTAAGCATAAATGCTTAGTGAGTTCCCCAATATACACTTACGCACATACGCCCTTCCAGGCCCTGACCTTCCGGTCCTCATAACATAATCGCCTTCCGGCCCGTAACATATTGCCTTCCGGCCCACATATCATACATAAGCACACATAACAATTAACTTACCACATATAGCATACATATCACATAACATGTCCGACCTTCCGGTCACACAGTCAAACCCTTCCGGGTACAGTATAGTGAGAAGACTCACCTCGTAAATGCTGAAAGCTAGCAACTCCTGAAATCACTCGTGCACAATCCGACGAGCTACAACCTTCCTATAATCATCACATATCTCATTAACACTTATAACTTCTAAGGGTGACTATCCCTAAGAAGTCAGACTTAGGTCAACTCTGGTCAACGGTCAACGGTCAGCTCGACCGGACTCGGCGAGTCCCATGGCGACTCGGCGAGTCTAGACGTCTTTCAACTTTCTGAGATTCCTTATCTACTCGTCGAGTACCCTCCTCGACCCGACGAGTTACCCTTGAAAGAATCGCGGGGCCACCCCGACTCCACTCGCCGAGTCTGAAGAACAACTCGGCGAGTCCCAATAAATCTTCATGCTACTCGCCGAGTCTGAAGAACAACTCGGCGAGTCCATGCCATGCAGACGAGCAACTGCTTCCTGAATTACGTATGGTCCCAAGATATACAACTATGGGACTCTCTGGACTTCTAAACATCTCATTACAGAGGGTATAACATCTGGGTAATAACATAATAACCCATCTAATCACTAAATGGGTTTTTCATAAACCCTAGGTCCATAAACACATTAACTAACAGAATTGATCCGAGTATTACCTGAGAACGTTCCCTCTGTGTTCCCCAAACCTCAGGACTCGATCCTCCTTGATATTCCTTTGGCCAATTCCTTCTTCTTCTTGCCTAGCAAGTTCCTCCAAGTTCCAATAGCTTTCTCTCCTGCCCTAGACGTCCACAACGATTAGGGTTCCTTTCAATCGATCAAAAGACGGAAAATGACGGCCTAAGAGGCGTTATATACGATTCAAACTGAACGGTTAGGGTTTCTGCTGAACAGCGTCGACTCGCCGAGTCCATATCTGGACTCGTCGAGTCCAGTCGCGGACCCGCGACCAAGTCTGCGATCCTACTCGGCGAGTCTTGGCCCCAACTCGCCGAGTCCCCTCTTAAATCATCCAAAAACATAATTTAAACAATACCTGAGATTTCGGGCTGTTACATTTTCGAAAACCACAAGACCATTTTTGAAGTTTTGTCCAAAATGTATATACGTCATCTTCTCCAAAAAGTTACAAATCAAAGTTTGCAGATGAGAATACATTTCTTGCTAACATCTTCTAGATAAAAAAATAACTTAAGAAATAAACATATAGATGCACATTTTTTTTCTTTTTTTTTTTCAATAAACACATGCAATTTTTCTTGTTTTTTTTTTTTCATTTTTTATTTAACATATTAAAAATAATAAATATTTAATTTAATTTCTTATTATAAAACCTGATATTTTATATTTCCTAAGTTATTTCAATAACCGACTAATTTACTTAAAGCCTAAACATTGACTTTTTGATATTTAGTCCATACTTTTTATTACTTAACTAATTGATACAAATCAATGAGTTTAATTAAATTCCACGAAGCGTTTAGTTGTGCATCGGACCAGGAATATACGTCTGAGATACAGGATGATATTGTTTAGCAATTAATACAAAATATAAAATGAACAATTTTTTAAGAAAATATTATTGTGGTTATATGAATTATATTTCAATGTTGTAAAACTATAATTTTTTAAATTTCAGTATTGAAAAATTCTTTTAGGTTTAAAAGATCAGTTTATTTATATTTCAGTTTATTTTAACAATCTATAAACGTTGAAAAACAAACAATCTTGTTTTTACATATGCAGATATTTTGTCTACCTCATTTTCTATAAATATTTGTAAATATGGCCCGTTAGACTTTTTACCTCTTAAAAAACAACACCTCCTCAGCTAATCTTTTTTACTTTTTACTTGTCACAATCTCTTTTACTTTTCACTAACTTTTAACATAAATTGGTCATTTCCACTTGCTTATCTAATTTAATTGGACAACTTGAACGAATTCAGTTTTGTATCCAAACTTAAGATTATATCGGCCTGAAGCTTCGAATTAAAGTTTTTTACCGAGGTTGATAATATCTTACATAATGTTTCTTTTGTGTTGACTTTTAAGTAACCCATGATGCTTCCTACAATTTTATTCTATGGGATTTATATATAAGTTTATATGTTATAAGATATTCCTAGTCTTGTTGAAAATGAGCTGTTACACATGATTCATCAATTGGATATTTAATAAAGGTTGCTTGCTAAACAAACGAAAAATATCTCAATAAAACCATAATAAGAGAACTTGTAAAGCATGATTAACATCAACAAACGCTAAGAGATACATTTTAATAATTCTTTTTTCTGGAACAACGTCGTGTTATTTATAAAATGCAAATTTTTGAGTTTCTCAGTAGAAAAATTTCTAGTGTACAAAAATAATTTTCAAAATCAACGTTGGAAGATATTGTATATTTACAATCACATAAGAAACTGTTAGAACAGTTAAAAATAAAGGTAAATATGAATAAGAGTTTATATTGTTTAAGGCCGACGATCTTCTTTTCTGGCAGGCATCTGTAAATGCCGACATATCGATGTCTCTCATCAAGGCTTCGACTTTTCACTAAATCATCGGTCATTATGGTTGTTTCTTGAAGGCCACATTTGGGAAGAAAGAGGGTGATGGTTGACCAACATAATCAACAAGTTGCGCAAGGAGGGGCTAATCAACAATCCGATGAATCAATGATCCAACTGCATAATCTCTTTGTCATAAATTTCTCAACCTACTTTAAGATTTGGGAAATGTAGAAAATGTGTGAACAATATAGGATGGTTATTAACGTGTTCATCGCAAAAAGACTCCAAAATAGGTAAACCTTTTACTTTTATATTAAAGTAGTTAATGTTGAAACATTGTATCAAGCCTATGCACTATTTGCATAGGAAAATTTTGATTGTATGGCAATGTTGCTCGGTTTGTAACGTATCATTTTCACAATCAAATTTTTTTAAATATTAGGTAAAAGCATTATTTCTGTAAAACCAAGTCAAATAAGACCATGAGTATCAAATACAATCTACTAAAAAATTAGAGTGTCATAAAATGCGGAATCACGATAATTGCCAATGAGTGTGTACAATCAAGCCTTCGTATTTTCGTGATCATCTGATGTATCTAAAACATATTTAAATCCACAATTGTAAGCATGAAGCTTACTGAGTTTCCAAAAATATCACATACAATACAACATAACAAACATGGCACGCCACTTGGTTAAACATGCTTCGCCAAGCCCTCTCATCTCCACCAAGCCTCCTTCTATCTCCCATCCATTTCAGCATCACATCACCCACCTCCCTAGATTTTCTTTCTATTGCTTCTAATCCTAAAAAACGTCACCATCTTTGATCTCAAATATCCTATAAGATTCAAAATTGAAGGCTACTGCCTATACCATTACCTATTCTATGTTTCTTGCTAAGCCTTTGGAAAATTCAAAGGGCAAACTCCAATCCGGTGATTCAAGTATTGGTGCTAAGATTAACAACTCCTTCAACTGATCAAAAACTTGCTTTTATTCCTTGGAAAATTCGAATTCTGCATCTTTTTGTAGGAGCTCACACATGAGACGAGATATCTTGGAAAAATCTTTGATGAATCTTCTATAAAAACCTACATGACCAAGAAATGAACATACATCGCGAACACAAGTGGGGTAAGGTAAAGACTTAATGACATCTATTTTTGCTCTGTCTACCTTTAGACCCTTAAAAGACAAAATATGACCAAGTATGAGACCTTTGTCAACCATAAAATGACATTTTTCATAATTCAAAAGAAAGTTGGTCTCAATACATCTTTGCAAAATCTTTTTTAAATTACCCAAACATTCGTGAAAAGAATTACAATAAACAGTGAAATCATCCATAAACACTTCAATTATTTCCTCAACATACTCCAAAAAAAATACTTACCATGCACCTTTGAAAAGCGGCGGGAGCATTGCAAAGTCCAAAATGCATCCACCTATATGCAAATGTTCCGAAAGGACATGTGAAAGTGGTTTTTTCTTGATCCTCGGGTGCAATGGGTATTTGGTGGAAACCGGAATACCCATCCAAACAACAATAGTGTGTTTTTCCCGCTAACCTTTCCAACATTTAATCAATGAAGGGAAGTGAGAAATGGTCTTTCCGGGTTGAGGAATTTAGTCTTCTATAGTCTATGCAAACTCTCCACCCGTTTTGCATACGAGGGGGGATTAGTTCACCTTGATCATTCTTTATAATTGTAATACCTATCTTCTTTGGTACGACTTGGACCGGGCTTACCTACTTGCTATCCGATATAGGATAGATCATTCCTGCATTCAACAATTTTAGAATCTCTTTCTTCACAACCTCCATCATTGGAGGGTTTAAACGTCTTTGAGCTTCTCGGGAAGGTTTGTAGTCTTCTTCCATAAGGATCTTGTGCATGCAAAGTGAAGGACTTAGCCCTTTGATATCAGCTATAGTCCACCCAATAGCTTCCTTATACTCCTTCAAAGTGGTGACAAGCTCTTCTTCTTCCTTTGTTGTTAACTTTGTGGATATGATCATGAGTAAAGTCTTTTTCTCTCCAAGATACGCATACTCAAGATGCTCGGGTAAAGTCTTGAGTTCCAATTTTGTGTCTACACAATAGAAGGAACAAGTTTCTCATTAGGCATTGATAATTTCAGTTTTGGAACATCAAATCTCATTTTCTTCTTTTGATCCATGCAAGATACAACTTCCATAATCTCTTCATCAATTTTGAATTGCTTGGAAAGTTTTTTCACTCCATCCTTTTGAAGATTCCTGTCTAAAATGAGAGTTAACACATCGAGATTAGACAAATCAAACCACTCTTTGATTAATGGTTCAATAATATCCACAAAATTCAAAGTTGAAATATCACTTGGATATCTCATAGCATCATAAATGTTGAAATTTATCACCTCTCCATCAAATTCCATGGACAATGTACCATCATAAACATCAATTTTTGTCCTGACTGTTTTCAAAAGGGTATTCCTAGAAGAATTGAGCTCAAATTTGGTGAGTCATCATCATCCATGTCAAGGACATAAAAATATCCTAGAAATACTAATTCATTCACTTGGACTAACACATCTTTTAGCACACCTTTTGGATATACTAAAGATCGGTCAACCAATAGAATGATCACCCCAATCTTCTTCAATATGCCAATATTTAATGTTTTGAAAATAGAATATGGAAAACATTGATAGAAGCTCCAAGGTCTAGCATAGCTCATGGAACATGAAGATTACCTAATTTGCATGGAACTGTGAAAACACCCATATCCTTACATTTTTGAGGTAATCTTTTCTGTAACACTGCAGATACATTTTACCTACTTTGACAACTTCATTTCCTTTTAATCTTTTTTTTAGATGTGCATAATTCCTTAAGGAATTTAGCATACATAGGGACTTGTTTGATGCCATCAATAAGAGGAATATTTACCTCAACCTTTTTGAACATCTTCATGATCTCATTGTCTTCCCTCTCATGCTTTGACTTGCTTAACCTTGTGAGAAATGGAGGAGGAGTGACTTTTACTTCAATGGGTACTTGCTTTGAAGGTGCTTTTGACTTATCTTCTTCTTTCTCTAACTCCATCTCTTCTTGTTATTCAATCATCTTTGGACCATCCTATTCTTTGCCATTTCTCAAAGTGATGGCACATGCACTATGCTTTGGATTTTTTTTCAGTTTGTGCGAGTAGTTTGCTCTGCAACTCCAATTTACTCATAAAAGTGGCAAGTTGAGTCATTTGTTGCTCCAAAGTCTTGATACTCACCTTGGTCTCATTTTAAAATGATTAAGTACTTGTGGCTAAACTCTTAACAATATGTTCCAAAGACATTCCTGATCCACTTGAACTACTTCCTTGTTGCATGTTTTTAGGTTGGAAATGAGTTTGATGAGGAGGTTGATTAGGTTAGAAAGTTGGTTTGTTGGTGATGCATTTGATTTTGAAATGGAGGTCTTGGTTGATAAGGTGGAGGCCTTGGTTGAAAATTGGCATTGAGTTGATGCCAATTTGCATTGCTTCTTGGCTGAAAGTTTCCTTGTTGTTGACTAGAAAATCCCATAGCTTTAACTGACTTATATCTTCTTGTAACATCGAGCACATATCAGTGGGGTGTCCAACTTGGGTACAAATACCACAAGGTATAACTGCTGGTGGTTGCACACCCTTTTCCTTAGCAAGCATCATCACCACTTTAGTCAACTCATAAAGTCGACTCTCAATTTTTAGGGTAGAAATTTCTTTCACTCCTCTTGGTGCATCACTGTACCATTCTTCTTCTTGAGTTGTATGCTTGGACTCTTCTTCCATGTTCTTGATAAGAGCTCCGATTTCTGTTGGAATTTTATCAGCTATTGATCCACCACTTGATTAATTGAGCAATCTTCTATCCCAAGATGACATTCCTTCACAGAAATATTGCAACAATTGACACTCTGAAATCCCATGTTTTGGACATCTTGAACACAACTTCTTGAACCATTCCCAATAAGAATGAAAAGCCTCTCTTTTCTGTTGTTTGATACCAATGATTTCCATGCGTAAGGCTGGAGCTCTTATTTCTGGAAAATATTTGTCCAAAAACATCCGTGCAAGCTCATTCGATGTTGTGACTGACCCTGGTGGTAAGTCATATAACCACTCATTGGCTGAATCTTGTAATGCAAAAGGGAATGCCCTTAACTTGATTTGATCTTCAATAACTTCATGTGGCTTCATCCCCACACAAACAACATTAAATTCTTTAAGGAATTTATGTGGGTCTTCATTCTCAAGACCATGGAATGAAGGCAACAAATGGATAAGTCCGGATTTGAGTTCAAAGTTTATTGTTGCAGGATAATTAATGTACAAAGGTTGTTAGGCAACATCTTGAGTGACCTACTGTCTAAATGTTTGTTCAGGTGGTGGATTTGGGGGATCTTGGTTTCCTCCATGGTTGTCTCCCATGGTAGAAGTCATGATAAAAGTTTCAGACTCAGGTAAATGTGACGATGGTGGGGTGGAATTTTTGGATGTTGGTGAACATTTGGTTGAAGGATTTGATGAGGAAGCTCTGGATTTTTGTTGTTTCTATAAAAGTATAGCTTGATTTCTTCTTTGCTTTGCAAATTTCTCTATCTCCAAATCAACTGGTAAAGGTGTACCTGTGCGAAAAGATCTTGGCATAACAATTAGTACTATTGTATCCCTGGAAATGACGCCAATTTATTTGGTGGTCAAAGCAACAAATAATGGGATAAAATAATAACAATAAAATACAAGTCACTGCTACTACTTACACTAAAGATAGTATAGAGTAAGCAGGGTCGGTACACAGGAATACGAGACTTCTTATTTAGCCATATTCTCACGCATCATACAATCAATGTTAAAATGGGGGGTTATGTTTGAACTCAAATTAAACTTCATAAACAAACAAGATTAATACTAAAATTCAATAAGAGAATTACACTTTCGATTCTGATTCCTATACATGTGTTGTGTTGTAAGGTGTAATATGACTGCAATTCATGTTCAATCTAGGTTAGTAATTTAGATATTAATAAGCTGTAATATCCAAGTTAACAAAGGTGTTTCATTCAAAATATGTTTTTCAAATAAAACTTCATTTAATTGATTCAATTCAAATAAGCTCTTACATCAAATCATTAAATGACATTAAGTTCTTACCAATTACCAACAATGTCCAACATTCCTCATAAGTTCAGGAATATGAACATCTAATATTTGATTACACTAATTTTGATCTATTTACAACCAATCAAGTGCATGTTACTAATATCAAATCATAAAACATATACAAAGTTCACAATTTAATTAACCAGATTGATAAGAACCTAAATTCATTGATCAAGTGAAAAGAGAACCAATCAAAAACATGTTTAAAACCAAATCAAAGATTACTAGATGATAAACATAAATTCAAGTGCAAATTACAATCTAACAATAAACACTTAAGAATCTGGAATCGGAAATGATAGAGAAATTAGCCACACATGGCCAAATCAAACTACAAATTAAACAAGTTTTGATCTTCAATTCAACTTACAAAATGCAAATTAAAGTGTTTCCAAAGTGCTAAGAAGTGGTATGATCTCCCAAAATCTCCCTCTTGAAGTCCCAAGTCGAAGTTCTGTCTAAATGTGCCAGGAACCAAAGATAAATCGGAAGTTACAATATCAAAATCCATCAGATCGCGTTACATGGCCCGTGTAACGTATGCATTGCTGTTATACGACCGTGTAATGGCTCCCTTGTGCTGATTTACATGCAAAACACGACCGCATAATGTATGCCTTGCCAAAGCGCGGGTCGTGTAATGCAGTACAAAATAGCCATTTTCTGATTTTCTTCATTTCTTCAATTTAGCTCCGAAAATTCCGAAACTTCACCGATAGCTTTCCCTTGAACATCCTTAGCATGCTCCAATCTTCAAATTACCCTGAAACATCCAAAAAATTTGGTGAAGTGTAGATAGATCCTCGATAATGTCCCTAAATGCAAAATGTATGAAAATTACACTGAAAATGCAATGCAATGCTATGAATAAACATGAAATTAACCTATGAAAAGGTGCAATATATGCTCCTAACAGATCTACAATCTCACCCATGTTCAAGACTTGTTGTCCACTTCCTTCTCCTTGCTAACACACCAAAAAGAGGTTACTTTAGGCACCTTCAAGCTCAAGAATCACTCTAAAAGGAACTAGGGTTTTAGAGACGTAAATGTCCAATCGACATAAGAGTTCTTAAATAGGGTTCAAGGTCCAAAAATTTGAGTTTCGACTTAAGCTACGTACGCCCCGCGTACGTGGTGCATGTCCGCATCCATGCCACCCTAGTATGCTAGGCGTACGCATATGTACGCCCAACATACGTAGGGACCTCCTTTATAACAATAAATTCATTCCAAGGATTAAAAGGTAAATACAATGTCACACTGATTTTTTTGACTTATTCATAGTTTTTTTCGAAAAGAAGAACCAAATTGATAGTTTGCCATTTTCTAAAATACATCTCTAAATATTAGTAAAAGAGAACCCTTAATTCACCAATAAAGCAATCAAGACCCTTGATTGTATTTCAATCATATGATTTTAACCATTAGATCAAATTGATGACATCATCTTCTCAAAATAGAATTCAAACATTTAATTATAGAATCTTTAAATTTACCAATTACATTAAATTATAGAATCTTTAATTATAGAATCTATTCATATTTAATTATAGAATCTATTCATAATTTCGAAAATATATTTCACAATTTGGGCATAATTACATGTCACACCGCCAAACCAGAATGGCGGAAACATTCGGGGGTGGATGACTTCACGTAGTACCATAACAATTGAATATTGTAAAGAAAGTAACACAACCATCATATATATAATAAAAACGCACATTGTTGCGTTATACATGATTCCAAAAGAATATTACAATATGATGATGTAAAATGTTTAATAATAAATGCCCTTAGCGTTCCTTCTTCAAAAGCCGGTAGTTACCTGTATTACTGATTCCCTGAGAAATACAAGTGGTTTCGAAAAAGTGTCAACAATAAAGTTGGTGAGTTCATAAGTGTTTCGTATTGAAAAGAATGTATTTATGGAAGAAAATCGATGAACGTGGTTTTCAGAAAATCCAATATTTTCCATATATAGTTTGAAAAGTTCCCAAAGTTGGAAGGCGTTAGTATCTTTCGTAATTGAATGATAAAGATAAGTTTGTACTCAAAATAATGTAAATACTGAATGCATGTATGAATCTCATAAATCAAGCTTGTTTTTATACTTTTGTGTGAGTCTTATAACCATACTATTGACACAGACTGCCTGTAACAACATTCTTCAGGTGTTGTAGTGTTATGACTTTTGTCACCCCAGACCTGCCGGTCTAACTATAGCTAACAGTTTAGGTGCGGGGTTGTCAATCCCGTATAGATCTATACACAAGTATCACGCTCTCCCTCCAAGAGATTATGGCTTATAATACAGGACTTGAAATGCATACATAAATGTACGTTGAAGTTTGAATATCTCACATCACTTAGTATAAATAGATTTACGATAAGAAAGTATTTATTTCACTTTAGAAGAAAGTATTTCGTTTTTCAAGATGTATACGTAAGAATGTATGAATAACTCGCAAACTATACCCATTATAGTTTTTCAAAAAGTATGTTCCATTTGATGAAAATAACTTGGTGATATACTAAACTTTATACGTAAAGTAAGATGTTGGTATCAAATAATAATAAGATAGATGTTGCATTTATATAAAATGATACGCTTTCTTGTATTGTACTTGTATTTCCCCCCTAAAACATCAAAAGACTTGAAAAGTAGGGGTATGAACTCACTTGTTCGGTTTGAAGAGAGTGGGACTAGAGTCGAGCAGAACTTCAACCGCGGCAAGCTGCATCTTCGAGCTTCTCGGGGATCTCGGTAGCGTAGAACCTTCGTCGGGGGCTCAGGTGCGGAAATCGAGGGTGTCAGGATGGCCTCTGGTGCTTGCAAGTGTGTGAGAGTAAGTGTGGGTTTGAGAAATGTGTGCTAAAATCCAAAGCTTATGCCTTCTATTTATAGGGCTGAAATTGCGAGTACGCTGGGTGTACTACCGGAGTACGCTGGGTGTAACTTTGCGTCATGGCTTACGACTCGAGTCTAGCTAGGTGTAGAGCTTCAGCCGATGGGACTCGACCCTGCACCTGAGTACGCTGGGCGTACTCCTGAATTATGCTGGGCGTAATCCTGGCTTCTATCTTCTAAATTCCGTAACTTTCGCGTACGGGCTCCGTTTTTCGCGTTCTTTATATCCACGCGTAGGTGAGATTATGTTCTACAACTTTCATTTAGACTCCGTCGGCTAGTTTTGACTTTATTTTTAATGCTATGTTTTTAATAGGTCGGGCTGCTAAAGTTCGTTAAAAATTCATAGTTTCTTTATCCGACGTCGGTTTTCGTTTGTCTTTTTATCATCTTACTCCTATTGTGGAGACCTTTAACTTTCGTTTAGGTTGCATTAGCTAAATATCACTCGGTCTTCAATTCGAGTTTTTAGCCCTCTACTACTGTTACGAAACTTAGAAAATTCGTAACTTCTTCATACGAGGTCCAATTTGGGCGATCTTTTTATGTACGTTTACAGTTTAACGAACTCTACAACTTTTGTTTAGATACTTAAGGCTAAAATGCATTTTATTGTAATTTCACTTTTTACGTTAAATAGTGTTTTACCGGATGTGTCGTAAATATTTGAGTGGTTATAGTTTCTTCAATATAACCCGGTTTCGAATGTTCTTTATGTTTTTGGAAACCTTGGCACGATATCTAACATTTGATGCATTCCAATTAAAATATTTGAACACTTTATTTTTTTGAGGTGAATTTCGTTGATTCCAAATAGTTTTCGTTGTATTTGACTTTTGAGTGTTACATTGCTTTTGGAAAAATATAGGGTTGTCACATCATCCCCCCATTAGGGGAATTTCGTCCCGAAATTTAATCTAAGACTGAGTTCACGGGTTAGGGAAGAGATATGGGTACTTTTGTTTAATCTGATCCTCACGTTCCCAGGTGTATTCAGGTTCTCGCTTGGCGTTCCAGCGGACCTTTACAATAGGTATGCGACTCTGTTTAGTCCTTTTAATTTCCCGATCCATGATCTCTACTGGTTCTTCCACGAATTGGAGATTCTCATTTATTGCAAGTTCGTCTAGAGGGATGACAAGGGTCTCATCGGACAAGCACTTCTTTAGGTTGGATACGTGAAAGGTAGGGTGTACGTTATGGGGTTCCTGAGGTAATCGAAGTTTGTAAGCCACCGGACCGATCCTGGCAAGGATCTCGAATGGTCCAATGTATCTTGGGTTCAGTTTCCCATGCTTTCCGAAACGTATTAACCCTTTCCAGGGCGATACTTTTAGTAGGAAACGGTCTCCAACCTGGAATTCCAAGGGTTTCCGTCTTTTATCCGCATAACTCTTTTGTCTGTCCCTTGATGCTTTCAGTTGTTCCCGGATCTGAACAATCTTCTCCGTAGTTTCCCTTATGATTTCTGGCCCAGTGAGCGTGTTGTCTGTTTCTTGTCCTTTTGCTAGTTGTGTGTCCCCCACTTCAGCCCAACACAGAGGTGATCTGCATTTACGGACGTAGAGGGCTTCAAACGGGGCAACCTTGATGCTAGTGTGGTAGCTATTGTTGTACGAGAACTCGACCAAGGGTAGATGGGTGTCCCATGCTTTGCCAAAATCGATTACGCAAGATCTCAACATATCTTCTAGGGTTTGTATGGTCCTCTCACTCTGGCCATCAGTTTGTGGGTGATAAGCAGTACTCATGTCTAGTCTTGTTCCTAGAGATTTTTGCAGCGACTGCCAGAACCTTGAGGTGAATCTACTATCTCGGTCCGAGATAATGGATATGGGCACACCATGCAGCCGTACGATCTCTCTGAGATATGTACTAGTTAGTTTCTCCAATTTATTCGTTTCTTTGATCGGTAGGAAGTGCGCTGATTTAGTTAACCTGTCGACGATTACCCAGATGGTGTCGAGTCCGCTTGCAGAGGTGTTGGCAGAGGTGTTGGCTGTGTTCTTCCTTGCTTCTTGAATAAATGAGTATATCATCTATGAAAACGATCACGAATTTATCCAGGAAGGGACGACATACCTGGTTCATCAAGTCCATGAACACTGCTGGTGCATTTGTCAATCCAAAGGGCATCACTACAAACTCGTAGTGACCATAGCGTGTTCGGAATGCCGTTTTGGGGATGTCTCCTTCCAGCATTCGTAGTTGGTGATAACCGGATCTTAGATCGATTTTTGAGAAGTAGCTTGCTCCCTGTAGTTGATCGAACAAGTCGTCTATGCGTGGCAGGGGATATCGGTTCTTGATCTTGAGTTTGTTCAGTTCCCGGTAATCGATGCACATGCGAAAAGATCCTTCCTTCTTCTTTACGAATAGGACCGGTGCTCCCCATGGTGAGAAGCTTGGTCTGATGAAGCCCTTGCTCAGCAACTCATATAATTGACTGGACAGTTCCTGCATCTCGGCTGGGGCTAGATGGTAAGGCGACTTTGCTACTGGAGTAGCTCCGGGGATTAAGTCGATTCTGAACTCGACTTGGCGTTCTGGTGGGATTCCTAGGAGATCTTCTGGGAAGATGTCTGGGAAGTTGTAGACTTCCGAAATGTCTTTAATGTTCTTCGGTTCTTGTTTCTGGTCTACTACGTGGGTGTAGTGACAAAGAACATGGTTTGGCATGCGGAATTAAAGCTTGCACAATTGAACATGGTGATTTGGGTGTTTAAGAGATATATTGAATGTATATGGTGTTACAAAAAGGATCTAGATCTAGACTATATAAATAACACACACTTACACACTCACTTTTACATCTCTCAAGCACACCTCTACAAGTGGTATGAACCCACTATTTATAGAGGTGTTTATATGTCTCTCTCTCACTCTCTATCTCTCATGTGTCATAAGGCAAATACTCCACATGCAAGTGGGTTTTTACAAAATGTCAAACATTACAAAGTCATTCATGGAAAACTTTGTACCCTAACATTCTCCCCCTCAAAGTTAGGAATGAATGACCCACTTCAAATCTTCCAAAGTCAAGCACTACGCGGTTCGAGCCTCAAAGGTGACACATGTCGAAACGAACTTTAATCTTCAATTTTTCTATGATTCTTCAATTTGGGCTCTAGGATGTGAGACCATACAATCCGAGCAGCAACGAATGATTAACTCCAAATAATCACCCCAAAGTTGCGCATAAAAACACACCCCAAAAATCTTCAATAAACCAAACCCATTTCGAATACATCACTTCCGAACTTCCAATTGCATCATCTCGTGGCTTCAAAACTTCAAGATCACTTCGGTCTTCAAATCCGCGTAATATGAAAAATTCAAGTTCGAATTTCCATATAAAACTTCTCCCCCTTTTTATAATCGAAATTTGATTATAAAACTCCAAAGGAAAAAGAAGGTGCTCTATTTGGAAATTTTCATATCAAAACTCCCCCTTAACATGTGGCATAAACTTTGTGCTTCAATCCGGAAAATCCAAAAAATAATCAATTTTTATCTTCGTTCACGGATCGCCTTTGACAAAATTTCTCAAAAATGGGTAGAATTTGTCAATTTCAAAATTCTGCAGTGACCCGTTGCGCCAAAAATAGTCAAATATGCGAAACACATCCCCATTTGCAAAACTGGGTAGAATGTGTAAATTCGCACAAACTGCAGGAACCAGATTTGAAAATATTCCAATTTCTCAAAAATTTTACCCAAAATGTGAAACTGGGTAAAATTTTCATCTTGCGAAGACTGTAGGGATGTGAAATGAAAATTCTGCATTTTTGTCATTTTATAATCCCATTTTGCGAAGTTGGACCATTTGTATTATTTCGTGAAAAGATCAGGGGCCAAATGCGAAACTATTTACTTTCTTCTTCATTGAACGAGTGCTTCACATATTCATTCGCACACCCTTCGCATCTTTCATCCAATATAACGAATTATGCGAAATTGATTGAGACCCAAATGCGAAACCGATTTTTATACACTCAAATGCGAAGAGAAGTTAGAAACCCAGATGCGAACTCAACTTTGAGTCACTCATATGTAAACTGTTCTTGATCTCAAATGCGAATATCACCATTTCATAACAAAATACGAATGACCATTTTGTTTGACTTCCAAATTGCAAATCCTATTACATCCTTATACCCATCGATTGTTCGCATATCATTCACAATCCAAGTTTCATTCATCAAAACAAACCTTCAATTCACAACAAGATTTATATGCGAACCCAAATTTAAGAACCAGATGCGAATGGATGCTATCATCACACCAAAGACTTCGATTAAATGACACCAAAATCGAATTCGTAACTCAAAAATCATCCAAACTCAATATCGATTCCAAGTACAGACTTCGACTATGGAAATCAAATAAACCCAATAATCGACTCCAAATGTTCGAATATTCGCCCCAACTCCAAAATCACCAAACTCAATATCGATTTTTAGGAATCTGTCACACCCCAAAACCACGAACGGCGGAAACGTTCAGGGGTGGAGGACGTCATGTACAGTATCACAACAGTGTAATATAATAAACAAGCAACAACATCATCCATTGCATTATAAGTAAAGTTTTAATACATGTGTGTTCTTTCATTGTAATAAGACACCAAAAATATACAATCAAAATAAAAGACAAGACTTGTCTGCTTCGTCTTCTCAATACCTGGCCACCGTACTTGTCTACTGATGACCTGAGAATAAAAGATATTTTTAAAGAGAGTATCAGCTTTAAAGCTGGTGAATTCATAAGTAATTAAGTGTCATTGTCTTGCTTATGAAAAATCTGTTATGAAGGCCATGTAAACCTTTAAATGAAAATGTTGATGTAAGTATGAAAACCCTAGAAAATCCCTTATTTTCTATCAGTTTGAGATGTAGTCTTCTACCAAGACCCGAATGTTTTGTTATGACAATGTAGTCTTCTACCAAGACCCGAATATTTTGTTATGACAATGTAGTCTTCTACCAAGACCCGAATGTTTTGTAAGTAAATGATAGTTTTTCCTTTAATTGTTTAGTACTAAAGTACTTAGTCTAACTCATCGTTTATGTGAAAGTATCACAAAATAAAGTAAACAGGAAAATGTACTACTGTAAGTGTTGTCACTGGGTACTAGGACTAACACAACATCGCATTAAGCGAAATATGTAACCTAATGAACATCCGAAGATTGTCCAGAAAAGTAATAATGTAAGTGTCATCGCTGGGTACTAGGAGTAACACAACATCGCAATAAGCGAAAAGTATAACCTTATGAACAATCTAAGATTGTCCACTTGTCCTCTGTAGCAGCACCAGGTGGGTGGAGGGGTTAGCCCCGGTTATCGATCTACCTAGTATAAGTAGTAACCTTAGACCTCCGTAGATGGTCATCGACCACTGGTGCTAATCAGTGGGGTTCGGAATGGTAAGTCCCGCCGAGATATCCCATTGAACCGGGATAGGAAAGATAATTTACATAGAAAGTACTAATAAATCATACTCGTAGTTCTAAGTACAAGTATCCAGGTAAGTGAATACAAGATAATGCACCTATGTAAAAGTGTTCCTGTATAGTATTCATGTATGTGTGTTCATGTAACAGGTAAGTATATGTAAACATATTCATGTATCAGGTAAGCATCTGTGTATGTACTCATGTGTCAGGTAATGTACTAGTATAGACTCATGAATGAACTGACTCTTGTGTGATTCCTTGTAATAGGAATAATGTTTGATATCTTCAAATTATCCCTATGATAATTTACTGAATGGTAATTAGTTGTTCAAGTAGGTTTATACACTCTTACTACTCAAGGGTGTGAGAAACTAAATGAAAGATGTAAACTATAACATCAATACATATATAAGAATATAAGTGTATATGCATAGTTTAGTTCAAGAATGTAAAATGGTTTTGTAAGACATCTTATGGGTTTTGAACAATAATTAACAATGACTTGATGTCATTTTAATAAACATTTCAAAAGTAAAACATTTGATAACAAAGTATTTTTAAGATTTAAAACTATTTCATGCATCACATTTTGTAGTATGTGAAATCTGTTAAATGACAAACACAGTTATAAAATACATATCAATGATTTAATAACATGTTTGTTTCTACTTGTATCCCCCCCTTTTAAAGCATTTAAAATCATTTAAAACATTGATTAGGGGTATGAACTCACCTGTAGTTGGTAGTTTAGATGAACTGGACGGTGTATGATTGTTAGGTGTCAAGTGAGGACTTGTACACACACTACGATCCTAATGAACATATAATCATACATATATGCACTCAATCAGTCTCAAATTACTAATTGATGATGTTAAGACATCCTAGACATAATAAACACTTTATATAAGTGTTTTAAGTCCTAAGGATTGCATCTAAGCTATTGTGGGACAAGGCACTTGTGTTTAGGGTTCCAAAGGACCCCATATATGAGTTTACTCCCCATATACCATCACACATGGAGTTTACGGTTGTAAACTATTGAGTTTACGGTCGTAAACTCCCAACCATGGGTGTATTGTGTGTTTTGAAGTTCCAAATGATTCCTAGAATTATTCCAACTTGGTGGTTAAATTCTCGGAAGGGTTTAAGGCATAGAAACACTTCATTTAGGAGTTTACGGCCCTAAGGCCATTTCCCTTAGACTTTGCGGCCGTAAACTCTTATGTATGGGTGTTTTTGATGCTTTCAAGTCTCTTGCACATGTGGTATAGGTTCTAGGCTTTTATTCCAAGCATATGAAGACCCTTGACACACTTTGGTGTCCTTAAAATCATGTTTACGGCCCATGAACCATGTCATGGCCGTAAACTCATCTTTAAATGTGTTATTGATGTGATTAAGGCCTTAGATTAAATGGCAACAAGTCTAGTTAAAAGTCTAAGGCTTTAGGTGCCTTAAAAGCACCATTTTGAGCTTGAATTTGGAGTTCACGAACTAAGATACTCTTGGGCCGTAAACTCCCAAACTTGGGTGATTCTTGTTTGATTTCATGTCCCTAATACACATATAAATTAGTATAAGGCAGTAGCATAACACAAGGGTCGGTCTCGGCTTTGTTTCGAGAGTTTACCGCCCAAGAACACCTTGGGGAGTAAACTCCTAAATCTAGCGATTTAGCCTTCTAAATCATGTTATAAACACATATTAAGCTTTTTAACACTACTAGAAAGAGGTACTCATGATTTGGGATAAAAACCCAAAGATCCGTGAGAGAGAAAATGGCTTTTCTCTAGTTGGAAATGCGAATAATGAATGAATTTGGTTCAGAATTCTATTTATAGTCATGAGATATTTTTGGCAGAAAATATTTTTATTCCCGAAATGACCTGTAATATAATAGAGTGATGGAATAATAGAGTTGCACTAAACCCTAGTGCATCCACTCTCCTAATATCTCCTGAAGTGTAAACCCTGACGCATTCAAACTTAAACGAAAAAGTATGAAAATTAACTGTGACTGTTATAACTTCTATTGAATTGATACTGTTTGTACAGAATGGAAATTTCGGGTTGTCACATCATCCCCCCGTTAGAAGGATTTTCGTCCCGAAATTAGAATTTAAGCAAGTAAGAAATTACACATAACTAAGCGAAAAGATGAGGGTATTTCAGCTTCATCTGATCCTCTCGTTCCCATGTGAATTCCAGTCCACGCTTTGCGTTCCAGCGCACCTTCACTATCGGGATACGACTCTGCTTTGTTTGCTTGACCTCTCGGTTCATGATCTCTGCTGGTTCCTCCACGAAGTTGAGGCTCTCGTTGATCTCGATCTCGTCGAGTGGAATAACAAGAGTCTCGTCGGACAGACACTTTTTCAAGTTCGAGACGTGGAAGGTAGGATGTACGTTACTGAGTTCGTGTGGTAGATTGAGTTTGTAAGCTACAGGGCCGATTCTTGCGAGAATCTCGAAAGGCCCTATGTATCTTGGATTGAGCTTCCCATGCTTCCCAAAGCGTATCAAGCCCTTCCAGGGTGAGACCTTCAGTAGGACTCGGTCGCCCACCTGGAATTCCAATGGTTTCCTTCGCTTGTCAGCGTAGCTTTTCTGTCGGTCTCTAGAGGCTTTCAATCGTTCACGAATTTGAACGATCTTCTCTGTCGTTTCCCGAATGATCTCCAGACCCGTGAGAGTGCTTTCGGGAACTCGTCCCTTAGCTAACTGGGTATCACCCACTTCAGCCCAGCACAGAGGGGATCTGCACTTTCGGCCATAGAGGGCCTCGAATGGAGCTGCCTTTATGCTCGTATGATAACTGTTGTTATAGGAAAATTCAACAAGGGGTAAATGGGTATCCCAAGCTTTTCCAAATTCAATCACACAGGCACGCAACATATCTTCTAAGGTTTGGATAGTTCTCTCACTTTGCCCGTCGGTCTGTGGATGGTAGGCTGTACTCATGTCCAGCCTAGTTTCTAGGGAACTTTGTAATGATTGCCAGAACCTCGAAGTGAATCTACTATCTCGGTCCGAGATGATAGATAAAGGAACACCGTGCAACCTTACAATCTCCCTAATGTAAGTTCTGGTAAGTTTCTCCATCTTGTCTGTTTCTTTGATTGGCAAGAAGTGTGCAAACTTGGTCAGTCTATCGACGATGACCCATTTGGAATCAAGTCCACCCGTCATCTTGGGAAACTTGGTTATGAAGTCCATAGTGATCCGCTCCCGCTTCCATTCTGGTATCTCCGGTTGCTGCAGGAGACCGGAGGGTTTCTGGTATTCGACCTTGACCTTTGCGCAAGTAAAGCATTTACTCACGAAGGTAGCAATATCTGCTTTCATGTTAGGCCACCAGTATAACTTTTTAAGATCCAGATACATCTTATCTGAACCCGGGTGGACGGAATAACGAGTTTTGTGAGCTTCGGTCATGACCATGTCTCTGAAGCCACCGTGTTTCGGTGTCCAGATCCGATCCATGAGGTACAACGCTCCGCCACCCTTGACTTCCAAGTTCTTATCCATCCCTCTAAGGGATTCACCAGCCATGTTTTCAGGTTTCAAAGCGTTGAGCTGAGCCTCCTTTATTTGCATGGACAAGTGTGAATGGATGGTTAGAGTCAAAGATTTGACCCTACGACCAGAATATTCTTTCCGACTTAGGGTGTCGGCTACTACATTGGCTTTACCTGGATGATAACGAATATCGCACTCGTAATCACTGAGTAGCTCGACCCACCGTCGTTGTCTCATGTTGAGCTCCTTCTGGTCGAAAATGTGTTGCAGACTCTTATGGTCTGTACAGATCGTGCTTTTTGTACCGTACAGGTAATGTCGCCAGATCTTCAGAGCAAACACAACTGCTCCTAGTTCAAGATCGTGGGTGGTGTAGTTAACCTCATGTGTCTTTAGCTGTCTCGAGGCATAGGCTATGACTTTACCTCGCTGCATCAGAACACATCCGAGCCCTTGATTTGATGCGTCGCAATAGACCACGAAGTCTTCTATCCCTTCGGGGAGGGACAGTATTGGTGCGGTGCACAAGGCTCGTTTGAGCATTTGGAACGCTCTTTCTTGTTTCTCTTCCCAGCCAAAGGCTACGCCCTTCTGGGTCAGTGTTGTAAGAGGTTTTGCTATGCGGGAGAAGTTCTGAATGAACCTGCGATAGTAGCCAGCTAGACCTAGAAATTGACGAATTTCAGTAGGTGTCTTTGGTGCTGGCTAGTTCTCGATGGCCTTAATTTTGGAAGGGTCCACGTGTATACCCTCTTCGCTAACAACATGGCCCAAAAATTCGACTCGTCGAATCCAAAATTCGCACTTGGAGAACTTCGCGTAGAGCTTCTCCGATTGCAATGTTTCTAAGATTTTACGGAGATATTGGCTATGTTCCTCCTTAATTCGAGAGTAGATGAGTATGTCATCAATGAAGACGATGACGAACTGATCCAAGTAAGGACGACACACCCAATTCATCAGATCCATGAATACTGCGGGCGCGTTAGTTAATCCGAACGGCATCACTACAAACTCGTAGTGCCCATAACGAGTTCGAAAGGCTGTCTTGGGAACATCCTCCTCTAACACTCGTAGTTGGTGATATCTGGATCGTAGATCTATCTTCGAGAAGTAGTTGGCTCCTTGAAGTTGATCAAATAAATCATCAATGCGGGGCAAGGGATAACGATTTTTAATGGTATGTTTGTTGAGTTCTCTATAGTCGATGCACCTGCGAAACGATCCATCTTTCTTCTTGACGAACAAGACCGGTGCTCCCCATGGTGAGAAGCTTGGTCGAATGAATCCCTTCTTGAGAAGTTCGTTAAGTTGACTGGAAAGTTCCTGCATTTCAGCTGGTGCCAGACGATAAGGAGATTTGGCTACTGGGGTAGCTCCTGGCACTAAGTCGATTCTGAACTCGACTTGGCGTTGCGGTGGTAAACCGGGAAGTTCTTCTGGGAATATGTCGGGAAAGTCGCGTACTTCTGGGATGTTCTGAATGTTTTTCGTTTCTTGACTTGTATCAACGACGTGTGCGAGGAATGCATGGTACTCATTTCGCAAGCACTTCTGGGCTTGAATGCATGAAATGATGCGAAGGCTCGTACTAGGTTTGTCGCCGTAGATAATTAAGGTTTCGTTGTTAGGAAGGTTAAGACAAACTGCTTTTTCAAAGCACATAATGTCGGCACGAAGAAGACTCAACTAATCCATTCCGATGATAACGTCGAAACATTTAATTGGGACTGACATGAGATCTATCTTGAAAGTATGGCTATCTAAAGTTAAGGTACAACCTATGTATATGCAGTTTGTACTCTCTGTTTTCCCGTTAGCCATTTCTGCCGTGAATGAACTATCTAATGCA
This sequence comes from Lactuca sativa, assembly GCF_002870075.4. NCBI lineage: Eukaryota > Viridiplantae > Streptophyta > Magnoliopsida > Asterales > Asteraceae > Lactuca > Lactuca sativa. Next base: position 303,262,023 of record NC_056630.2, on the reverse strand, counting down.
CATGGTTTTTGTTTAAGAAGGTGTGCAAATTTGTGACTTACGAAACTTCTCTCCGCTCCACTGTCGAAAAGTATGCAAGCATATGAGTTATCAAGGAGGAACGTACCAGTAACTATCGTAGGATCAACTACTGCTTCCTCGTGGCTTAGGGCCATAACTCTTCCTACTCCGCCAGCCGTTCCTGCTTTAGGGCAATTCCTATTGTAGTGGCCCACTTTGCCACAACCGTAGCAAGCTTGGCCCATACCGGCGTTAGGAACCTGGGCGGTTTGAGCTGTTGGAGCCTGACAGAAACGGGTTGTGTGCCCTTTCCTGTTGCAGTTGGTGCATTGCATCTCCCTACAAGGCCCGCGGTGGTGGAAGCTACATTTGTTGCACTTCGGGAGAGATCCAGCATAAGTTTTTGCTGGTAAGGGGTTCGCAGGGACAACGGGAGTCACTGTGGCAGCATTGATTGCCACAAGTTGTTGTCTCTTGGAAGGTCCTTGCGAAGCCCTCCCTTTTCCTCTTAGACCACCCTTTCTTGTTGTTGTCGGGGTTGGACTTTTGAGGTACGGGTGTAGGGATTGTTGGGTTCCGAGGTTTCCGGTGATCGATGAGAGATTGTGCCAGTTCCTTAGCGCTATCAAAGGTAATAGGCCTGGAAGCGATCACACTTGACTGGATCTGGGGCGACAGTCCCCAGATATATCTCTCTATCTTTTTGCTCTCAAGAGAAACCATATCAGGGCATATGTTCGCCAGATCACAGAACCTATTTGTGTAGGTCGTGATGTCGGATCCAACCATTTGAAGACCCCAGAACTCCTGCTCGAGTTTTTGTATTTCACCTCGAGGACAGTATTCTTTCATCAGCATGTCTTTTAGCTTTTCCCAGCCGATGAAATACGCCACCACCAAAGTCAGATACTTAACATGGCCGTTCCACCATGATAATGCTCTGTCAGAGAAGGTACAAGCTGCGAACTTGACCTTGTTGCCTTCTTGGCATCCGCAGATCTCGAAGACAGATTCCATCTTCTCAATCCACTGCCTTAACACCATAACCCCACCAATACCATTGAAGCTGCGGGGTTTGGCATTTGTGAAGTCCTTGTAGGTGCATTCCCGAGAGTGTCCATGGCTTTCGCCATGGTTGGAGGGAGGTGCACCAGATCCCGATCCACTAGGGATAGGAGCATTGATTGCTGACACAGCAGCTGCAACCGCCGCTGTGAAAGCTGCCTGGAACATGTTGGCATTGAAAGGATTCAGTGGTTGAAGAGGTTCAGGTTGTGGTGGAGGTGGTGGTATCGGTGCTTCGTTGTTTGGGTTACGTCTTGTACTTCTACGTGGCGGCATATTTAACTATACGTTTAAAAGATGATGACATGGATAAGAATAAATGAACAGTGAATGTGTTTCATGGACTAACTACCCATAGCCCAACAACAGAATGAATAGAATGACTAAATGAAGAAGATAGCATTTGGATAATAATTTCCATAAGATTAGATATCTGTCAATAATACTGGAATTACAGATGTAACAAGTTCGGGAAAAATGGCCTAGAAGTAGGCCTTACATCAACCAAGATGGAAAATTTTGACAGAATTAAGATTAGATCAATACCTAACAGATCTAAGATTTATAAAGACTGGAAATTAGACCAAACTTTTACATAAACTAGGTTATATCCAAAAGATGAGTCGAAGAGATTCTATCGGCGACGAGAACTGCTAGCATGAGTTCTTGATCCCGACAGTAGACATTCCATGTCCCTCATACGCCTGTCAGCTCTCACTTGCTGAGCTCGAAGTTCCCTAACTTCAACTTGAGTTTCAGCAAGTTCCCTCTGCAGATTTGCGTTGCGAACCAGAGTCCTTTCATGAGCAGACTCTAGTTGGCGAATGTGGACAGTGTTAACGCCAGAGTTGGTTTCAATCTCCACGACCCGGTTAATAGTTGCCTGACCCAGTATCGTGTTTCTGGAAATTCTACGAACCATGATGGGTAGGACCTTGTCAGCAGAACCTCCTTCAGTGAGGTTGTAGAAGCTTCGGTCTCCATTGTAGGGAATGGGTTGACCTTGTTCCTGGCTCCATCTAGCCAACTTAGTGGCCCACAGAGGCATGGGTCCTTGAAACGCGGGACGGGGGTTCAGGTTTGGGTTTTGAGCAGCTGGGGGTAGGTTGTTGACTTCAGGCTCTGAGTCAGAACTATCGGAAAAACCCTCAGCATGGTGATCATCCAAAGGGATTGGGTGATCATCTTCTGGTTCTGCCTCTAGCCAACCAGTATTGCCTTGGTTCAGGAAGTACGGATCGCCATGGTGAAATCCAGCCATTTTTAATCTACGCGAGAAAAGGGATATAAGAAATAGCTAAATAGACGAACCGAATAAGATAATTACAGTAAGACCAAATACCCCTATGATATTTCTTTATGGTTATGTTGGTAAGTTTTTAAACTTGTTGCCATATCACAACCATTCTTGGGCATATGCTAATCACTCCTCGGACCAGCATAGTTGATCAGGCTATGCCATTCCCAAGACTGACAATATATCCCCAGGCTTACTTGTGATATTCAACAATCGTAATACTTTTGTACTTGTCGTTGTGACACCGATTTTAGTATGAATGCAGGCACGTATACTTACTTAAATATTTTATTATTTAAAAGTATAACTCTGAGACAGAGTGTTTTAATCCCCACGTATTTATAGTTAGTATATCTTTTATGGGTTGATATACTATATTCACTATAAACAATGCTCTGATACCAATCTATCACACCCCAAAACCACGAACGGCGGAAACGTTCAGGGGTGGAGGACGTCATGTACAGTATCACAACAGTGTAATATAATAAACAAGCAACAACATCATCCATTGCATTATAAGTAAATTTTTAATACATGTGTGTTCTTTCATTGTAATAAAACACCAAAAATATACAATCAAAATAAAAGACGAGACTTGTCTGCTCTGTCTTCTCAAAACCTGGCCACCGTACCTGTCTACTGATGACCTGAGAATAAAAGATATTTTTAAAGAGAGTATCGACTTTAAAGCTGGTGAATTCATAAGTAATTAAGTGTCATTGTCTTGCTTATGAAAATTTGTTATGAAGGCCATGTAAACCTTTAAATGAAAATGTTGATGTAAGTATGAAAACCCTAGAAAATCCCTTATTTTTTATCAGTTTGAGATGTAGTCTTCTACCAAGACCCGAATATTTTGTTATGACAATGTAGTCTTCTACCAAGACCCGAATGTTTTGTAAGTAAATGATAGTTTTTCCTTTAATTGTTTAGTACTAAAGTACTTAGTCTAACTCATCGTTTATGTGAAAGTATCACAAAATAAAGTAAACAGGAAAATGTACTACTGTAAGTGTTGTCACTGGGTACTAGGAATAACACAACATCGAATTAAGCGAAATATGTAACCTAATGAACATCCGAAGATTGTCCAGAAAAGTAATAATGTAAGTGTCAACGCTGGGTACTAGGAGTAACACAACATCGCAATAAGCGAAAAGTATAACCTTATGAACAATCGAAGATTGTCCACTTGTCCTCTGTAGCAGCAACAGGTGGGTGGAGGGGTTAGCCCCGGTTATCGATCTACCTAGTATAAGTAGTAACCTTAGACCTTCGTAGATGGTCATCGACCACTGGTGCTAATCAGTGGGGTTCGGAATGGTAAGTCCCGCCGAGATATCCCATTGAACCGGGATAGGAAAGATAATTTACATAGAAAGTACTAATAAATCATCCTCGTAGTTCTAAGTACAAGTATCCAGGTAAGTGAATACAGGATAATGCACCTATGTAAAAGTGTTCCTGTATAGTATTCATGTATGTGTGTTCATGTAACAGGTAAGTATATGTAAACATATTTATGTATCAGGTAAGCATCTGTGTATGTACTCATGTATCAGGTAATGTACTGGTATAGACTCATGAATGAACTGACTCTTGTGTGATTCCTTGTAATAGGAATAATGTTTGATATCTTCAAATTATCCCTATGATAATTTACTGAATGGTAATTAGTTGTTCAAGTAGGTTTATACACTCTTACTACTCAAGGGTGTGAGAAACTAAATGAAAGATGTAAACTATAACATCAATACATATATAAGAATATAAGTGTATATGCATAGTTTAGTTCAAGAATGTAAAATGGTTTTGTAAGACATCTTATGGGTTTTGAACAATAATTAACAATGACTTGATGTCATTTTAATAAACATTTCAAAAGTAAAACATTTAATAACAAAGTATTTTTAAGATTTAAAACCATTTCATGCATCACATTTTGTAGTATGTGAAATCTGTTAAATGACAAACACAGTTATAAAATACATATCAATGATTTAATAACATGTTTGTTTCTACTTGTATTCCCCCCCCCCTTTTAAAGCATTTAAAATCATTTAAAACATTGATTAGGGGTATGAACTCACCTGTAGTTGGTAGTTTAGATGAACTGGACGGTGTATGATTGTTAGGTGTCAAGTGAGGACTTGTACACACACTACGATCCTAATGAACATATAATCATACATATATGCACTCAATCAGTCTCAAATTACTAATTGATGATGTTAAGACATCCTAGACATAATAAACACTTTATATAAGTGTTTTAAGCCCTAAGGATTGCATCTAAGCTATTGTGGGACAAGGCACTTGTGTTTAGGGTTCCAAAGGACCCCATATATGAGTTTACTCCCCATATACCATCACACATGGAGTTTATGGTTGTAAACTATTGAGTTTACGGTCGTAAACTCCCAACCATGGGTGTATTGTGTGTTTTGAAGTTCCAAATGATTCCTAGAATTATTCCAACTTGGTGGTTAAATTCTCGGAAGAGTTTAAGGCATAGAAACACTCCATTTAGGAGTTTACGGCCCTAAGGCCATTTCCCTTAGACTTTGCAGCCGTAAACTCTTATGTATGGGTGTTTTTGATGCTTTCAAGTCTCTTGCACATGTGGTATAGGTTCTAGGCTTTTATTCCAAGCATATGAAGACCCTTGACACACTTTGGTGTCCTTAAAATCATGTTTACGGCCCATGAACCATGTCATGGCCGTAAAATCATCTTTAAATGTGTTATTGATGTGATTAAGGCCTTAGATTAAATGGGAACAAGTCTAGTTAAAAGTCTAAGGCTTTAGGTGCCTTAAAAGCACCATTTTGAGCTTGAATTTGGAGTTCACGAACTAAGATACTCTTGGGCTGTAAACTCCCAAACTTGGGTGATTCTTCTTTGATTTCATGTCCCGAATACACATATAAATGAGTCTAAGGCAGTAGCATAACACAAGGGTCGGTCTCGACTTTGTTTCGGGAGTTTATCGCCCAAGAACACCTTGGGGAGTAAACTCCTAAATCTAGTGATTTAGCCTTCTAAATCATGTTATAAACACATATTAAGCTTTCTAACACTACTAGAAAGAGGTACTCACGATTTGGGATAAAAACCCGAAGATCCGTGAGAGAGAAAATGGCTTTTCTCTAGTTGGAAATGCGAATAATGAATGAATTTGGTTCAGAATTTTATTTATAGTCCTGAGATATTTTTGGCAGAAAATATTTTTATTCCCAAAATGACCTCTAATATAATATAGTGATGGAAAAATAGAGTTGCACTAAACCCTAGTGCATCCACTCTCCTGATATCTCCTGAAGTGTAAACCCTGACGTATTCAAACTTAAACGAAAAAGTCTGAAAATTAACTGTGATTGTTATAACTTCTATTGAATTGATACTGTTTGTACAGAATGGAAATTTCGGGTTGTCACAAAATCGAAATTGAATAAAAAACATCACACTTCGCATTTCATTCAACCACTTGTTCATCCAATTTCATGAATTTGACCGTCAAACACAACTGATTTCAACTTTCGTTAGTTTGACTTCAAAGTCAACAAATCATAAACATGATTTCGATGATTTTGGGGTCAGATTTCCATTCAAACATATTTTTCAAACTGTTCTTCATACCCCAACTTACTTCTCGATCGAATGTTGTTCGACCCAAAATTGTTTTCATCGATCCATCGACTCCAATCATGCGAACAGTACTGAATTCCAAAATCGACTTCTCGCACATCAAACTATTGAAATTGAAATACAGTCGATATTTGTTCATCTTTGATTTATTATCACTCAAAAATCAAAATTCGATTTCAACCGATTCTTCAATAATCGAACTCAATTTTGATTTTAATCGATCGATTCTGTGATTCGATTTTAGTTAAGATAATCGATTTCATCATATACAAATCATTTGAAATCAAATCTCACAAACAACAATCATTGATCGATTATTAAGAACAAGGAGATGAAAGTGGAACTCAAGAACGAATGATTTAAAGAACGAACGATGAAGAATTAAGATATCTGGAACTGAACGTACAACTAAGTGAAGCATGTGAACAAATCAACTGACCAAGGAGCAAATGATATCGGGTCAAAACAAATATTAATGGGCCACTAATTAATATGTGTCGAAACAGTGAATAATCTTTGTTTGGGCTCAATTAATATTGATTCGCATGAGTGGATTCAGATCAAAACAATTAGATTGGGCTCAAATCGGACATGAACAGTAAATTTTATTTTGTTTTTGGTTTGAGTTTGATCTAAACAAAAATTGATTGGATCAACAATGATGTTTGAAACGAATTAGATCCAATGAATCAAAACGATCAAAAATCAAGAACGCAAAGCACGAATCCAAATATTACGAGAGATCATAGAGAGAGACTCACCAAAATTGCTCAAAATTGGGACAAAAATTGCCAAACCGAGAATCGCTCTTCAATAATCACCTTGATCTTGAAGACCCGCTCTGATACCAATTGTAGTGACAAAGAACATGGTTTGGCATGCGGAATTAAAGCTTGCACAATTGAACATGGTGATTTGGGTGTTTAAGAGATATATTGAATGTATATGGTGTTACAAAAAGGATCTAGATCTATACTATATAAATAACACACACTTACACACTCACTTTTACATCTCTCAAGCACACCTCTACAAGTGGACAAACCCACCTTATATAAAGGTGTTTACATGTCTCTCTCTCACTCTCTATCTCTCATGTGTCATAAGGCAAATACTCCACATGCAAGTGGGTTTTACAAAAAGTCAAACATTACAAAGTCATTCATGGAAAACTTTGTACCCTAACAGTGGGATAGAAAGGCATGATATTCTTTGCGAATATATTTTCGTGCTTTAACACATGAGATGATTTGTAAATTTGTACTAGGTTTGTCACCATAAATGACAAGAGTTTCGCCGTTTGGCAGATTGAGGCGAACGGCCCTTTCGTGACAAAGTATATCGGCATGGTGAAGACTTAACCAGTCCATACCGATGATGACATCAAAACTTCTTATGGAAATGGGCATAAGATTGATTTGAAATAAGTGCTCGTTTAAATTTAATGTGCACCCTACGTACATATCACTTGCGCTTTCCGTTTTACCGTTTGCCATTTCTACAGTGAATATTTTATTGAGTGGTTGGGGTTTTTGATTAAGTAGGTGTTTGAATTTATGACTCACAAAACTTCTCTCCGCACCGCAATCAAAGAGTATGCATGCATAAATGTTGTCGAGGAGAAACGTACCCGTAACCACCGTGGGGTTAGCTATTGCTTCATTTTGTCCTATCGCCAGCACTCTCCTAACACCGCCAGTATTCTTTGCCTTGGGGCAATCCCTCTTGAAGTGCCCAGTTTCTCCACACCCATAACATGCCTGGCTTATTCCGGTACCAGGAACTTGAGTGATTGGTCGCGCCGGTGCCTTATAGAAACGGGCAGTGTGCCCTTTCCTGTCGCAGTTTTTATAGTGCATCTCGCGGCAATTACCGTGGTGATGGTAGTTGCATTTGCTGCACTTTGGCAGGTTTCCAGCATATTGTTTTGTTGGCGTAGGGTAGCAGGAGTTGTAGTGGGAGTAGTGGCGGCATGAACCGTCACCATTTGTTTCTTTGAAGATTCTTGCGAAGTTTGCCCCTTTCTCTTGTTCCAGAACTTCTTCTTGCTGTTGTTGTTGGCATTGTTATCGTTGTTGTTGTTCCCTTTGGTTGGTTCAGCGACGATAGCTGTAACGCCTTGACAGACACCATGATCAACGAGAGATTGCGCCAGTTCCTTGGTGCTATTGAATGTCATGGGTTTGGAGGCTAACACACTCCCTCGAAGTTGGGGTGATAGTCCCCAGATATACCTTTCCACATTTTGGCTTTCCAGGATCAACATTCCTGGGCAAAGTATTATCAAGTCACTGAACCTGTTGGTATAGCCCGTGATGTCCGAGCCTACCATCGTAAGGCCCCACAGTTCCTGTTCAAGCTTCTGAATCTCGCCTCTTGGGCAGTACTCTCGTAGGAGCATTCGTTTCAAGTTTTCCCAACCCATGGAGTTCGCCACCACTAGGGTTAGTGTCTTGACGTGGCCGTTCCAACACGTCAGGGCTCGTTCGGAGAAAGTAAAGGCGGCAAATTTTACTTTGCTTTCTTCAGGACATGCGCAAATTTTGAATACAGTTTCCGATTTCTCTATCCATTGGGATAGAGCCATCACTCCCCCAGTCCCATAAAAGGGAATAGGTTTTCCGTTGGTGAAGTCTTTGTAAGTACATACTCCGGAACGGCCTTGGCTTTGGCCAGTTGTAAAGCTGTTTGTTCCTCCTCCTGACCCGTCGTTGCTCATTTGAGCCATCGCTGCGGTTACAGCAGTGGTTACAGCAGTATGGAACATGGCGGCATCCATAATTGGAGGAGGTGGTGGAGGTGGTGTTGGAGCTGAGTTTCTACGTGCTGATCTACGAGGAGGCATGTTCTGGTAGAGAAATAATAATGAACACTATAAGTTTCTAATGATTTGACAATCGTGTGCTAGAGGGTTAGTTGTATCTTGTAATTTGTTTTGACTTTAGTTCAAAGTAGATATAACAATTTAGATAATCCATAAGTTTTGAGAGGTATGTAAAGAAGTACTTCATATTTATATATATGTCACACATACGGTGTGTTACATTATGCTTCGTATTTTAGGAAAATTTGACCTTTCTAGAGGTCTCCGATTACAAGTTCAAAGGAAATAAGAAAAACTTTATCCGAGGTCCTATTCTATATCAAAATTGTTGGAGTTGGGCAAGTTCTACTTGCGGCGTGTTGTGCGTTTGGAGCTAGTCTCGGCATCCGACTGTTTGACTCCCATTAGGCGCCTTTCAAGAACTGCTTGTTGTTCCTTCATCTCTCTTATTTCTGCCAGTGATGTCACCATTTGGTTTTGAAGCATTCCTGTGTGGAGTTGGGTACTTTCGTGTAGTCCGTCCACACGACGGATGTCTGCGGCGTTACCCTGTGTAGCAGCATTGACCTCACGGATTCTAGCTGCTTGCATGTCTGACTGGGAGTTCTGGGTGGCTATTGTGCCCACAAGGACGGGAAGTGCTCGATCGGCTGAGCCTCCTCCACTGACATTGTAAAAATCCCGACACATGCCGAAGGGAGGGCGTACACCTAGTTGACGGCTCCAATGGTGGAGGTGGCTTCCCCAAATGGGAATGGGACCTGGGTAATATGGTCTGACTTCGGGAGGACAAGGGACAGGAGGGTTGATTACTTCCGGCTCAGAGTCTATTCCATCAGTATCTTCTTCTTCCTCCTCGACCTCCTCGTCGACTTCGAATTCCTCTCCGACTTCAACTTCGAATTCTTCTTCGACTTCAACTTCGAATTCTTCTTCGACTTCCTCTTCGATTTCCTCCGGGTCTTCTTCTAGGTCTTCTTCTATCCATCCGTCGTTGCCTTGGTTTGGGTAGTAGGGATCTCCCGGTAAATGGAATCTGTCACACCCCCAAACCAGAATGGCGGAAACATTCGGGGGTGGATGACTTCACGTAGTATCACAACAATTGAATATTGTAAAGAAAGTAACACAACCATCATATATATAATAAAAACGTATATTGTTGCATTATACATATTTGCAAAAGAATATTACAATATGATGATATAAATGTTTAATGATAAACGTCCTTAGCATTCCTTCTTCAAAAGTTGGTGGTTACCTGTATTACTGATTCCCTGAGAAATACAAGTGATTTCGAAAAAGTGTCAACAATTAAGCTGGTGAGTTCATACCCCTACCTTTCAAGTCTTTTCATGTTACAGGGGGGAATACAAGTACAATACAAGCAAAAGTATCGTTTTATAAACATAAATGTAACATCTATCTTATGAATTATCGATACCAACATCTTTACGTATAAAGGGCTAGTATATCATCAAGTTATTTTCACTAAATGGAACATACCTTCTGAAAAACTATAATAAGTATAGTTAGCAAGTCATTCATACAGTTTTACATATACATCTTGAAAAACGAAATACTTTCAAATAAAGTAAAGTCTTTCTTATCGTAAATCTATTTATACTATGCAATGTGAGATATTCAAACTTCAACGTACTCTTATGTATGCATTTCAAGTCATGTACTATATACCCTAATCTCTTGGAGGGAGAGCGTGATACTTGTGTATAGATATATACGGGATTGACAACCCCGCACCTAAACTATTAGCTATAGTTAGACCGGCAGGTCTGGGGTGACAAATGTCATATCACTACAACACCTAAAGAATGTTGTTACAGGTAGTCAATGTTAATAGTATGGTTATAAAAGTCACATAAAAGTATAAAAACAAGTTTGATTTACGAGATTCATACATGCATTCAGTATTTACATTATTTTGAAATACAAAGTTTATCTTTATCATTTAAGTACGAAAAATACTAACGCACTTCAAATTTTGGGAACTTTTCAAACTATATATAGAAAATATTGGATTTTCTGAAAACCACACTCATCGATTTTCTACCAAAAGGACATACTTTTCAATACAAAACAGTCACACCCCCAAACCAGAATGGCGGAAACATTCGGGGGTGGATGACTTCACGTAGTATCACAACAATTGAATATTGTAAAGAAAGTAACACAACCATCATATATATAATAAAAACGTATATTGTTGCGTTATACATATTTGCAAAAGAATATTACAATATGATGATATAAATGTTTAATGATAAACGTCCTTAGCGTTCCTTCTTCAAAAGTTGGTGGTTACCTGTATTACTGATTCCCTGAGAAATACAAGTGATTTCGAAAAAGTGTCAACAATTAAGTTGGTGAGTTCATAAGTGTTTTGTATTGAAAAGTATGTCCTTTTGGTAGAAAATCGATGAGCGTGGTTTTCAGAAAATCCAATATTTTCTATATATAGTTTGAAAAGTTCCCAAAATTTGGAGTGCGTTAGTATTTTTCGTACTTAAATGATAAAGATAAACTTTGTATTTCAAAATAATGTAAATACTGAATGCATGTATGAATCTCGTAAATCAAACTTTTTTTTATACTTTTATGTGAGTTTTATAACCATAGTATTGATACTGACTGCCTGTAACAACATTCTTCAGGTGTTGTAGTGATATGACATTTGTCACCCCAGACCTGCCGGTCTAACTATAGCTAATAGTTTAGGTGCGGGGTTGTCAATCCCGTATAGATCTATACACAAGTATCATGCTCTCCCTCCAAGAGATTAGGGTATATAATACAGGACTTGAAATGCATACATAAGAGTACGTTGAAGTTTGAATATCTCACATTGCTTAGTATAAATAGATTTACGATCAGAAAGACTTTACTTTATTTGAAAGTATTTCATTTTTCAAGATGTATATGTAAAACTGTATGAATGACTTGCTAACTATACTTATTATAGTTTTTCAGAAGGTATGTTCCATTTAGTGAAAATAACTTGATGATATACTAGCCCTTTATACGTAAAGATGTTGGTATCGATAATTCATAAAATAGATGTTACATTTATGTTTATAAAACGATACTTTTGCTTGTATTGTACTTGTATTCCCCCCCTGAAATATGAAAAGACTTGAAAGGTAGGGGTATGAACTCACTTGTTTGGTTTGAAGAGAGTGGGGCTAGAGTCGAGCAGAACTTCAACCGCGGAAAGTTGCGTCTTTGAGCTCTTCGGGGATCTCGGTAGCGTAGAATCTTCGTCGGGGATTCGGGTGCGGAAACCGAGGGCGTTGGGACAGCTTCTGGAGCTTGAAAGTATGAGAGGGTGATTGAGAGTTTAGAGAAGGTGTGCTAAAACCCGTAGCTCATGCCTTCTATTTATAGTGCTGGAAAGGCAAGTACGCTGGGCGTACCACCGGAGTACGTTGGGCGTACGCGTTATGCTGGGAGTACTTCGGTTACGCTGGGCATAACTTTGCGCCATGGCTTACGACTCGAGTCTAGCTAGGCGTAGAGTTGCAACCGATGGGACTCAACCCTGCTCCTAAGTACGCTGGGCGTAATCCCAGCTTCCGTCTTCTAAATTCCGTAACTTTCGCCTACGAGCTCCGTTTTTTGCGTTCTTTATATCCACGCGTAGGTGAGATTATGCTCTACAAATTTCATTTAGACTCCATCGGCTAGTTTTGACTTTATTTTTAATGATATATTTTTAATTGGCCGGGACTGCTAAAGTCCGTTAAAAATTCATAGTTTCTTTATTCGACGTCGGTTTTCGTTTGTCTTTTTATCATTTTACTCCTATTGTGGAGATCTTCAACTTTCGTTTAGGTGGCGATAGCTAACTAACACTCGATCTTCAATTCGAGTTTTTAGCCCTCTACTACTGTTACGAAACTTAGGAAAATCATAACTTCTTCATACGAGGTCCAATTTGGGCGATCTTTTCATGCACGCTCACCATTTAACGAAATCTACGACTTTTGTTTAGATACTTAAGGCTAAAATGAATTTTATTGAAATTTCACTTTTTACGTTAAATAGCGTTTTAACGGTGTGTCGTAAATATACGAGTGGTTATAATTTCTTCAATATAACCCGGTTTTGAACGTTCTTTATGTTTTTGGAAACCTTGGCACGATATCTAATATTTGATGCATCCCAACTTAGATATTTAAACACTTTTATTTTTGAGGTTAATGTTGTTGATTCCAAATAGTTTTTGTTGTGTTTGACTTTTGAGTGATACATCGATTTTGGAAAATATGGGGTTGTCACATCATCCCCCTGTTAGGAAAATTTCGTCCCGAAATTTAATCTAAGATAAAGTTTACAGGTTAGGAAAAAGATGCGGGTACTTTTGTTTCATCTGATCTTCGCGTTCCCAGGGGTATTCAGGTCCCCGCTTGGCATTCCAGCGGACCTTTACAATGGGTATGCGGCTTTGTTTAGTCCTTTTTATTTCCCGATCCATGATCTCTACTGGTTCTTCTACGCATTGGAGATTTTCTTTTATCGCAATTTCGTCTAGAGGGATGACAAGGGTCTCATCGGACAAGCACTTCTTTAGGTTTGATATGTGGAAGGTAGGGTGTACGTTGTGGAGCTCCTGAGGTAATCGAAGTTTGTAAGCCACTGGACCGATCCTGGCAAGGATCTCGAATGGTCCGATGTATCTTGGGTTCAGTTTTCCGCACTTCCCGAAGCGTATTAATCCCTTCCAGGGCGAGACCTTTAGTAGGACTCGATCTCCAACCTGGAATTCCAAGGGTTTCTGTCTTTTATCCACGTAACTCTTTTGTCTATCCCTTGACGCTTTTAGATGTTCCCGGATCCGGACAATTTTCTCCGTAGTTTCCCTTATGATTTCTGGTCCAGTGAGTGTATTGTCTGTTGCTTGTCCTTTTGCTAGTTGAGTGTCCCCCACTTCGGCCCAACACAGAGGTGACCTGCATTTTCGGCCGTAGAGGGCTTCGAACGGGGTAGCCTTGATACTAGTGTGGTAGCTATTGTTGTACGAGAACTCGACCAATGGTAGATGGGTATCCCATGCTTTGCCAAAATCGATTACGCAAGATCTCAACATATCTTCTAGGGTTTGTATGGTTCTCTCACTCTGGCCGTCGGTTTGTGGGTGATAAGCAGTACTCATGTCCAGTCTTGTTCCTAGAGATTTTTGTAGTGACTGCCAGAACCTTGAGGTGAATCTACTATCTCGGTCCGAGATAATGGATATGGGCACACCATGTAGTCGTACAATTTCTCTGAGGTATGTCCTAGTTAGCTTCTCCAATTTAGCCGTCTCTTTGATCGGTAGGAAGTGCGCTGATTTAGTTAACATGTCGACGATCACCCAGATAGTGTCGAGTCCGCTTTCCGTTCTGGGTAGTTTGGTTATGAAATCCATGGTTATACGTTCCCACTTCCATTCGGGTATTTCTGGTTGTTGCAACAATCCTGAGGGCTTTTGGTATTCTACCTTGACCTTGGCGCACGTCAGACATTTACTCATGTAGGTAGCAATTTCAGCTATCATGTTCGGCCACCAGTACAATTTCTTGAGGTCGAGATACATCTTATCGGAGCCGGGGTGTATGGAGTATCGTGTTTTATGGGCTTTGTTCATGACGACTTCTCTGAATCTGCCAAACTTCGGCGTCCAGATCCGATCCATGAAGTAATGAACTCCATCATTCTTGACCTCAAACTTCTTATCCATTCCCCTTAAGGCTTCCCCTGCCACATTTTCAGATGTTAAGGCTTCTATTTGAGCTTCCTTGATTTGCGTGGACAGGTGTGAATGGATTGTCATGGTTAAAGACTTTACTTTGTGGCCTGAGTACTCCTTCCTGCTGAGTGCACCGGCCACCACGTTAGCCTTTCCGGGATGATATCGGATCTCGCATTCATAATCATTTAGTAGTTCTACCCACCGTCTTTGTCTCATGTTGAGTTCTTTCTGGTTGAGGATATGTTGAAGGATTTTATGGCCGGTGAAGATCGTAAATTTCGTGCCGTAGAGATAGTGCCTCCATATCTTTAGAGCGAAGACGACTGCTCCTAGCTCAAGATCGTGCGTTGTGTAGTTCACTTCGTGCGTCTTTAGTTGCCTTGAGGCGTAGGCGATGACCTTCCCTCGTTGCATCAGGACACACCCGAGTCCTTGATTTGATGCATCGCAATAGACCACAAAGTCCTCCGTTCCTTATGGCAAGGTTAGGATGGGCGTACTACATAAGGCTCGCTTTAGCATTTGAAACGTGGTGTCTTGTTTTTCTCCTCAGTCGAAGGTCACACTCTTCTGCGTTAGGGTGGTGAGTGGCTTGGCAATCTTGGAGAAATTTTGTATGAACCTTCGGTAATACCCGGCGAGTCCCAAAAATTGCCGGATTTCTGTAGGGGT
The DNA here is from genome assembly GCF_002870075.4 of Lactuca sativa. Lineage (NCBI taxonomy): Eukaryota > Viridiplantae > Streptophyta > Magnoliopsida > Asterales > Asteraceae > Lactuca > Lactuca sativa. Next base: position 303,246,765 of record NC_056630.2, on the reverse strand, counting down.
TCTTGGAGTCTTCCAACTCTCTATTGCCTTGATCTTAGAAGGATCCACGTGTATCCCCTCCTTGCTTACTACATGTCCTAGGAAATCCACTTCCCGGATCCAAAATTCGCACTTTGAAAATTTTGCGTAAAGCTTCTCTTCCCTCAATGTTTCCAAAACTTGGCGGAGGTGTTGGCTGTGATCTTCCTGGCTTCTTGAATAGATGAGTATATCATCTATGAACATGATCACAAATTTATCCAGGAAGGGACGGCATACTCAGTTCATCAAGTCCAAGAACACCGCCGGAGCATTTGTCAACCCAAAGGGCATCACTACAAACTCGTAGTGACCATAGCGTGTTCGGAAGGCCGTTTTGGGGATGTCTCCTTCTAACACTCGCAGTTGGTGATAACCAGATCTTAGATCGATCTTTGAGAAGTAGCTTGCTCCCTGCAGTTGGTCGAACAGATCGTCTATGCGTGGTAGGGGATATCGGTTCTTGATCGTGAGTTTGTTCGGCTCCTGATAATCGATGCACATGCGAAAGGATCCATCCTTCTTTTTCACGAATAGGACCGGTGCTCCCCATGGTGAGAAGCTCGGTCTGATGAAGCCCTTGCTCAGCAGCTCATTTAATTGACTGGACAGTTCCTGCATCTCGGCTGGGGCTAAACGGTAAGGCGACTTTGCTACTGGAGTAGCTCCGGGAATTAAGTCAATTCTGAACTCAACTTGGCGCTCTGGTGGAATTCCTGGAAGATCTTCTGGGAAAATATCTGGGAAGTTGCAGACTTCCGGAATGTCTTTAATGTTCTTTGGTTCTGGCTTCTGGTCTACTACGTGGGCTAGAAAGGCATGGTATTCCTTGCGAAGATATTTTTGTGCTTTAACACAGGAGATGATTTGTAAATTTGAACTAGGTTTGTCTCCATATATGACAAGAGTTTCGCCGTTGGGCAGGTTGAGACGAACGACATTTTCGTGACAAAGAATATCAGCATGGTGAAGACTTAGCCAGTCCATACCGATGATTACATCAAAAATTCTTATCGAAATGGGCATAAGGTCGATTTGAAATAAGTGTTCGTTTAAATTTAATGTGCACCCTACGTACATATCTCTTGTGCTTTCCGTTTTACCGTTAGCCATTTCTACAGTGAATATTTTATTGAGTGGTTGAGGTCTTTGATTAAGTAAGTGTTTGAATTTATGATTCACAAAACTTCTCTCTGCACCGCAGTCAAAGAGTATGCATGCATAAATGTTGTTGAGGAGAAACGTACCCGTAACCACCATTGGGTCGGCTATTGCTTCATTTTGACCTATTGCCAGCACTCTCCCAACACCGCCAACGTTCCTTGTCTTGGGGCAGTCCCTCTTGAAGTGCCCAGTTTCCCCACACCCATAACATGCCTGGCTTATCCCAGTACTAGGAACTTGAGTGACTGGTCGTGCTGGTGCCTTACAGAAACGGGCTGTGTGCCCTTTCCTGTCGCAGTTCTTATAGTGCATCTCGCGGAAATTACCGTGGTGATGGTAGTTGCATTTGCTGCACTTTGGCAGGTTCCCCGCATATTTTTTTGTTGGCGCAGGGGTAGGAGGAGTTGTGGTGGGAGTAGTAGCAGCATGAACCGCAATAACTTGTTTCTTTGAAGGTTCTTGCGAAGTTTGCCCCTTTCTCTTGTTCCAGAATTTCTTCTTGCTGTTGTTGTTGGCATTGATATCATTGTTGTTGTTCCCTTTGGTTGGTTCAGCCATGATAGCCGTGACTCCTTGACAGACACCATGATCAACGAGAAATTGCGCCAGTTCCTTGGCGCTGTCGAAGTTCATGGGTTTGGAAGCTAACATACTTCCTCGAAGTTGGGGTGATAGTCCCCAGATGTATCTCTCGACCTTTTGGCTTTCCAGGATCAACATCCCTGGGCAAAGTGTTATTAAATCACTGAATCTGTTGGTGTAGCCTGCGATGTCCGAGCCTACCATCGAAAGGCCCCACAATTCCTTTTCAAGCTTCTGAATCTCGCCCCTTGGGCAGTAATCTCGAAGGAGCATTCGTTTCAGGTTTTCCCAACCCATGGAGTTTGCCACCACTAAGGTTAGGGTCTTGACGTGGCCGTTCCACCATGTCAGGGCGCATTCAGAGAAAGTAAAAGCAGCAAATTTTACTTTGCTTTCTTCAGGGAATGCGCAAATTTCGAATACAGCTTCCGTTTTCTCTATCCATTGGGATCGAGCCAATACTCCCCCAGTCCCATAAAAGGGAATAGGTTTTCCGTTGGTGAAATCTTTGTAAGGCATACCCCTGAACGACCTTGACCTTGGCCATTTGTAAAGCTGTTTGTTCCTCCCCCTGACCCGTTGTTGCTCATTTGAGCCATCGCTGTGGTTACAGCGGCGGTTAGAACAGTTTGGAACATAGAAGCATCCATGATTGGAGGAGGTGGTGGAGGTGGTGTTGAAGTTGAGTTTCTGCGTGCTAATCTATGAGGAGGCATGTTCTGGTAGAGAAAATAAGAATGAATTCTATAAGTTTCTAATGTTTTGACAATCGTGTGTTAGCTGTATCTTGTAATTTGTTTTGACTTTAGTTTATGGTTTCAAGGTAGGCATAGTAATTTTAGTTAATCCCATAAGTTCCGAGAGGTATACAAAGAAGTACTTCATATTTATATATATAGTTCACACCTGAGGTGTGTTACATTACGCTTCTTGTTTGGAAAGATTTGACCTACCTAGAGGTCTCCGATTAAAGATACAAAAGGAAAATAAGGGAAAAAAATCTTTTATCCGAAGTCCTATTTTATAACAATATTGTTGGGGTTTGAGCAAGCTCTACTTGCGGCGTGTTGCACGTTTGGAGCTATATTCGGCATCCGACTGTTTGACTCCCATCAGGCGCCTCTCGAGATCTGCTTGTTGTTCCTTCATTTCTTTTATTTCTGCTAGTGCCGTTATCATTTGATTCTGAAGCGTACCTGTGTAGATTTGGGTATTCTCATGTAGTCCTTCCAGACGACGGATGTCTACGGCGTTACCCTGAGTAGCAGCATTGACCTCGCGAACTCTGGCTGCTTGCTTGTCCGCATGGTAGTTCTGGGTAGCTATAGCGCCCACAATAACAGGAAGTGCTCGATCAGCTAAGCCTCCCCCACTGACATTGTAAAAATCTCGACACATGCCGAAAGGAAGGCGTACACCTTGTTGGCAGCTCCAGTAATAGAGGTGGCTTCCCCACATGGGAATGGGTCCCGGTTGATATGGTCTAATTTCGGGAGGATGAGGGATGGGAGGGTCGATTACTTCCGGCTCGGAGTCTGTTCCACTAGTAATTTCCTTGACCTCCTTGTCGACTTCGAATTCCTCTCCGACTTCGACTTCGAATTCTTCTTCGACTTCCTCTTCGATTTCCTCCGGGTCTTCTTCTATCCAGCCGCCGTTGCCTTGGTTTGGGTAGTAGGGATCTCCCGGTAAATGGAATTCGGCCATTTGTCTGTACTAGGATAGAGGTATGAGAATTTCATAAGAAAAGAAATTTCTATTTAGCGACATCCTACTTTTAACTATATCTTACGGAGCGCAAGTGTTTCATTGTACAATTATTTTTAACAATACTCCTATAGTATTTCAAATTGGCGAATCTAAAATAATTTGTATTTGGTATGTTTTTGGCTTGTTGTCCACTATGACCATTCCTCGACGTACATTGGTCAGATCTAGGATAAATATAGTTGATCAGACTATATTTATTCTCGACCTGATTACATACTCCGAGGCCCAATCGTAGTGTCGCAACTTGCCTTAATACATTTTAGGAAACTTGTCATGATACGAGACTAGTACATGCGAGTAAAAATGTATATTTTTAAAAGAAAATATATTGTTTATGAAAATGTTTTGTCAGAGGGTTTTTGGTCCCCTTTACATTTATAGTTTGTATATCTTATGTGGTTAGATATACTTAGTTCACTATAAACAATGCTCTGATACCAATCTGTCACACCCCCAAACCAGAATGGCGAAAACATTCGGGGGTGGATGACTTCACGTAGTATCACAACAATTGAATATTGTAAAGAAAGTAACACAACCATCATATATATAATAAAAACGTATATTGTTGCGTTATACATATTTACAAAAGAATATTACAATATGATGATATAAATGTTTAATGATAAACGTCCTTAGCGTTCCTTCTTCAAAAGTTGGTGGTTACCTGTATTACTGATTCCCTGAGAAATACAAGTGATTTCGAAAAAGTGTCAGCAATTAAGTTGGTGAGTTCATAAGTGTTTTGTATTGAAAAGTATGTCCTTTTGGTAGAAAATTGATGAGCGTGGTTTTCAGAAAATCCAATATTTTCTATATATAGTTTGAAAAGTTCCCAAAATTTGGAGTGCGTTAGTATTTTTCGTACTTAAATGATAAAGATAAACTTTGTATTTCAAAATAATGTAAATACTGAATGCATGTATGAATCTCGTAAATCAAACTTGTTTTTATACTTTTATGTGAGTTTTATAACCATACTATTGACACTGACTGCCTGTAACAACATTCTTCAGGTGTTGTAGTGATATGACATTTGTCACCCCGGACCTGCCGCTCTAACTATAGCTAATAGTTTAGGTGCGGGGTTGTCAATCCCGTATAGATCTGTACACAAGTATCACGCTCTCCCTCCAAGAGATTATGGCTTATAATACAGGACTTGAAATGCATACATAAATGTACGTTGAAGTTTGAATATCTCACATCACTTAGTATAAATAGATTTACGATAAGAAAGTATTTATTTCACTTTAGAAGAAAGTATTTCGTTTTTCAAGATGTATACAAAAGAATGTATGAATAACTCGCAAACTATACCCATTATAGTTTTTCAAAAAGTATGTTCCATTTGATGAAAATAACTTGGTGATATACTAAAGTTTATACGTAAAGTAAGATGTTGGTATCGAATAATAATAAGATAGATGTTGCATTTATATAAAACGATATGCTTTCTTATATTGTACTTGTATTTCCCCCTTAAAACATCAAAAGACTTGAAAAGTAGGGGTATGAACTCACTTGTTCGGTTTGAAGAGAATGGGACTATAGTCGAGCAGAACTTCAACCGCGGAAAGCTGCGTCTTCGAGCTTCTCGGGGATCTCGGTAGCGTAGAACCTTCATCGGGGGCTCGGGTGCGGAAATCGAGGGTGTCGGGACGGCCTCTGGTGTTTGCAAGTGTGTGAGAGTAAGTGTGGATTTGAGAAATGTGTGCTAAAATCCGAAGCTTATGCCTTCTATTTATAGGGCTGAAATTGCGAGTACGCTGGGCGTACTACCGGAGTACGCTGGGCGTACTTCGGTTACGCTGGGCGTAACTTTGCGTCATGGCTTACGACTCGAGTCTAGCTAGGCGTAGAGCTGCAGCCGATCGGACTCGACCATGCACCTGAGTACGCTGGGCGTACTCCTGAATTACGCTGGGCGTAATCCTGGCTTCTATCTTCTAAATTCCGTAACTTTCGCGTACGGGCTCCGTTTTTCGCGCTCTTTATATCCACGCGTAGGTGAGATTATGTTCTACAACTTTCATTTAGACTCCGTCGGCTAGTTTTGACTTTATTTTTAATGCTATGTTTTTAATAGGCCGGGACTGCTAAAGTCCGTTAAAAATTCATAGTCTCTTTATCCGACGTCGGTTTTCGTTTGTCTTTTTATCATCTTACTCCTATTGTGGAGACCTTCAACTTTCGTTTAGGTTGCGTTAGCTAAATATCGCTCGGTCTTCAATTCGAGTTTTTAGCCCTCTACCCATTATAGCTAATAGTTTAGGTGCGGGGTTGTCAATCCCGTATAGATCTATACACAAGTATCACGCTCTCCCTCCAAGAGATTATGGCTTATAATACAGGACTTGAAATGCATACATAAATATACGTTGAAGTTTGAATATCTCACATCACTTAGTATAAATAGATTTACGATAAGAAAGTATTTATTTCACTTTAGAAGAAAGTATTTCGTTTTTCAAGATGTATACGTAAGAATGTATGAATAACTCGCAAACTATACCCATTATAGTTTTTCAAAAAGTATGTTCCATTTGATGAAAATAACTTGGTGATATACTAAACTTTATACGTAAAGTAAGATGTTGGTATCAAATAATAATAAGATAGATGTTGCATTTATATAAAACGATACGCTTTCTTGTATTGTACTTGTATTTCCCCCCTAAAACATCAAAAGACTTGAAAAGTAGGGGTATGAACTCACTTGTTCGGTTTGAAGAGAGTGGGACTAGAGTCGAGCAGAACTTCAACCGCGGCAAGCTGCATCTTCGAGCTTCTCGGGGATCTCGGTAGCGTAGAACCTTCGTCGGGGGCTCAGGTGCGGAAATCGAGGGTGTCAGGATGGCCTCTGGTGCTTGCAAGTGTGTGAGAGTAAGTGTGGGTTTGAGAAATGTGTGCTAAAATCCAAAGCTTATGCCTTCTATTTATAGGGCTGAAATTGCGAGTACGCTGGGTGTACTACCGGAGTACGCTGGGTGTAACTTTGCGTCATGGATTACGACTCGAGTCTAGCTAGGTGTAGAGCTTCAGCCGATGGGACTCGACCCTGCACCTGAGTACGCTGGGCGTACTCCTGAATTATGCTGGGCGTAATCCTGGCTTCTATCTTCTAAATTCCGTAACTTTCGCGTACGGGCTCCGTTTTTCGCGTTCTTTATATCCACGCGTAGGTGAGATTATGTTCTACAACTTTCATTTAGACTCCGTCGGCTAGTTTTGACTTTATTTTTAATGCTATGTTTTTAATAGGTCGGGCTGCTAAAGTTCGTTAAAAATTCATAGTTTCTTTATCCGACGTCGGTTTTCGTTTGTCTTTTTATCATCTTACTCCTATTGTGGAGACCTTTAACTTTCGTTTAGGTTGCATTAGCTAAATATCACTCGGTCTTCAATTCGAGTTTTTAGCCCTCTACTACTGTTACGAAACTTAGAAAATTTGTAACTTCTTCATACGAGGTCCAATTTGGCCGATCTTTTTATGTACGTTTACAGTTTAACGAACTCTACAACTTTTGTTTAGATACTTAAGGCTAAAATGCATTTTATTGTAATTTCACTTTTTACGTTAAATAGTGTTTTACTGGTGTGTTGTAAATATTTGAGTGGCTATAGTTTCTTCAATATAACCCGGTTTTGAATGTTCTTTTTGTTTTTGGAAACCTTGGCACGATATCTAACATTTGATGCATTCCAATTCAGATATTTGAACACTTTATTTTTTTGAGGTTAATTTCGTTGATTCCAAATAGTTTTCGTTGTATTTGACTTTTGAGTGTTACATTGCTTTTGGAAAAATATAGGGTTGTCACATTACATTTAATTATAGAATCTTTAAAATCAGCAATTATGTTATTAATTAAAGCATATCATTCTATTTATATATGAGACATCAGTTTCTCCATAAATCTGGCAAAAAACATGAATAACTGCCCCCATCTTTCTCCTCTATTTTTTCTCTTAAACCAGAATTCGCTAATCCTTCTTCCTTATGTCAATGGTTGTGCTTCAATTGATGCTTTGTGTGTTCATAACAGAATGTAGCACCATAAGGTGGTTCCTTTTTCTCATGTATTCTTAGAATTTGCGTATTGTCTCTTCCTTGCATCTTCAATTATCACACCTCTGTTTTGGCTTCTCAAAAATCTCTACAAACTGAAGCAAACATCTCCTTCAAGACATCTTTTGACGATCTATGTCATCATTAACCCTAATTAATATTGCTCATTAAATAAGCATATCAATAATTATGTTATCTTTAATATATATTAAAACAAAAATCTTATGATATCATCTGAAACAATCTGGGTCGTTGACTGCATTTCAATATTAGGTTTTCCACCCTTAGATCAAATTGGTGATGTTATCTTCCCCAAATGGAATGTATTTAATTCTAATAAATGTTTTCCAATTGTCAAACATAATTAACTTAAATCCATTGAAATAGAATGTATTTAATTTTAATAAAATTTCCCCTATTTTAAATCTTGAATTTCCGGTTATAAAGGTTTTAAAATAGTCAACTTTAAAAACATATTACTGAAAACCATTTCAATTAAGGCATTAAATATCAGCCATTAATATAAATCTGTTTATATTAGCAAACCATTAATGTAAAATCCATTTTTATTAGGAAACCATTAATACCAAAAAATCAGATTCAAATTATCACATACATATACGATTCATCCTTAAATTTGCGGCTCACATTTATTTTTGATCGTTACTTTTCTTCAAACCTTCTCCTACAACATCATTCTTATTGTTTATGATCACTTCCATCATCATTATCTGCTTCAAACCTTCATTGTTGTGCACTAGAAGGTCAATACCTTCTTTCGCTTTTTTATATTTTTTTCGATTATATTTTGTTCCCGTATCAAATATACGTATTCATATATATTTTGATATTCTTTGTCACAACTTACATGAAATCGATTAACATCATTCAGTCTAGATTAAGTCAAACAAAACAAAAATGTATAATTTTTCATATTAAATTCTAAATTTATTAACTTGGACTCGATACTCAACAACCTCTACAAACTGCAATAGCTATGTGATTTTTTTTACAATTTATAGCAACATACTTACCATGAAAAAATAATAAAATATTTTCCTCAAAGATTTCATTCTTATTGTTCTCAATATATAAAAATACAGAAGCATGTAATTTGCCTAATAGAAAGGCGTCAGTGCTTATTTCAAGGAACTGAATATTGACTAAGCTAATTTACAAAAACAATATATACAACATATATTTAACACACCCCCGCAGTCAAAACGGGAGACTCTCGGAAGCTAAGACTGTCTCGAAACTCGTCAAAAAGAACATGCAGAAGTCCCTTGGTAAAGATATCCGCAATTTGATATCGGGAAGGTACATGAAGAACACGAACTTGACCAAGAACAACTTTTTCCCGTACAAAATGAATATCCATCTCAATATGTTTAGTATGTTGATGTACCGGATTTCCCGATAAATAGATTGCACTCACATTGTCACAATAAACAAGTGTAGCCTATTTAATTGGACAATGGAATTCCAACAACAAATTGCGTAACCAACATTATTCTGATACGACATTAGCAAGACCCCTATATTCGGCTTCGGCACTCGATCGTGAAAGAGTAGGTTGTCGCTTAGATGACCATGACACTAAATTATCACCCAAAAATACACAATATCCAGACGTAGACCGTCGTGTATCCGGACACCCACCCAATCTGCATCCGTATAAGAAACTAGAGATGAAACCGAAGATGCAAAAAGATGGAGACCATGATTTATAGTTCCTTGAATATACCGGATTATGCGCTTGAGAGCTTGCATATGCTCAACTCTCGGATCATGCACATGTAAACACACTTGCTGAACCGTGTAAGATATATCAGGATGGGTGAACGTAAGATATTGTAGTGCCCCGGCAAGACTTCTATATAACGTAGGATCCTCAAAATGAGTACTTGAAGTAGCACTAATTTTTTGTTTTGTGTCAACAGGTGTAGGAGAAGGCTTGCAAGAAGACATGCCTGCCCGCTCAATTATTTACTCGGCATACTTGCATTGTGAAAGAAACATACCCTCCTTATGCCGAGATACGGAAATGCCAAGAAAGTAATTTAAAGGCCCAAGATCTTTCATGGCAAATTCCGAGCTAAGAAAAGCCATGATAGATAACCGGAGACCATCAGACAAAGCCGTGAGAATAATGTCATCCACGTATAATAAGATATAAGCCATGTCAGAGCCGTTGCGATAGATAAATAAAGAGTTATCACACTTGCTATTAGTGAAACCAAGAGAAAGAACATAATCTGCAAATCGCTTATACCATGCACGGGGAGCCTGCTTAAGCCCATATAAGGACTTACGTAAAAGACAAACATAATCTGGATGATTCCAATCCCTGTAACCCAATGGTTGATGCATATATACAGTTTCTTGTAACTCACCGTGAAGAAATGCATTTTTTACATCCAGCTGATGAATGGGCCATGCTTTAGATAACGAAAGAGAAAGAACCGTACGTATCGTAGCCGATTTTACTACCGGGCTAAATGTTTCTCCACAATCGACGCCAACCTGCTGAGTTTTACCATCACCTACAAGTCGGGCTTTATGCCTCTCAAACACACCGTTAGATTTTTCTTTATGAGTAAAAATCCACATAGAACGAATAACATTAACATTCGGTGGGCGAGGTACTAAATCCCACGTCTTATTTTTAATAAGAGCATCATATTCATCATCCATGGCCATTTTCCAATTAGATCACGAAGGGCTGCAACTGGGTTACGGGGTAAGGGTGAGCGAGACACAGTGGCAGCCAAAGCGTGATTATGATATTTTTTGTTTGGCTTAAAAACACCCATTTGGCTTCTTGTAACCATTGTAGGACGTGGAGTGGGAAAAGAAGGATTGTTTATTGCATGAGATGATGTATTAGGAGTAGGTGAAACAGGTGGACTTGTTGGAAATGGGTCATGATTTAATTGTGAAGATGGGCTATTTTGATTGGATGGTGAGGAATGAGAATCTTGGTGGGCTGAATTTTGTGGGGTTATTTGTGGCTGATTAGAAGCAGTGACGTTTTGCATGTGATGTATTGTATATGGTGAAATATCATCACATAAAAAATCATATGTGGAAGAAGAAGTAGTATTCACTTTTGCAAATGGAAACACATTCTCATTAAATAAAACATGTCGACAAATAATAATTTTATTTGAAGACATATCGTAACATTTATATCCACGATGATTTGAAGGATAACCCAAAAATACGCATGGAGTGGATCTTGGTTGCAATTTATTTATAGTGGAAGATGGGATTAGAGGATAACATAAACATCCAAAAACTCGAATGTGAGAATACGAAGGCACCCTTTGGTATAATATTTGAAGAGGTGTCACATTACCCAAAAGCTTAGTTGGAAGAATATTTAGAAGGTAAGTTGCCATTTGCAAACCGTGGTGCCAAAAAGAAGGAGGAAGCACGGCATGAGTTAAAAGAGTACGGGTGACATTATTAATGGAACGTATTTTTCTTTCCGCTTTACCATTTTGAGAAGAGGTATAAGGGCAAGAAAGACGTAACGACATGCCATGAGCTTTACAAAAATCCCGAAATTGACCATTATCAAACTCCCTCCCATTATCACATTGTATGCTTTTAATATTGCGTTCAAATTGGGTGAAAATGTGAGCTTTAAATCTTAAGAATATGTCAAAGACATCATATTTTTTGGCTAATGGAAAAGTCCATAAAAAATTCGAATAATCGTCTAAGAACAAAACATAATATTTATGCCCCATAGAACTCAAGGTGGGAGACGTCCAAAGATCACTATGAATAATATCAAAAGGCAAAGTAGTATTCGAATTTGAAGAAACAAAAGGTAACTTAATATGTTTACCAAGAACACATGAACGACAAATTCTAGAAGTAGATAGACGATATAATTAATGCTTTTATTGTGCCTAAGAACATCCATAACTTGAGAACCCAGATGACCTAGATGATCATGCCAAAGAGAAGAAGAGATGGTTGTAAAGGCGAAAGGTTGAGCAGGATTGTTTGTTGAAGTAGAAATAGGATAAAGATCACCCCGGCTGTCACATCTCATTATTTGCCTCCCTGTCTGAAAATCCTTCACATAAAACCCAAACGGATCAAATTCAACACTAACAAAATTATTAGTCGTGAACTTCTGAACCGAAATAAGATTTTTAATAAGTTCGGGAGCATGGAGAACATTTTTTTAGAGATAAAGGGGGGTTAGGAGATGGTAATGAAGTGTGACCATAACCACGAATTGGAATGGTATGACCATTTCCTACGACAATGTCATTATGATGATTGCTTAAATTAAAATAAGACGAGAAATTACCATTGGAAGATGTCATGTGTGATGTAGCACCGGTGTCCATGAACCAAGTTGAATCGGGTGGATTAATAGACATTGTGTGCATGGCTGCTTCAATATCTGTTGGAGCATATGATGATGACTGGTCATTTTGTGAAGTCATAAAAGCCTGTTGGTGGTGCTGTGGACGTGGCCCAAGAATACCATTTTGCTGCTATTTACTAGGTGTTAGCCCACGAGCCCATCCTTGTGTTGGATATGGGCAAGGTGGGGAAGCCCACTGAGGAAACCAACCCCACGGATTGTACCCCCATTGCTGCTGTGGACTCCAAGGAACAAAGCTTTATTGTTGTTGATGAGGAAACTGACGGCCGCCATTACTACCTTGACCCCGACCTCCACTATTGCTGTCAGAATTGTTGCCCGATTTCTTGCCTGATTTCCGATTTCCAGTTTGTTTCCCCCGATTTTGGGTGTTTTCCGAGTTTGACCTGGTAACAAAAGAGTCTTCAGATTGAGATGAGGCAATCATGGCAGAATCAGATCTTGTTGCAGCCTCCTTAGCAAAACCAACCTCTTCAAGAGTTAGCATAGATCTGGCCTGATAGAAGAGAGGCAATGGATCACTTTGTCGGATCAAAGTGCCGACACCCCTGTATGCTCTGGTTAGTCCCGAAACCAATTGAATAACTAGACGACTTTCTGACACCGGTGCACCAACATTCTTCAATTCATCGGCAATTGACTTGAGTCATTGGCAATAAGCCGAAACATTAGGAAAATTCTCCATTCTAGTGTTGGAGAACTCGACTTCTAGAGTTACCACACGGGAGTTCTTGTTGTCTTGGAAAATGTCACGTAGCCTATTCCAAGCTTCCATGGCCGTAACATCAGGTTCGATGATGGTGTGCAATAGATCATTAGAGATTGTAGCATATATCCACGAAAGAACCGCTGCATTAAGGGTCGACCATAGTTCCTTTTCTTCTGCATTAGTTGGGGCCTTCATGTTGGTAGGAGGAATGATATGATGAAGAACCTTATGAGATTGTGCAGTAATTTTAAAGAGTTCTACCCATGTCGAATACTGAACATTCTCCATTTCAAGAGTGATGGAGATGTGGTTGCGGATGTTAGACACCGCAAGAGCCGGATGAAAAGAGTTCTTGTTATCAGACATGGCAGCAAGATAGAGAAGAAGAAGAAGATGAAAAAGACAGCTAGGGCGCTTTGCGAAAGATAAGAGAAGGAGATGGAACGAGATTTTACCCTAGTCGCTCTGATACCATAATAAAATATTTTCCTCAAAGATTTCATTCTCATTGTTCTCAATATATACAAATACATAAGCATGTAATTTGCTTAATAGAAAGGCGTCAATCCTTATTTCAAGGAACTGAATATTGACTAAGCTAATTTACAAAAACAATATATACAACATATATTTAACAAAAAAGAACTTTTAATTTAAACTACAACTTAGTTTTTTTTATCGGTAACAACAATATACAACACTTAATATCAATATCATTTCCTACCGGTTTCTCTAAATATCAACACATGAACCATATCAAAAGTAGGCTAAGAAGTTAGAATCTAAACTAGGAATGATCTTATTTCCTTGAATATCATATTTACGGTATTATAGAATTTTTTTTTATTTGATTGTAGAATCAAATTGCATAATTACAATTAACAATGTTTTTATTAAACTTTGTATGTAGGTATGAAACAACAATAAGTATATTTTTGAAGGAACATTGTTCAAAATAATTTGTATAATCTAAATACATGTTAATTTAGTTCATTTCTATACTTTCCTGTAACATTGGATTTTTTTGTCATGTTACATTCAAAATATGGGTTATTAGAACAGACACCTTAGGTGTTTGACGAAATGTCTCAAAGAATCCGACACAAGTTCTCTATGCTCACCTCACAACCATGTATAAATTTTGGTTTTTTTTTCTAGATTTTTAGCATCATGTGTTTTTTATGTTTGCAACTTTGTAGTGTTACATGTTTTTTTTGTCTCATCCTCAGGTTTTTCTATCTCTGATAGGGCTTCATTTTTTATGTATATTGTAAACTATCGATTCAATCTATGTCACTTTGTTATGACTTTTATCAGCGTGATAAGATTATAATAAATTGTCCATTTCTTGATCTTTTAGAAAAAGATGTTCTAACTGGATTATCATCTACGACCGTGGTATTCTATTTTGTTGATGAAGCGATCTATGATTTGGCGATGATGGTTTTTACAGATTATGTTTGGACTGATAATTGTTCTTGTCATAAAAAAAAAATACATCCAATAAAAAGTGAAAGAATTTTTTTTTAATTAATACCATCATTTAACTTTAAAGGATTTTTTTCAACATTGATGACATGTAACAGAGTTTTGACTGAAATTTTCAATTTTGTCGGCATATAATAGGTTATGACTTAAATAATAATATTAGATATTTGGGCAAGGTTTTCTTCGGTTCTTAAATTATTTTGCAGAAAGTGGTCCAATTTGGTATTATTGATCTCACAAAAGGCAAGTCTCATGTCACTTTTAGCATATCCATTGAGTTTAATAGTTTATTGTTCATATTTGTTTTTAAAAAAAATGTTAAATCTTGTTTTAGTGAATGCAAGTCAGTAGGAAGTAAAGGTGCAAGAAGAGAAAAATATTAAATATCGGATGATCATGATTATTTCAAGCCAAAATAAAATTCTAAAGTAACAAATGCTAAATTTAAAAGATAAACACTTGTAATGGAGAATACATATTATACTTCCCAAATAAGTAACCAAAAACTAACCTCATCCCCAAATAAATTACATATTAACTAACATCAATAAATTATGATTATAGTGTCTTGATTTTTAATTATACATTAGAGAGTCGGTTAATATGTAGTCATTATTTTTATATTTGTATCGGTTTTAAACTACAAAAACTATATTCAAATAATAAAAATGAAATGTAACATATACAATGGTAATAATGCAAAAATAACCTTCAAATTTGGTTTGATACAAAAAATAGTCTAAAACTTATTTCTAAAAGCAACAAGAAATAACAACGAACTTTCAAAAAGAAATGAGAAATTGCAACGAAATTTTCAAAACTATTAAGAATGTATAATATATGATGATAATAATGCTTAAAAACACCGAGTTTGGTATGATGCGAAAAAAGTAACTTTATATGAAAGTAGGATTGCAGTAATACTAAAAGAACGTATATGTTTTTTATCTGATGCAAAAGTGGTCGAAACATACTTCTAAATTGGCAAGAAATAGCAATGAACTTTTAATTCATCTTGAATAACCATTTAATAGCTATATGTGAAAGAATCATTGTCATAAAATAAAAATAAAAAATCATCATTTGTTTAAATTGTTTAATTCGTCTCATAATAACAAGTAAGTTGTGTGCCAATTATGTATTTTGACATTTTCAATGAGTCATGGGCAATATCTAAATCGAGCAAGCATAAATGTTTTTATATTTCTTTGTTAGAGTTTTTTTTTATATTTAATATTGTATGTGTGTGTGTGTGTGGGGGGGGGGGGGGGGGTTATGTGGTTCATTTCAAATAGACATAAAAAACTTGCTATTTTTTAAAAATAAACAATTCTATTTCGCAATATAACCATAAAATAACAATGTATTTTGAAAGTACATTGTCAAACGTTGGATTATACTTGCATAGACCCGTTTTTACGCATAGTTAACTATATGTAGTGGTCGAAACATACTTCTAAATTGGCAAGAAATAGCAATGAACTTTTAATTCATCTTGAATAACCATTTAGTAGTTATATGTGAAAGAATCATTGTGAAAAAAAATATCATTTGTTTAAATTGTTTAATTCGTCTCATAATAACAAGTAAGTTGTGTGCCAATTATGTATTTTGATATTTTCAATGAGTCATGGACAATATCTAAATCGAGCAAGCATAAATGTTTTTATATTTCTTTGTTAGAGTTTTTTTTTTTTTTATTTTATATATTTAATATTTTATGTGTGTGTATGTGTGTGTGTGTGTGGGGGGGGGGGGGGGGGGGGGTTATGTGGTTCATTTCAAATATACATAAATAAGTTGCTATTTTTTAAAATAAACAATTCTATTTCGCAATATAACCATAAAATAACAATATATTTTGAAAGTACATTGTCAAACGTTGGATAACACTTGCATAGACTTGTTTTTACGCATAGTTAACTATATGTAGTTGTTTCCAGTGTTACAAGTAAAAAAGGTTTGAAGGTACTTTGTGGCGATGAAGATCGTTCAACTAATAAAACAAAAAATGTTGTCTACAAAGAGGTCCTTCAACGGCTATATATATTAACAACCTCAATATATTTTATACACATTTCAATAATATCAATAACCCTGATTTTTTTATAATTATTCTATAATATCTATATACATTTATATTTTATTTATGTGTTTCCCGCGTTTAACGCGGGTCATAATCTAGTGTAAACTAAAACTAAGAGGTTGTTTGGCAGTATCAAAAATTTTAAGATGTTGAATTTCTAAAAGAGTCTGAATTTATAATATCTGTATCTTGAACAAACACCAATATAAGGTTTTTTTCAATAATAAAAACCCTTTTATTCAATAGTAGAGACCCTTTTATTGAGGAAGCTCATTATTCTTAGTATAAGAAAATAAAGTTATTTAACAACATATGATAGAACTCAAAAACATAACCTCCTAGTTGTAGCCAATATTACCTAAATCCTAAAAATAGATATTTTAGATAGCAAATTTACTTATATAAGCTTAAACTTGCATTGTTGAATTAACAAATTACTATGAATAATACTTGTAGCTTGTGTATAACATCATTAAACCAACAAAGTTTGTACACTTTTAGACTTCTTACCCATCAAATAACACAAAAGATCATCCACATATTGTGCAAAAAAATAGTTTTTTAGGGTACACAACCAACCACCAGCGTCTGATAATCGAGTTTAAGGGCTCTGATTTCATAAAAATTCCAGAATAATCAATTTTTAGGGCAAAAAAGAACAAACATTACCTAGAACCATTCCATAATAATCTGATTTCATAACCATATCAAGGCAGGCGGAGCCGTACCGACGAAGGAACAAGGGTGGAGATCGGCGTTGTCGAGGGTGACACAAAGCTTAGCGTCAGAGGTCGTAACTGGGCGAGGTGACGATGGGGGCGGCGGTGCTATGCGTGGTCGGTGATAGGAAGAGGTGGCTGGAGTTGGTAGGAGGTGGGAGGAGAACGAAGATGATCTAGTGAAGCTATGAAGGTAGGGTGTTTTTGATGGAGGTATGTGTGCACACGAAGGCGAAAAAAAGGGAAATGACGTTTTTTATTATTATTTTTTTTTTATTCAGATAGACATCCAAATCTGAAAGTTTAAAAGGTTTTTAAAAGATTTTAAATGATTAAAACTCTTTTATTAATATGTAACCAAACATTCTTAGAGGTACCAAAAAACCTCTAATTCTAGATCAAATGCATCCATGGTCGATACAAATCTCTATGAGAATTATAGGGGCTTAATGTGTGAATATCCATAATAGAGGTTCGGTTTTATAACATATTGTGTCGGCTACCCAATCACGTACCTTGAATTCTTGCATTGAAATTTTGAAACCTCGAAGTACCCACGAAGCCGCCATTTTTTGTCTCCCATACAGCTTCACGTGGTTTGAGTCTTCAACGTATTAGATCTACTTCGTGGATGATCAATAACCCTCTCAAATCTCACCACGTGTCCACTCCACAAACTTAGAACACACCCGATCTATATATACCCATGTAGTTGAACGTATTCTACACACCACAAAAGAAAACAGAGTTTCAAAGCCCTTTTCGTTCTAATCCAAAACAGTAAAACCCCACATTTCCCTCAAATCTTCTTGTAAATCCTGCAAAACCCAAACTTTGATTTGTTAATTGTTAGCTTATCGTTGTTTTTACATTGTTTTTGGTTTTCTTCAACGATTAACATGTGTGATGCATATACTCGCCGGATTTTAACTTCTCCGGCGATTCGTCCATCCGAAAAAGCGTCTCCGGCGACCCTTCTTTCCTCTCTGATTACCCTTTCTGATACCATATGTTCATACAAATCAAAACCCTTTTACTCCAATGCTCGAAATGCGAAGGATTCCCTTCTTCTTGTCGGGAATATCCTCGTATTCCTCGAAGATATCCGACGAGATCAAACCGGTCTGTCAGGCGCGATGATTCTTTCACTGTCGGAGCTCCATTACGTGTTCCAGAAGCTCCGGTTCTTGTTGGAAGACTGCACAAAATCTGACGCCCGGATGTGGATGCTAACCCGATCCGAAAAGGTATCCAATCAGTTTCGGGCCATCTTTCGATCCATTACTGTAGTTCTTGATGTGCTGCCGTTAGATTCAATTCATGTCTCAGTTGAATCGAAAGAACTAATGGGTTTGGTAAAAAATCAAGCCTTGAGTTCAAAACTTGGGTTCCGACCCGAAGATCAAAGAGTCATGGAGCATTTGACATCCATTTTGGATCAGCTTGAGCATCAAATGGTTCCGGATCGTAACAATCTGAAACGGGTTCTTGATTATTTGGGTATTTCAAGCTGGACTGAATGCAACAAAGAAATCAAGTTCTTGGATTCGGAAATTATGTCGGAAAGATCCACCACCAAGAAATCGGATCTTGGTATCCTCAGTAGTTTGATGGGGCTCATGATTTACAGCCGTTGCACGGTTTTCACCACCGTCGACATAGAGAGATTCACGATTTCCGGCGACACTCACGAAAGCACTTCCAGTCATTTGAATAAATCATTGAACGTTGATGATTTCCGATGTCCGATTTCTCTAGAGATCATGTCAGATCCGGTGACTTTAACAACCGGGCACACATACGATCGATCATCCATTGAGAAATGGTTCCGGTCAGGCAATTTAACCTGCCCAAAAACCGGCGAGAAGGTAAATAGTAGCAATTTGGTTTCAAATTTGTGTATAAGAAGTATCATCAAGCAATATTGTCACGAAAATGGAATTCCGGTGACCGAGTCCGTTGATAGCAACCGCAATCGGGACACTACTAATACAGACACCGGCGGCAGTGTGGCGGCAGAGGCGGCCATAAAGATGGCGGTTGAATATTTGATCGATCGCTTAGTGTTTGGCACAAATGAGGTTAAACACAAAGCTACTTACGAGATCCGAATGCTTAGTAAAACAAGCGTTTTTAATCGGGCTTGTTTGGTTGAATCCGGTGTGGTTCCGAGTTTATTGGATTTGCTATGTGTTAAGAACCCTAAGATTCAAGAAAACGCGATTGCGGCGTTATTGAATCTCTCAAAGTACTCAAAAACAAAGAAAGTACTTGTCGAAAACGGAGGGTTAGAACTAATTCTTGAGGTTGCACAAAACGGGTTAAGAATGGAAGCCCGACAACACGCCGCGGGTACTTTGTTTTATCTTGCTTCGGTAGACGAGTATCGGGACATCATCGGGAAAATCCCGAGATCGATTCCAGTTCTAATGGAATTAGTCCAAGAAGGTACAAATCGATGCAAAAAAAACGCACTGGTGGCGATTTTCGGGCTACTGATGTATCCCGAAAATCATTGGAAAGCAGTAGCGGCGGGAATAGTCCCGCTGCTAGTTGATCTATTAAGATCTCCGTGTCAACACGAAGATCTGTTAATAGATTCTCTTGCGATTTTAGCCACTTTGGCTGAAAAATCCGATGGGACATTGGCGATTTTGAGTTGTGGAGCTCTTCATGTTATCCTTGATGTTGTAGCTTCTACATCATCAAGGGCAGCAAGAGAGCATTGTGTTACATTGTTGCTTGCAATGTGCACAAATGGTGGGGGAGACGTGGTTCATGTTTTAGTATCGAACTCGGCTCTAATGGGACCTTTATATTCCCTCCTCACCGGTGGTTCTCGTGCTAGTAAGAAAGCGAGTTCGTTGATCAGAATTTTACATGAATTCAACGAAAAGAATGCTTCTTCGGGCACTAGACATCCTATTCACTTCCAAGAACAGTTTGTAGATGTTTGGTAGTTTGTACATGCTGTAAATTTCGTGACATTAACTTGGTTTTTTAAAGAGCTAATGTCACATATATATAGCTTCTGTTATTTTTGTATGAAGCTATAGCGAATAATTCAGGATTGTATTTATCTTTTAATGTGAATAGGACAAGTACATTTTTACAATCTCTAAAGGTGTCTTTATTATTATTATTATTATTATTATTATTATTATTATTATTATTATTTGATGGGATTAATATGAAGATTTTTTAATGCGATTAGCCAAGTGGCAGATCCAATAAATTTCTTCGGCAGCCATGGAACATATATACTGGTTATGTAGAAAGTAAAAAGAAAACAGTACGCATTATATTTGAATGGACATATATACAACAATTCTTACTTTTCATAATACTGTGGCGAAGCTACAACCTTAACCTTAATCTTAACCTTATTCACATGAGTTGCTAACCAAATGAATTATAGATTATACTTAACTGGTGGCATTTGCATATGTAGTGAAATACATGTAGATCGTCCGAAACTACACATATTAAGTCTATCTTTTTACAATTTTGCCAACAATAATTTCCTTTCATTTTGTAATTGTCTCATATTCGTAAATATCTTTTAGAAATCATTTCCCTGATAACGCTAAATGGGAAAAGATAAATAGGGCCTAAGCATATGACCTTTTCAATCTAGACAGTGTCCGAGGAAAATGAAGGTGTAAGTGACCGATCTCGTATCGAAATGTCAAGAGCCTTTTCAACTCCTGCGACCACTTGTTCCATCGATGGCCTTTGTTGCTTCATCCCTATACATGAAACCGCTAGATTGATCATACACTCAAAAGCTTTAAATGAGTAATCCCCATTAAGTTTCGGATCCGCAAACTCCGTCATACTCCCATCCCTTGTTAGCATCTTGGCCTAATCAACATTAAAACTGAAATTTAACCATAATCGTTATAACGAATCTAAAATGTTGGGGAAGAATCTTACCATCTTCCCAAGTGGCATTGGCCTTTGTAAGTCTATGTTGATCACTCGTTGCCCCGAAAGAAGTTGTAAAAGCACTATCCCGAAACTATAGACATCACCAGATGGATTCACCCGACTATTCTTTTGATATTCGGGATCCACGTAACCAAATGTTCCCCTCACTTCCGAGCTAACGTGAGATAGACCCGTATCGATGATTTTTGACAAACCAAAGTCCGCTAACTTCGCTTGAAAGTTCACGTTCAAGAGGATATTTGTTGGCTGAAAATTATTTTTAATATAAAAACATTAGACTTGTTGGATGTGTACAAAGTCCTTGATTTTCTTTCCAATATAGACTTCAAAAAGAGATGTGAGAATTCAACATATATACAGATATAGACATGACCATGTCAAGTTGATGTATGAATCCAACAAGAATCATCATAAAAACTAAAAACTGAAAGCAAAACGCTTACTTTTATATCGCGATGAACTATGCATCCTCCGGGATATGTATGAAGAAACCATAGCCCTCGAGCGCAATCAATCGCAATGTGAAGACGTTGGATCCATGTGAGAACTTTATCTTTACTAAATAGCCATTCAGAAAGATTTCCCCAATGACAAAGCTCATAAACGAGAAAACACTCGCCTTCGCCCTCACAATGGTCGAGCAATCTTACGAGGTTTGGATGTCTTACGTGTGACAAACTCGTGATTTCCCGCACAAACGTTTCCATTTCTCCATCGTTCACAATGTGCTTTATCGCAACATTTTGACCATTCACAAGTACGCCTTTGTACACTTTCCCTTCACAAATGAACACCTCTCCAATTAAAAAATTGCAAACTTACAGATAGAAAACTTTTAATGTATTTGATGTGCATGAGACTGAGACCAACATCAACAGGACAAAAGTTGCACAAAAAAGTTTTAAGTATGTGTGAAAGGACTCGATTTCTATCTCTTATGCTGAAAAAACGTTAATGACATCCTCATTATCGAAAACAACATTTTATAATATCATGTCACGTGTAACAAAAGCAACCTAAATATTGATGAATCATACAGTAAAATTCTTACCCGCGTTTCCTTCACCGATGAAGTTTGATGCTTTGAGATCATTGGTAGCCGCATAAACATCCCTAACTGTTAACTTCGTGCTTACTTCTTTTGGAAATGGTGACCTTATGACAGACATATCCACTTTGCCCATTGGCAACTTTCCGGCGACTGACCTTCTAAACCAAATCCACAATGCCATGATTATGATCATGATCCCGATCAGACCTCCCACCAGAATTACGACAACTGAAAATTTCAAGAAATTATCCGATGATTAGTGTGAATTTTACACTTGAATACGTGTTCTAGATAACTCACCAGTGGTCCTCTTTTTCTTGTGTTTATGATTATCATCTTCAAGATTCTGGGATTGATCTAATCGAAAACTTATTTGATGCTGGCCAAGACACTGATAAACGGCTTGAACCCATTTGAAATCAGAGATCTTTCGACTCACCATCGAAACAAGCAAAGCGAATCTACAAATTTCAGTCTCTTCCACACTACTGTTCATAGTCAAAGCACCAATCTTTTTCCATCTTTCTAAACAAGAACTGCAGTCGTTTCTTGATTCCAATACCTCACAATCTTGATCTAGACTGGATAAAGAGCTCTCGAGCTTGTTATCAACATCAGTCAACGTGAAATCCGAGCAGCTTCCCGAACCGGAGGTTAGCTTTTCAACACCGCAGCTCAAAAGATTTCTTCCGTTGCTACCTTCCAACGATGATCGACAAGTTTGTTGTTGTATCAAATTCAAGAAAATCGATCCAGTTTGATTCGTGTGTTTTGATAATGCGGATAGATAGTCTTCAAAAGCTGATTCGCAACAATCGGTGCTGAAAAATCCGTCCCAATTAGCAGTTTTGCAGTCCGAAGAAAGTTGAACGTCAAGAACACATTCATCTGTGAGGTTTTTAGCTAAAACATGAGTGAAGAACACGAAAAGGAACAAAATGGGGATCGTTTTTGTATGAGAAAGTGTCATTGAACTAAGATTTTTGTGCAGAAATTGTGGAAACGAAAGTATTTATGATTTTTGGTAGATTATATGTTCAGTGTTCTTCCAGGATTCGAGAATAGAAAGAACAGAATAAGAAACTACACCAAACTTACGCTAAAACACAAATACTGTGTTCATTTTTAGTAAGAATTAATATTTTAATGAAAAATCAAAATATTTAATTTCCTAAAGCCAATTGCCGGCCCTTCCAATTTGAAGAAGTCTGATTAAGGAATTAACAATTTTTTTTTAAAAACTTACGTCTTTATCGTATCTGTGATTATGTTACAAAGTAATTACTATGCATATTTAAATACCGAAAAAAAAATCGAAGTACGATAGAATCAACAATTTTAAATAACTAGTGATTATTTATGCTCAAATTATAAGTAAAAAGGTTATAATTATTTCTCGTTCCAAAAAAAATAAAAAACAAGAAAAAGTTACTTGCTGTACTTAATTTTTTTGAATAGTTCATAGATGATATCGGGTATGT
Source organism: Lactuca sativa (assembly GCF_002870075.4). Lineage (NCBI taxonomy): Eukaryota > Viridiplantae > Streptophyta > Magnoliopsida > Asterales > Asteraceae > Lactuca > Lactuca sativa. The sequence continues at coordinate 303,223,260 of NC_056630.2, read as the reverse complement.
GGCCGGTTAGAAGACACCTAGCAATTAATCTTTGTCTAGTCATTTTTTCTAGACAAAGAGTGAATATGTAAAAAATAAGAGATTTTTAACGATTTGAAAAAGTTGTATTTTAATACAAACTATTTGATGAAATATTGATGTTATATTAATCATATTAACCTATTTTTTATGATATTATTAGCATTTACCAACTTTTTTTATAATATTAGTTATATTTAATTTTTTTAAATTTAATAGATTTATCATAACTCATGTGTAAGTGTAAGAAACTGCCGAATACAATTATAAAAAACTCATTCGTTTGTCCTTAAGTAAATGATTATTAGTAATTTTTTTTATAATACCAGTCAACAATAAATATGTAAAAAATATATTATATTAAAATAAATGCTATTAATATTTCTTTATAGGCCTTATAAGTCCACCACTTAAGTCAGACAAGAAAAGGACGTTGATTTTATAAAATAGAAGTATTTACATTAAGATGGTGTGAGTTCGTACTTGTGTCATATAGTGCTCCAATATCTTTTTAGCATATAGGACAAATATATAAGAACAAGGGTATACAATGATATTGTTCTCTTCTTCACCCATAAAGCATAATTCGTTTTCACTTCGAAAGTGAAACATAATAATTCGTTAATTTTACGATCCATGGTAATTGTTTGATCTTTTGTATTGTTTCATGTCACGTAGATTGTATTTGTCGTCATATTGGTAATAATTGAACTAAGAAGGTTCTCAAACAAAACCAACTAAAAGAAGAAAAAACAAATCCATGTGGTTTGATTGGATATGCATTTAGAATTTGTAACTCAGAGTGTCATGATAGTTTAATTTGTTGTGTTTTTCGTTCTTAATATTATTTAAATTTGTTGCCAACCCTTGGTAAAAATATAATTTTACCATTGATATTACATTTACTATTAATTTTAATTGTGAGTTAGCCATAAGAGGAAGTATAATATCTGAATATGATAAGTTAGCAAAGTCGAAAGCCTGAATTGATGTTGGACTAAACCGAGATGTATGCAAATGTAGGGCCATCAAATCCCTCAATATGAATTTGTTGAGGTCCCTTTCCTCTTTTGTAGCATTTTGAATTACCTTACACTACCAGAAACGCGAGTATTAGCAGCGACAGGCCAAAAAGGTCGTCGCGGTTGCCTCGCTGCAAATGCTCCATATGTCGTCGCTAATACCTGTCTCCCCTAATATTCATTGTCGCCACTAAAGCCTTGTCTCCACTAATACACGCCCGTCACCACTAAAGGTGTCGCCGCTAATTGTATTTATCATTTTTTTTTTGTAGTATTTAACATTAAAATCAGAAAAAACATTATAACAAGTATAAAAACTGCTACCAAACATTATTTTGCAAAAAAAAAAAAATAGTTCAAAACATTAACCACTTAATAATATATATGACATCCGATCCAAAATATTAAATCTAAACATCCGATCCAAAATACTCACCCAAACATAGTGCAACATATCCAAAATAGTAGTCTAAAATATTAACCAAAACAAAACATTTCATTAATCCTAAAAGTAGCTACTCGTCCTCATCACTCCACTCGTTTCCTTCGTTTTATTTCGTGGCGACAATGATTGAAACTACTCTTTTAGTGCCGCACTAAATTTTTGATCTTTTAGCATTGTTTTGCAGCATGTCCAACCACAAAGAAACAAAATATATTATCAACATATCATAATAACATTCTACTTTACAAATTAAGGTCATGATGATTATATCATCCTTTTTTTTTCCATTATAGCATTGTTCTTTTCAAGTACATTTTTTTTCATTTTTCCATTATAACATTGTACTATACTAAACTAACAATTACCAAACTACAAAATACCAACATATCAAATTATAACCAAACTACATCCTACACACATTTCATATACATTATAGCATTGTGCTTTTTTTTTTTTTTTTTTTTTTTCATTTTTCCATTATAGCATTGTACTATACTGAACTAACAATTACCAAACTAAAAAATATCAACATATCAAACTATAACCAAACTACATCCTACAAACGACATCGTTCGTCTTCCTGCACTTGCCGCAGTGGTCATGGCCATGCTGTCCTCTCGATCGCGAATCAAAAACCTTGGGCTTCTTTCCTATGCCCTCCGACACGTGAACCTAAACCAACTTCCTCTTCCTCACTGGCTCCAGATCAATCTTCTGCTCATCATGTCCTCTAATTTCTTGTAGCTAGACATGCTCACAAACTCCTGTATCTCATCCTTCAACATATCATGGTACCTAGCCTTCTTCATCTCCTCGTCCTATACATACTGCAAAACCAGCAAAGCCCTCTCTCGGAACATGGCAATAATCTTTGTCACTGACACAATAGTCTGACGGAGGTCTTGAAACTCTCTTGCCAGCTGTTGGACCTTGATTAGTGGTGTAAAATCCACTCTGAACCTCATTACAAAGTCGTCCCAAGTCATCGCCTCAACCACCTATCTTCCCAAGGCATAACCTACCTTCCCCCCACCAATCATGTGCTTTGTCATTCAGAAGACAGGATACCAGTCTGACCTTCGCCCCTTCAGGACAGAGGCTGGATCAGAAGGCATTCTCGATGTGCGCCAACCACCTTCTGCTAGCAATGGGGTCTTTCTTCTCAAAAAATTCTGGAAGCCCATATGCACGAAGCTCTCAAAAAGTGAAAGAGCATGCACCCACCATAGCCACCATCTCAGTATAGAAGGCGTTGAGATGCTCATCTATCAACTTCGTAATGCCCTCCTTAATCAAATTAAAAATCACAGGAGTCTGCTCCATAATGTTGCAGGTAATCTCAGACAAAATGAACTCTCGCATCAGATCACCCAAGGGTTCGAGTCCAGAGCCCGAACCCGATCCCTCACCAGAACCTAAACCGCCTCGAGTGACCACCAAAAACACTAGAATAATCTCACACTTAGCGAGTTCCTTAGCATGTTTGTGACTCCCCTTGACTCAAGTACGGATTATGTACTTTCAATAGTACGGGCCCAATACTACCTTCCACACCTATCCGTACTTTCCTCAAGATTCGTCCCGAGAAGTAACACCCATACCCAACATTCTACATTCCTGCTAAATAATGCATCTGCTAAGCTAACTTGCTTCCTAGGTTCTCCTAGGATTCCCGTCCCGCCATTCTCCGCCATTAGCTGTAGAAGAAACTCCCACTAACACCTACCAACTACCTTACGAATATAATTACATGTAACATACCCTAGATAATTATTTGACTGTAAGGTTTCACACAACAATGGGTGGACTCAAACAAGTGCTGACAATAGAGTTAAACCTAACCTTCTAAAATTATCTAATTTATGTAACATGTAACCTAGAATATTCGCTTGATAGTTAAATAGTATTAGCAATGGTTTCCCAAAATACCCTTATGTTATATGTTTATGAGATTGATATGATGTATTCTCTGATGGGTTTTGAGCATTCTAACACTTCCTAAGTGTACATGCAACCCTAATAACCTTGGATCTATGTTTGTCTAATTATCATGAAAAGTTGATTTCCAAGGCTATAATCCTATCTAGCATACATGGGGAACAATTTTAACTTAAATAATAGATAGAACTGCATACCTTGTTGTTGTAAATGTTCCTTGAAACCTTGTGAGCCTAGCACCCCAAGTGTGATTACTCAAATGCTTCACACAACACCAAATGCTATGGAGTAAACTTGGAGAGAAAGTGTAACACACTAAAATCGGCTCTAGCCCTCTTGTTTCTTGTCTAACCGATTTTGGGAGAACACATGAGCTTTATATAGTGTTGACACATCTAGGGTTACACCATGTAAACCCTAATGTGTCATGACTCTTCATTTCCATGACCCATGGGTTTGTAACTCCCATGGAGCCTCCATGGAGCATCCAATGGGTTTAACCCAACTTGACTATCCATGGAGCCTCTTAGCCCACTATATAAGTTATAGATGATTTACATAATCAACCCATATATTTAATTAGTTATCTTTTGATCACTTAATTAATACCAAAATTAATTCTTGATCAAACTAATTAAATAATATAATTAGTATATTAGAACTTATAATATATTAATAACCACAAGTGTTATTTCTCTCATTTAGTCTCTCTAATTGCATGGTGCCATGCAACACAAATGTACCATGCCGAGTCGGGTCAAGTACATACCATAAATAGTTGTGGACTTAGACACCTTATCCAACAGTCTCCCACTTGGATAAGTCTAATAACTATAATTGCAAGTATGACTTCAGGAACCAATCGACAATCGTAACTCTTTTCAAGGTTTCTCGGAACTGAGAAGATGATGGTACACCATTTCAGATAAGGGATCATATAATCTTCTATTTTAGATATCAGCCGGACAAACACATGGAACATAGTCTTGGTTATCGTCCAGTAGTTTGTTTCCCGATTTCCGATTTGTTTGACAAAGAACTTAATTGAACACATCAACTTAGTTCTGACCGGGCCCGGTACATAGGTCAAAACAAAATCATCGAGGGGCCCAGATATCAGCTTCTAATCCAAGAAGGAACAGATAAACTTCGACTCATATGCTTGTTCTACTACTTGTTAAATTACACACAAACACACGTTTTATAACATCGAGTTACCAATGCGGTTTCATACGTTCAATGCATAATTAACTCATAGTTAACAAGTCATATCTCTAGGTTTGAAGACTTATATGATATTACTGTCTCGCGATCACTCGAGATAAATTCCATGAAGTGACACCAGCGAGCGTGGGTTGAATCCAATACTCAGAACTTATGAGCACTCATGAGTGTTGAGGCCATGTCCAACATCTTAGACCTCTACAACCAACTCATGACAGTGTTACTTCATATCTACTTCCAACATATGACTGACTGTGGATAATTTGAATAATATGTGAAACAACATAAATATTCTGGAAGTCAAAACATGCAAAAGAAATAATAGTAAACGATTGATAAAAGATAGTAACACTTTACTCATAAATAAATACAACTTTTATTCATCATCAAATGTCAATTACATTTTACAAATTTCAATATTATCTAACTACTAAAACTAATATCATCCTTCAACCCTATGCTCCTAGCATGCTGGAGATGCTTAACCCTACCTAGTCCCTTCGTGAGGGGATCTGCCGGGTTCTCATCCGATGATACCCTCTTTGCCACGAGGAGTCCTTCTTAAATACGATGTCTGATGAAATGATATTTTCTGTCAATGTGTCTGGATCTCCCATGATCCCTTGGTTCCTTTGCTAAGGCAACTGCACTTTCACTATTACAGAAAATCTATGTAGGCTCCGATATAGCTGGTACAACTCCAAGGTCTCCAATGAAGTTCTTTAGCCACATAGCCTCTTTTGCCGCTTCGCTTGCCGCTATATACTCTGATTCGCAAGTTAAATCAGCCACTGTCTCCTGCTTGGAACTTTTCCAAGAGATTGCTCCTCCGTTTAGGGTAAAGACCCAGCCCGACTGAGAGCGGAAATTATCCCTATCAGTCTGGAAGCTAGCATCACTATACCCTACAACTCTCAAGTCATCACTCCCACCGAGGGTAAGGACCCAGTCCTTAGTCCTTCGCAGGTACTTGAGAATGTTCTTTACCGCTGTCCAGTGAGCCTTACCAGGATTCCCCTGATACCTGCTAACCATGCTTAAAGCAAAGGCTACATCAGGACGAGTACAGGTCATAGCATACATGATCGAGCCTACTGCCGAAGCATAAGGTATCCGACTCATTTCTGCTATCTCAACCTCAGTACTCGGGCTCTGAGTCTTACTCAGTCTAGTGTTACTCTGGATGGGTAACTCTCCTTTCTTGGAATCTTGCATGCTGAATCTCTTCAACACCTTGTCCAAGTATGTACTCTGACTAAGTCCAATTAGTCTTCTACTCTGGTTTCTCAAGATCCTTATCCCTAGGATATAGGCAACTTCTCCTAGGTCCTTCATAGCAAAACACTTCCCAAGCCAGGACTTAACTTTCTGCAGAGTTGGGATGTCATTTCCTATGAGTAGTATGTCATCCACATACAGTACCAAATAGCTAACTATACTCCCACTAGCCTTGACATATACACAAGATTCATCTTCACTCCTAGAAAAGCCAAATTCCTTGACTTTGTCATCAAAGCAAAGATTCCATCTGTGAGGTGCTTGCTTTAATCTATAGATGGATTTCTCAAGCTTACACACTCTATTAGGGTACTCTGAGCTAACAAAACCCTCTGACTGATTCATGTAAACATCCTCAGCCAACTTTCCATTAAGGAAAGCGGTTTTGACATCCATTTGCCATATTTCATAGTCATGAAATGCAACTATGGCTAACAATACCCTAATAGACTTAATCTTGGCTACTGGAGAAAAGGTCTCATCACAATCCACTCCAGGAGTTTGAGAGTAGCCCTTTGCTACCAGTCGAGCCTTATAAGTGTGTACATTACCATCCATGTCGGTCTTCTTCTTGAAGATCCACTTGCACCCAACTGTCTTACGACCTGGCACATTGTCAACCAAGTTCCGAACTTGATTGTCATACATGGATTGTATCTCGCTTTCCATTGCCTCTTTCCATTTAGCAGACTCAGGGCCTGCCATGGCTTCCGCATAGCTGTTAGATTCATCTAGACCTACTAACGTCTCATCATTAATAAGTGTCTCACCTTCCGCAGTAATATGGAAACCATAGTAATGCTCAGGTTCATTCCTAACCCTTGTGGAACGCCTCAGAGGTACAACTGGAGGTATAATTGGATCAACAGGAGGTTCTTCCTCAAGTTGACTGCTAGGGTTTGTGGTGCCTTCACCACTTGACTCTTGAAGTTCTTCAAGGTCAATTTGCCTCCCACTGTCTCCTTAGCTTATAAACTCTCTCTCTCTCTCTCTCTCTCTCTCTCTCTCTCGACAGCCCTCCTTGCTACAAAGACCACATTCTCACTAGGTCTGTAGAAGAGGTAACCAAAGGATTTTTGTGGGTAGCCGATGAAAATACACTTCTCGCTTCGAGGTTCGAGCTTGTCATGAGTCTCGCGTCTCACGAAAGCCTTGCAACCCCAAACCTTGATGTGGGCTAGACTAGGAACTTTTCTAGTCCACATCTCGTGAGGTGTTTTGGCAACCTTCTTTGTATGGACCAGATTAACGATATGGGTGGCAGTCTCTAAGGCATACCCCCAAAATGAGATTGTTAGCGTAGCTCGACTCATCATGGAACGAACCATGTCCAACAAGGTTTGATTACGCCTTTCAGCTACACCATTCAACTGTGGTGTCCTGGGAGGTGTCAATTGTGAGACAATCCCACATTCCCTTAGATAATGGAGGAATTCAGTACTAAGATACTCACAACCACGATCAGATCGAAACATCTTAATCTTCCTGCCCAATTGATTCTCGACTTCCTGTTTAAACTCTTTAAACCTTTCAAAAGTCTCCGACTTATGCTTGATTAAGTAGACATATCCATATCTACTATAATCATCCGTAAAAGTCACATAATAACGATTAGCATCCCTTGTGGCATGTTTGAAGGGTCCACACACGTCCGTGTGTACAAGATCCAACAAGCCTTCACCCCTCTCACATGAACCAGTGAAGGGTGACTTTGTCATTTTTCCAAGTAAGCATGATTCGCAACTATCATCTGACTTTAGGTGAAATGACTCCAAGACTCCATCATTTTGGAGTTGGCCTATGTGTTTCTTGCTTATATGTCCAAGACGACAATGCCATAATGATGCTTTATGCAAGTTATTATCATTAGTAGAATCAATACACATTACATTATTTCCTAAGTTATCTACAACATACACAGCTTCATACACACCATCACAAGGTAATGCTTTAAAATAAAACACATTATTATAGAAAGCATTTATTCCACCAGTTTCATTATCAAAAGAAAAGGTAAAACCTTGTTTATACAAAGCATGAAAGGAAATAACATTTCTTGCAATTTCTGGCGAATAATAACATTTATTCAAATCTAAAGTAAATCCACTACTAAGCAACAAAGTATAAACTCAAATCTTGGTGACAAGTGAAACTTTCCTATTCGCCATGATCAAGTTTATCTTTCCATGCTCCACATTCTCATTTCTTCGTAGTCCCTGCATTTCAGAACAAATATGAATACCGCAACCGGTATCAAGGACCCAAGAGTTAGAATAGAGTGAATTATTAGATGAGATAGTGTAAATACCTGCATGGTTGGGTTTAACTTTCCCATCCTTCAAATCTTGCTGGTACTTTGGACAGCTACGCTTCCAGTGCGCCTTTTCGTGACAGTAGAAGCATTCAGCCTCTTTGGGATCAGAAGAAGGTGTAACGAAACCTTTCTTGGTTCCGCTAGAAGAGGAGCCATCAAGAGTCTTACCCTTGGTACCCTTCGAAGGGTTCTTTCTCTTCTTCCCTCTACCTTTCCCGATTGCCAGGACAGGTGCTGAGTTTGGAGTAGTAGCAGGAGTGGTCACAACTGACTTACCTTTAAGACCTAACTCCTCAGGGAAGTTCACATTCAACTTCATCAATCGATCCACATACCTTTGCATTTTCTGCATGTGGCTTGTGATGGGTTCGCCATCTTTCATTCGGGTTGTGATCATAGAGGAGATGATTTCATATCGCTCTTGACGAGCACTATGATGGTAGCGGTCCATCAAATCCTGGTGCATCTCAAAAGGATAGTAGTCCTCATAGGACTTTTGGAGTTCGGCTATCATGGTGGCCATCATGATGCATGCCACTTTGGTGGCATCTCTTTCATGTGCCTCATATTCAGCAAACTCCTCAGGAGTAGCAGTTGGCTCAGGCACCTTGAGCTCCTTGTCAAGAACATATTCCTTGTTCTCGTAGCGAGTGACCATCATGATGTTTCTGATCCAATTAGTAAAGTTGGATCCATCAAAGATGACTCTCCCACATAGATTCATGAGAGAGAAGGAGCCTGTAGGGTTTGAGCCAGGAGTAGCATTGTTGGAAGACATCTGAAAAGGAAGGAAAAAGGTTTAGTTTAGATATAGGGATAGTCCTTAATAAAACACCCAAATATAATATTAAGGCTAGGATCCAATCACAATATATTATAACCTAGAAGAGGGATGCTATAATCCAAGTTATTAACGTATTTGAAAGGTAGGTGAATGACGATTCACCAATTTCCACCATGAAAATGAAATATAAATTATTAGGTTTTATTTGGCTTTTAGAAATTCCTAGATTCTTTGAGATTCATTGAACTTTTTAATGGCATGTTTCAATCTCGAGTGTGCCCTTCATGTTTTGTGACTGGGATACCGAGGATCACAAAACAAGGTGTGAAGTAACCATGCAAATTACTTGGTACCCTTAATGTTTTTCACTTAATCGTTGTGCTGGTAAACCACACGCGCTCCTTCCGACCTCATGAAAAACCTTAAGTCACCCTTTGCCTTCCTTCTTAAGTCCAAGTTAGTGTGCCGGTAAACCACACACGCTCCACCAACAACTTAAGCAAGGTGCAAAGTGTAATTTCATGGATTAGCACCTTATTCACATTTTTCCTAAAGTAACTAAGATTGGGAATTTATAAAACATTTAGTTACTTTATAATAATCATTATACTTTTAATGAGAATTTATAAGTCCTTGTCTTACCCGTTCGGCTAACGACCCTCCACTGGTCAAGCAAGCGGTGTGTGAGAGTGGACACCCATTAAGTTGCCATTTTATAGGCAACAACCTTATACCCACCTTATAGACCGGCTTCGTGAATGAGGCGTACTAGCGGTAAGACGACTTTGATCTTATACATATATATATATATATATATATATATATATATATATATATATATATATATATATATATATATATATTAAATCATAATACTATAAGTATAAAGGTAGAATTTTAACTTTTAAAAATCTAAGGGTTGGAACTAAAGTTTTAATCAAGACTTTACTTGTTCCAAAATTTGAGGGCAAGTTTTGTAAACTTTCAAAACTTTTCATTTCTTGTAACTTATGAGTTAATTAGAGTATTTAAAATGAAGACTCTTCATTTTTCTAACTCTTGTGTTCTTTTAATGGTTTTAATTAAAGTGTGACTCTTGGTTTTCCATAACTTGAGGACAAGTTATGGACTCCATTAAAACACATTATGATCAAGAATTAAACTACCAAGTAGGTTACAAGTAATTCCTATGATCATCTAAATTCATAAGATCAAGAACATGAATATCCATATCAAAGTTTCAAAACCATATGAACACATATAATCATGAAAATTGATATTTTCCATTGTAAATGGATTAGAACAAACATTACTCCATCTAAAACAAGTTTTATAACACCAAAACAGTTTAGGGTAATGTTTCTAGTCCATTTCCAGCAGCAACAGTCGAAAATCTGCATTCTGTGGCTCCTACTCGCCGAGTGCACTAACCTACTCGCTGAGTAGGATGAAGATACACATGAACTCGGCGAGTCCCCCCCATGGACTCGGCGAGTTCAAGGGACTCGGCGAGTTCATCAGGCAGACAACAAGTTTTTCGACTTGTTTCAACTTTTTAGCACAAATAACAAACAAACAAGCCTAGTCTCTGATACCACTGATGGGTTTTGAGCATTCTAACACTTCCTAAGTGTACATGCAACCCAAATAACCTTGGATCTATGTTTATCTAATTATCATGCAAAGTTGATTTCCAAGGCTATAATCCTATCTAGCATACATGGGGAACAATTTTAACTTTAATAATAGATAAAACTACATACCTTGTTGTTGTAAATGTTCCTTGAAACCTTGTCAGCCTAGCACCCCAAGTGTGATGCCTCAAATGCTTCACACAACACCAAATGCTATGGAGTAAACTTGGAGAGAAAGTGTAACACACTAAAATCGGCTCTAGCCCTCTTATTTCTTGTCTAACCGATTTTGGGAGAACACATGAGCTTTATATAGTGTTGACACATCTAGGGTTACACCATGTAAACCCTAATGTGTCATGACTCTTCATTTCCATGACCCATGGGTTTGTAACTCCCATGGAGCCTCCATGGAGCATCCAATGGGTTTAACCCAACTTGACTATCCATGGAGCCTCTTAGCCCACTATATAAGTTATGGATGATTTACATAATCAACCCATATATTTAATTAGTTATCTTTTGATCACTTAATTAATACCAAAAATATTCTTGATCAAACTAATTAAATAATATTATTAATATATTAGAACTTATAATATATTAATAACCACAAGTGTTATTTCTCTCATTTAGTCTATCCAATTGCATGGTGCCATGCAACCCAAATGGACAATGCCGGGTTGGGTCAAGTACATACCAAAAATAGTTTTGGACTTAGACACCTTATCCAACATTCTTGTGCTAGAGTGAGTTAGGTATTCCTATTAGGACTAGAGTGGACTGATTTGTGATGCCTTAGCCTAGAGGCAGGTGAGCTGCTATGAGATGCTTGAGAGTGAGTAGGTAGCAGCGAGGAGCTTATTAGAGATCTGTTAGAGAATGGATTGTGTATAATAGAGTACATGGGACTTGGGATCCTAGGAGGAGGACTTGGGGTGTATAACGACGCGGTGTGGACGGTAGTATTGGGCCCGTACTACTGAAAACACCAGGACAGTGTACAGTTCAAGTAAGAATCTACGGGATGCCAGGGATCAAGGAGGGATGAGTTATCGAGTGCGAGTATGCTCGAGTGAGTTTCTAATATATCGTATGTTGTATTTCAGAGGTAGATCATGGTGAGGACACGTCATGCGCCAGAGAGCAGCGAGACTAGTGATGAGGAGATCCGCCAGATCATCCATGAGCAGGTGGCTGCGGCCATCAGGGCAGAGATACCAGAGATGTTCGGGTCTATCAAGACCGCGCTGATTAAGAATTTTGACGAGCGTTATGCCGCTCTTTCTGAGGCTGCTGTTGTAGCAGCCACCGCAGCCGTCGCTGCTGCTAGGCCGCAGGGGGGTGACTCGTTGTTGTTCAGGGAGTTCAACAACACGAAGACACCAGAGTTTGATGGGACACAGGATCCGATTGCAGCGATGAGATGGGTATCTGACATTGAGGGGTGTTTCTATACATGCTCGTGCCCGGAGCACTTAAGGGTTCGGTTTGCGCTGAACCAGCTTCGCTTGAGGGTGAAGGACTGGTTGAAGTTCACGACAGCACACTATTCTCCAGCAGAGCTTGCTGCGGTGACATGGAAGAGGTTCACCGCCATGTTTCATGATGAGTACGTTCCCCCGGTGGAACGGGATCGGTTGGCACAAGAGTTTTTAAACCTCAAGCAGGGTACGGAGTCTGTTACGGTTATCACCAGGATGTTTCATGAGAGGGTGATGTTCTGCCCTGAGCACGTGTCTTCTGAGCAGGCACATATGATCTGTTATTTGAGTATTTTGAGGAGAGATATTCGGGAGTTCATGGAGAACTCCTCGTACCGGACATTTGCTGAGCCTCAGGCAAATGCCCGGAAGAGGGAGATCGAGCTAGAGACTCAGGCTAGGGAGGAGGTGGAGTCTCAGGGGAGGGATCGGCGACCGGCACAATCCCAGTCGGCAGCCAAGCGAGCCAAGCCCGCTGATCCCAGAGAAGGGATCCAGAAGGGCCGCACTTGTGGAAAGTGCGGCAAGGGTCATGATGGAGTTTGTAGAGCTGAATCTTGCTACAAGTGTGGCAAGGAGGGGCATATGGCCAAGGACTGCCCCAAGGGGTTTGCAGTGTGTTTCCACTGCAACCAGACCGGACACCGGAAGGCCGAGTGTCCGCTGCTACGAGGGTCAGCATAGGGAGCTTCTTAGGGGTCTGCCCCTGCTGCTATTAGAGCTTCTGATAGTCGGCCGGTGAAGACTGAGACGCCGAAGGCTCGGGGGAGAGCCTTCCAGTTGACTGCGGAGGAGGTCCGCACAGCGCCCGATGTCGTGGCTGTTATGTATTCTTTCATGTATTTATTTTAATGTTTGAGATTTTGTGATTATATTATGATATGCGTAGGTACTTTTCTTGTGAGTTCTGTACCTGCTCTGGTGTTATTTGACTCGGGTGCGAGTCGATCTTTTATATCGTTGGCTTTTAGTCAGCACATCAGTATTAGTCGAGAGGCGTTGAGTCAACCTCTGAGAGTCTCCATCGCCGACGAGAGAGCAGTGTATGCCACAGAGGTGATTCGAGGATGTGTACTTGAGATCTTCGATGTAGAGTTTCCTATTGATTTGGTCCCGACTGCGATGGGGGACGTCTGTGTCATCGTAGGCATGGATTGGTTGAGTAGATTTGGAGCAGTTATTGATTGCGAGCGGTAGCTGGTGACTATACGAGACCCAAGTGGGGGAGTTCGGTGTACGGCGAGGGTACCCGTCCCAATTCAGCATTTTGTTCGGCTGCTAGAGTGAGACAGAGTCTACAACAGGGCTGTAGTGGTTTTGTAGCGTATGTGATGGATGCGAGAGTTGGTGTAGAGAGACCGAGTACAGTTGAGGAGGTTCCGATAGTGTGGGAATTCCCAGATGTCTTTCCTGAGGAGTTACCGGGTGTGCCTCCCGAGAGGCAGGTTGAGTTCCGCATTGATTTGATTCCGGGGCAGCACCTATTGCCAAGGCGCTCTATCGCCTTGCACCTCCAGAGATGCAGGAGTTATCCTCGCAGCTTCAGGAGCTGCTGGGGAAGGGGTTTATTCGGCCGAGCAGCTCGCCGTGGGGAGCACCGATCCTTTTTGTGAAGAAAAAGGATGGTTCACACCGAATATGCATAGATTATCGAGAGCTGAACAAGTTAACGGTCAAGAACCGTTATCCTTTGCCGAGGATCGATGATTTGTTCGATCAGCTGCAGGGAGCATCTTGGTTTTCCAAGATTGATCTGAGATCTGGATATCATCAGATGAGGGTGTGCGAGGAGGATATCCATAAGACCGCGTTTAGGACTCGTTATGGGCATTATAAGTTCGTGGTGATGCCATTCGGGCTCACCAATGCGCCTGCAGCGTTCATGGATCTCATGAACAGGGTATGCAGACCGATGCTGGATCGATCAGTGATTGTGTTCATTGACGACATTTTGGTATATTCGAGATCCAGGGAGCAGCATGAGGAGCATTTGCGAGAAATCCTCAGTGTGCTGAGATCGAAGAGGCTTTATGCCAAATTCTCCAAGTGTGATTTTTGGTTATGAGAGGTGCAATTCCTTGGTCACCTCGTTAACCAAAAGGGGATTTTGGTTGATCCGGCCAAGATCGAGGCGGTGTTGAGTTGGGAGGTGCCGAAATCTCCTTCCGAGATCAGGAGTTTTCTAGGGTTGGCTGGCTATTAGCGGAGATTCATCAGGGATTTCTCCAAGATTGCTATTCCTCTCACCAGGTTGACTCGGAAGGGTGTGGTGTTCAGCTGGGGCCCAGAGCAGCAGGCCTCATTTAAGACTCTTCGCCAAAGATTGTACGAAGCCCCGGTGTTGGCTCTTCCAGAGGAATAGAGGACTTCGTGGTGTATTGTGACACATCGATATCTGGGTTGGGCGCGGTGTTGATGCAGAGGGGACATGTGATCACGTACTCATCAAGGCAGCTGAAGCCCCATGAGGCAAGGTATCCCACCTACGATCTAGAGTTGGGGGCTATGGTGTTCGCCCTCAAGATTTGGCGCCATTATCTGTATGGGGTTCGGTGTACGATATACACGGACCACAAGAGTTTGAAGTATTTGATGGATCAACCAAACCTGAACATGCGTCAGAGGAGATGGTTGGATGTAGAAAGGATTATGACTGCGAGACCCTGTACCACCCGGGCAAGGCTAATGTGGTAGCTGACGCCCTGAGTCGTAGGGCAGAGAGCGCCCCGATTTGGGATATTTGTATGAGATTGACGGTGATGACCCCGGTGTTGGACACTATCAGCGGGGCTCAGGCTGAGGCAGTAAGACCGGAGAACCGTAAGAGAGAGCGAGTTATCGGACAGGTGTCAGAGTTCATGACCGATAGCAGAGGGCTTATGACCTTCCAGGGTCGGATTTGGGTACCGTTTGTTGGAGGAACGCGTACCATCTTGATGGTGGAGGCGCATAGATCGAGATTCTCGATCCATCCCGGGGCCACTAAGATGTTTTTGGATCTTAAGAGGGAGTATTGGTGGCCCTGTATGAAGAGAGATGTAGCGTGGTATGTTGAGAGGTGCCTAACTAGTCGTAGGGTTAAGGCCGAACATCAGAGGCCGCATGGTAAGTTGCAGCCACTGGAAGTCCCAAAATGGAAATGCGAGCAGATATCCATGGATTTTATCACCAAATTGCCGAGAACAGCGAGGGGTGTCGATGCGATTTAGGTGATAGTAGACCGTTTGACAAAGAGCGCTCACTTTATCGCCATTAGTGAGAGTTCTTCTGCAGAAAAGTTAGCGGAGGTCTACGTGAGGGAGGTGGTATCGTGGCATGGGGTGCCGATCTCGATCGTGTCAGATCGAGATGTACGTTTCACTTCCAGATTCTGGAAGAAATTCCATGTGGAGTTGGGTATGAGGCTGCATTTTAGTACCGCATACCACCCACAGACTGACGGTCAGAGCGAGCAAATGATTCAGACGCTCGATGACATGCTCCGAGCATGCGTGTTGGATTTTTGCGGAAGTTAGGACACGTATTTGCCCTTGGCGGAGTTCTCCTACAACAACAGCCATCATTCGAGCATTGGTATGCCGCCCTATGAGCTGTTGTATGGGAGGAGGTGTCGAACTCCCATTTGTTGGGGAGAGGTAGGGCAACGAGTGATGGGTAGCATGAAGATTGTGCTTCAGACGACAGAGCAGATACAACAAGTCAGGCAAAGATTGTTGACCGCTCAGAGTCGCCAGAAGAGTTATGCGGATAGGCGACGATCCGAGCTTGAGTTCCAGGTCGGTGATTATGTTCTCCTGAAGGTATCTCCTTGGAAAGGAGTGATTCTATTCAGGAAGTGGGGCAAGCTAGGGCCCCGGTATATTGGGCCGTTCATAGTGATCGCTTGCGTGGGTATGGTAGCGTATCGCTTGGAGCTACCTGCGGAGTTGGAGCAGATTCATAATACCTTCCACGTGTCTCAGTTGAGGAAGTGTATAGCCGACGAGTCGGCGGTAGTGCCGTTAGAGGATATTCAGGTGGATGCGAGCCTGAACTACGCGGAGAGACCAGTTGCGATTGTGGATCGGAAGATCAAGGTTCTGAGTAACAAGGAGGTGCCTCTGGTGCAGGTTCAGTGGCAACATCGGAGAGGATCCGAGTTGACTTGGGAGCTAGAGCGGGAGATGCGTGAGCAGCATCCGGAGCTATTCCAGGGATGAGACTTCGAGGGCGAAGTCTGATTCAAGTGGGGGAGAATTGTAACATCCAGAAATTCAAGTATTATATTTATTCATTTTATTTCAAGTTTTGTGGAAGAACTCGGCGAGTTGGTGCGTAGACTCGCCGAGTAGAGACGCAGATCATTATCCAGGTGGACGGCTGGACTTGGCGAGTCGCCCCATGGACTCGGCGAGTCCATGCTGTTTAATGAAACCCTAATTCCTCGGGTTTGGGGCCTATTTAAGGGGCCTTATGGCCGTCATTTGCGGCTACCATACCCCAGAGAGAAACCCTAAGTGAGCTAGAGCGATTGTGAGAGGAAGGGAGCTATTTCTTGATCACTTGTTGGTGTTTTTGCAAATAGAAGAGAACCAAGGCAAGAGGAGGCTGAAGAGGGTGCTAATCTAGTGATTCCAGGGCTCAGAGACTTCATTTTGAGGTATTCATTCGACCCTTCTTCGGTTTATGGTGTAATTCCTAGAGTTAGGGCTTTTTAGCCCCTTTTAGAGGAAGGTTATTGAGTAATTGGTCCCTTCTCGGGTTGGTGCTATAGATCTGGACCCAAAGAGGTCCAGAGACCCTTCTCCCTTGAGCTTTATGAGTGTTAATGGGGGTTATGAGCTTTGGATGTCATTTTAGTGGTCATATATTCAAATAAGGCCTTTAAGCCTTTGCATGAGCACCAAGATGTTAGCTTTACGTAATTATCATGCTTGGGGAGGCCAGTCTATGATTCTATGGGACGGATCTGACCTCAGAAGTTGTTTTGAGAGTGTGCATGGCATGAACTCGCCGAGTCCCAAGTACAGACTCGATGAGTAGTATGAAGGATGCCCATTAATCATTTAGTGAGTGAACTGCCGAGTTGGGGGATGACTCAGTGAGTCAGAAGGGGATTAGAGGACTGAAGTTCAAGACTGTACTCGCCGAGTTGTTCTTGAAACTCGGCGAGTTGAGTTGGGGTGGCCCTGCGATTCATGTCTGATGAGATTCGTCGAGTTTAGGGAGGGACTCGACGTGCCAAGCGGGACAAAGAGTTAGGAGTCATGTGTGTACTCGCCGAGTCACCGGAGTGCACTCGGCGAGTTGGGTCAAAGTTTGACCGTTGAATTTTGTTGACTTTTAGTGTTTGGTTAACAACGGAGTCCTTGAGTCGAGACGGGGTAAAATAGTCTTTTACCCTTTTGAGTGTGACAATAGAGGGTCGAGTCTAGCCTTGAGTGTTATATTTATGAGGATATTTACTTTGTGTGAATAGGCGGAGGCTAGGCAATACTTCTACTGAGTCAGGGATTTACGAGAGTCTGAGGTGAGTCTTCTCACTATACTTTACCTTGAGTAGGTAATCAGAGTTATGTGATACAGTGTTGTATGCTATATATGTGTGATGTGTTGCACTGCATTATTCTATGTGATTTATGCTGAGCATGTTACAGAGTTAGAACCGGAAGGTTCACAGAGATAGAACCTGAGGGTTCGCAGAGTTTGGGTGCACGGACCCATAGAGTTATAGCCTCGAGTGGCAGATATGTGTTATATATGGTATTTTGGGGAGCTCACTAACCTTTGTGCTTACAGTGTTATGTGTTATGTGTTTCAGGTACTAGCGAGGATCGCAGGAAGGCGCCGGCCTGATCAGTATACACACGGGATTTTTATGTTATGAAATCTTGGGATTGATATATGTTATAAATTATATTTTAACATATATCAATTGAATACCATCACAATGAATATACATGAAACATAACATCATTCATCACCAAGCATTTGAATATTACAACTGATAGTGTTTACATCCATTACATTGTTCCAAAATATTACATGCCCAAAAATAAATTGTTCGTTGCTAATTAAACAACCGCAAAACATCATAGAGTACAATTCTTCCTTCACTTTATCTGTTACCTGAGAATACAAGTATTTTGAAAAACGTCAACATATGAAATGTTGGTGAGTTCATAAGTAATGTTTGAAATCCAATGTGTTGTATTGTTTTGAAAACCACCAGAAAATCCGATATTTTCTGAAAATAGTATAGTATAAAAGGTGTGAAGATCCATAAGTATGCTTGTTGGTTTCTATAAATGTATGTGTACGATTTGTAAAACTCGTTATGTAGTTCGTGGGTGTAATAGTTGAAAACCCTAGGAAAACCCGACGTTTTCCTATCACTTTGCTTTAATTAGTTTATGTATTGTTATTTCGTTACGATAGGGTATTCGTTGAGCTCCGGAGACGTTGGATTAATAGTGGATTGTGAATTGTTGTAACGTACATTAATGAAAACGACCAGTTGACAACCGTACAAACGATCCCTTAGGCGTCGCTTTTACTTATTCACATAACCCAACCCCCCGGACTCATGTAGCCCCATGACCGAGGGGAAAAGAAGGTGTGAAGCCCCCGGTATTTCCCTACGTCGTTCAAGGCTATAGAGAATGCGAAGGGCCCTTAGCCCAACTCGCAATAGTGAATTCTCGACTTCGCTAGCAGTACCGAAGGACCATTGGGGACCAGCAGCACGTTTGCCATTGAAAGTCCTTTTACACGGAATTAAGTCGTATTAGACCCAACTACATGTAAGTAAGTTTCCTTCGGGCCTAAAGATCATGTCATTGGGCTAGCTAGGCCCGACACGCATGATTTGAAACTTTTGGGCCCAAGGACGGAGTGTCGACGTCTAGTGTATTTCCACGAGTGTATTGAGTTTCCGAGATTTCCATGTGTGTATTGGAGTATCGTCGCATTAGTAGTTTCAGATTTGTTATTGATTCGAGACCGAATCAATTCGTGTGATAACGATTTTTGGTATTGTAGGTGTATTGTAATTTGCCGATAGTCGAGGTACTAGCATTTCATCGTGTCGGGTTCATTGTTTAAGACATTAATCTTTTACATTTTTCAGACCCTTCTTTTTAGATGAATTTACACTTTTGGACCCTTATAAAAATAATTTATATTTTAGTCCCTAAGCCATTTTTTTCTTGACACTTTAGTATCAAATCTCATAGAAAAAGTATTTTTCAGCTCAAAGCTTCTTGAAAAACAGTTTTAGTCCCTCAAAATGAAACTTTTTCGGCTGGAACCTTCATTTTCGCAAATTTTACACTTTTGGCCCAAAATAGAGAATTTTTGCATTTTTGGTCCCTTTTAAATGTGAAAAGCATTTTTAACCTTTGAAATGGACTTGGGACACTAGTAGTCCCCTGTTTTACAGAAAAACGCAATTTCAGCCCCTCAACTTTGAATTTTTCGCATATTGGGCCTTATTGGGCCGAAAAGTTCCCTTTTAGCCCATTAAGTTTAGAAATTGACATTTTAAACATTCTAAAGTGTATATTTCTGGAAAATTACTATATGAAACTGTTTTGACACATCTTAACCTCCAGAATTTGTATTTTGACGTTTTGGGCCCTTAAACTTCATGTTTTTAGCATTTTAAGTACGAAAATGTGATTTTTAGCCCAAGATGTTCGTCTAAACCAACTTGGTTATTTTTCTAGCAATGAATTATGTATAATGATATGTTTTAGCACTTGTTTCATGCATCATAACACAAATCTCGATTTTTAGGTCCTTTTGACTAGTTTCAACACCATAAACACACAAAAGTATATAAATGAACATAGAAATCATACAAGGCATACACATAATGATAGATCTACACATTTTCTTGTATTCTCCCCCCACAAAACTTATAAAAACCGAAAATAAGGGGGTATGAAGCTCACCTTGAGTTGTTGTTTCGGTTTTGAAGAGGGAAAAGAGGAAATTTTCGATCCTAGCAAGTCTCCTTGGTAGATCTCGAGTTTAATGACTTCTAAGGTGCATGATCACAAGTTGGAATAGATTTAGAAGGGATTTTTTTTGATGAAATGAAGTAGCTAGATCATGGATTAGTCATCAACTTACCTCAGATGATGAGTTTGTGGGAAAAACCTCCTTGAGTAGCTCTTGATTCTCGAAATTTTTGAAGAAGGAGGGAGGAGATGTTCTTCAAGGTTTAGAGAGAGTGGAATAGATCTTTGTGAGTGTGTGTTGTGTAATCGGCCGAGAGCAAGAAGAGAGAGGAGAGAAGTGAGGCTCTTGAATTGATTTGCATGAAAACATGAGATGGTGCATGGGAATCCTATGGACAATTATGAGGTGGCATAGGAAAGTCAACTCTTCCTCTTGGGCTTGCATTGGGCCGAGAATGGAGAGAAAAAGATGAGGATTGGGCCTTGTATGCTTAAGCCCATTCCATGGTTATGTTAAGTGATGTTTGGCCCCAATTAATTATAAATGTGATTTTTATGACCTATTAAGGCTAAATTAGGTTAATTATGGCCCAATATAGTTCATTTACATAATTTATTTCTTTCTAGGCCCAATATGGCCCAAAATGTTGAATTAAATGGAATTGGATCCAATTAGAGCCCATTTAAAGGTTCTAATCCCATAATAGTCAAATTGGAAGCTTATTGGGCCATTGAGTCCAATAAGGAAGTCCTAGTCCAAAATAGACCTAACAAGAACTTCTAGGGTTTCCAATTGCTTGTTGACTATTTGTAGCACTTGTATGATGTACTTGTTTGAAAATTAGATGTCATAGAGTAAGCATCATACATGCTCTTTGAGATTTTGATTTTTTTTTTCATTTATCTTGATTTTAGAGATTACATGACACAAAATTTCTAGTTGTGACATCATCCCCCCGTTAGAGGGAATTTCGTCCCGAAATTCTGTTTGAAAGCTAGATTTGAAAATGATAAAATAGGTGAGGGTACTTTTGCTTCATTTGGTCTTCGCGCTCCCATGTGAATTTTGGCCCACGCTTCGCATTCCATCGTACCTTCACGATCGGGATGCGGCTTTGCTTAGTACGCTTCACCTCCCTGTCCATGATTTCAACCGGTTCCTCCACGAACAGGAGATTCTCGTTGATTTCGATTTCGTCAAGGGGAATGACGAGTGTTTCATCCGATAGACACTTCTTTAGATTAGAGACATGGAACACGGGGTGAATACTGTTTAGCTCTGTGGGTAGCTGCAGCTTATGCGCCACTGGACCTATTCGGACGACGATCTCGAAAGGTCCAATGTATCGTGGGTTCAGTTTTCCCCGTTTTCCGAAACGTATAACCCCTTTCCAGGGTGAGACTTTCAACAGTACTCGATTCGTGGGAGTGGGTAGCGATTTTTAACAGTGAGTTTATTTAACTCTCTGTAATCGATGCACATTCTAAAAGATCCGTCCTTCTTTTTGACAAAGAGGACTGGAGCTCCCCACGATGAGTAACTAGGGCGGATGAATCCCTTGTCCAATAGTTCGCTGAGTTGGCTGGACAATTCCTGCATTTCAGAAGGAGCTAGCCGATAGGGTGATTTAGCAAGACGAGTTGCTCCTGGAACGAGGTCAATTCGAAACTCCACTTGTCTCTCCGGGGGTACTCCTGGAAGATCCTCAGGAAACACGTCTGAAAATTCACATGCTATGGGAATGTCTTGAACGTTAACCTCTTCCTTGGTTTTATCCACTATGTGAGTCAGGAACGCCAAATTGTCCTTTCGTAGACGTTTTTATGCCTTGATGCACGAGACGAGGCGGAGGTTCATGCTAGGTTTGTCTCCGTAAATTACTAGGGTTTCATGATTGGGGAGGCGAAGACGAACGGCCTTCTCGTGACACATAATTTCAGCATGGTGGGAGCTTAACCAGTCCATGCCAATAATCACATCGAAACTCCTAATTGACACGGGCGTTAAGTCTATCCGAAAGACGTGTTGATTTAGGGTTAGTGTACATCCGATATAGATTTCCCCGGTGGATTCGGTTTTCCCATTGGCCATTTCCACTGTAAAGGTTTCATTGAGCTTCTGGGGTGGTTGTTTTAATAAATGCTTAAACTTATTACTTACGAATGTCTTGGAATCATATTAGGTCAAAATAGAGTTTATGATCAAAATATTATGCATGGATCAAACAACCAACCAAACTTCAGACCTAACCCATTAATTACTCTAAATAATCCAAAAATTCATAAAGTTGTAACCATTATGAAATCTCACCACCCTAACTAGAAAGATCTAGAAGAAATAGGGACAAAAGATCTAGCAACTTAGTGACATAAATATGGAGCCTTGAACACTTACAAGGGTCCAAAATCAAGCTAGTAATGGAGATGAGGACTTTCTTATTGATCCTTGGCTTACTCCTTCTTGCTTCTTCCTTCAAAATATCTGAAAATCACTCAAGAAAGCTTCAAAATGGAGGAATAGGAATTAGGGTTTTCTTTAAAGCTTTAGATGGTGGTGGAGGTTGAGGGTAAGCAAACCCTAGCCTCTCATTCCTTTAAATATGCTGCAAAACCCAAAAAATGAGGGTTTAAGACCCCAATGGTGGCCATGTTGTGGCGATTCAAAAGTGATCCACGATCAAAATTGCATCGCTAGGCCATGGCGACCCTTCCCCACGTCATGGTGACTCCCAAAATCAAACTTTTAATTAAAATAAAATACATATCAAAACCGGATGTTACAAAATCCCATTTCTAGAATAACAAAATCCTATAGCTCAAGAATGACCTTTCATGCTTAGCTTAAAGGAGGGAATTTATTAATGGGTATGACTAAATTTAATTTGTGTGGATTTTGCGAATAGATCATCTCCATATTTAAGTTTATTCTAAGTATTGTTAAATATCTTGGAGAATATGACTGGTGTTCTAATGTGACTTAGAGTCTATTAGCTAGATTAAGTACACTCTTGAAGTCACAAAATATTTGTAGGTGATCCCTGAATGGAAGGACTTAACATAGTTTTTCAATGAACTCATTCATCTAATCATATTATATTGTATCTTTTGAAGTAGCAGTGTATTCTAATTTTGTAGTAGACAGTGCAATTATGTTTTACTTGGAGCTAGTTCCAGTAAAATACATTCTTCATTCATAATGAAGTCACAATCCAATTATGATTCATAATTATCTCTATCTGTTTTGAAATCAGCATCTTGTGCAACACTTTGCATAAAGATCTTCTAAACTTATTAACTCATGATCATTCTCTAGTATTTCTTAATTACTTTTAGAATATCCTTATACTCATCTAATGACTTTCCCATGTATCTTATGATATGTTCATAGCATAATCATATACCTGGTCTTGTGCATAATATGACATAAATGATGGATTCATTTGTCAAAGAAAATATAATACAAATCATTTTATCTAGCTTAAACCAATGTGCCAGGTCATTTTGAGTCAAGCTTAAAATGGTGCCATGTGGCAACACCAAAAGTCTCCATAGGAATCTTGAATTTTGATATCTTTCAAGATATTGTCAATATATGGATAAAGATTAAAAACTTTAATATTCATGTTTATCTATCTCCATAGATTTTACATTACAAGAATGTACTATCATTCCTAACTTTTTTCATTTTAGATTACACTTTCTTAGTCAAGGCGAAAGGGCCTTGCATAGTCGAAATGTAATTTCTCATGAGTAAGTACATCTTATTCATACATGATTAGGAATATCACTATGCTCCCACTTACTAAACATATATGTAATCTTACATATTTTGTTAATATATCTTCGATTAATAAAACCTTCAGGATAAGCTATATAGACATCTCCAAATAGGTGGCTATTAAGAAAACCAATTTTCTTGAAATTTATTTGCCATGTCTTATAATCATATTATGTACTTATGGTAAATAATATTGCTGTCGATCTAGTCACAGATATTTGATAAAATGTTTGATCATAGTCAATGACATGAGTTTGAGTGAATACTTTTACAACAAGTTTTGGTTAATGTGTATAGGTCTCCTTGTTTTTTTTCTTTCTAAAAGAATCACCTACTTCTTCTAGTCTTCCTATAGGGAGGAAGTTTAATCAAACTTATACTTTGATTATTATACATGGATAACATCTCAGCGTTCATGACTTTAAGTCATTCATAAGGTTCAAAGTCTAATATAACATTTTGGTAGTTGATAAGTTTACTAGAAATTATCAAGATAACTGATCAATGAGTGATTCCATATTTCTCATGTTGTAGATGATTTATACCATATATGCGGACAATTTGTGTTTCAAAATAATTATTATTCATATTCAACAATTTATTGTTGAAGCTAGAGATAAATTTTGTTACATCAGGATATGGTACTTGAGCTACTTCAAGTTCCATGTGCCTCCCACTTGCTTTTTCAGTTAGAAGCTTTCTTTGTAACAACTTGACTTGCAAACGAATAAGATATCTTATTCTTGATGGGTTTGTATAAAAAAATAAACTAAATAACCTTTTAGAATATTCTACAAATATGTATTTAGTAGATTTTAGGTTTAGAAGCTTTGGTCTTACATAGGCTTCAAATCTCAAAACATTAAGTAAGATAAGGATGAAGCTTTTCCATACTAAAATATGATAAAGTGTTTAATCTACTTATCAGTCCGTATTTGTATTTAAAATATGAGTGATAGTGATTAAGTAATAATATCAAAAGGATAAAGAAATATAATTTCTACCGCTTAGTAAGTAAACCATATGTAGTAAGGTTTAGTTCATCCTTTATTATCTCTAAGGCTTTAGATGGTACTACTGATTTATTTCTCAACTTCATATTTGAAAACTTCAAAATATTTCACATTCATTTTTTATCATATAAAATATAATTATACGACTCTATATATTATAAAATTTGACGAGGCATCTTGTACTAAATATAGACATTCATTGGAAGAGAAGTCATACATCACTATGTATAGTTCCTTAATAATAAATTTTCTACTAATTAGTGAAATTATAATTAGTAATCCTTTATATATAAATAAGATTCACATATGTTAAATAAGTTATGTTTATTTCCTTTAAAAATCCATTTCTTGAAGTTGGAATATGCGTATTTTATTTATATAATAAAGATAAAAATGTCATAGATAAGCTAGATTCAAATCATGATTGAGCCTAAAGTATTTGCTAATAGAACTTTTGTTTAGAAAAATATTTATATTTACTTTATAATTCTATTAAGAGATCTAGTTCTCAAAATAAGAATTAATCATTACATAATATGAATGTGATTGTTATTAAAAATGATTAAGTAAATAAGCAATCATCTAATCTGTAACAACGTAAATTTTGACTACTAATTTTTTATTTTTGAAACACATTTTAAAATAATACTTTAGCAAAAGTCCATTTTAACAAACGTTAGAAAAACATCACCAATGTCACTTTATTACCAAAACAACCTCCATCAAAATAAGAGTTCTCAAAACCAGCACCAAGACAAGTTCTAAAACCAAGTGTAATGAAAACCAAACGACATGTCCAAAATGGTATCATCACTAAAGTATCAATTTGGAAAGCAACTACCCAAAAGTCTCTAATCTGCACAAAGCCATCAATCATTCTACTTTTATCCATGCAAGGGGAAATCAAGTAAAGGAACATGTGTCGACATAATCTAAGTGAGTCAACCATAGATACAGTGTTATGGACGTACATATTATTCTTCATTTGAGTCTTCATAATTAATTACACTACATCTTTCTTCTTATTAATTATTCATCATTTTTAGTCAATACAATATTTCTTAAAATATTAATCTTCATTTTCATCGTTAATAGTTAATCTCCTCTAATCACCTTTGTATGTATTCATCATTTTACTTCCTTATTATGGGTCTACGTAATCATTACTAACCCCATGATAAGTATCCTATTCACTACTAATATGATGGACTAGACCCAATGCACTAAGTGAGGCACGACTCTCACTCGTAATATTGCCCCCGATTCACTATGGTCGCTACTCTGACGTTGCATATACCTATCATCATGCATATGTCATAATTTCATCATTATGGCATATAATATCACCAACATGCTTTGTCCTAATCATCATAGACAAACAATTTCAGAAATCAAAACATACGTACATAATTCACAATGAACACAAATCCACTTTCTAGCATGAACCTATCACACCCCTCATACCAAAATACCAAATGAAAAGTCTAGCATGTAATACAACCCAAACTCTTAATCACAAAAAGGAACCATCATTCTTAGAAAACATACCAATCAAAACTAGGGTACATGAATCTAACAACAACCTAGGTGCATTCCAACCATTGTAAGATATGCAATTCCCTAACAAAGTACTTAAATTTCCATAAAGAATGACTCACCTCTTGTCCAAGATGTGTCGGGGTTATGAAGAGAGGAGTAGCACCTTCCAACAAGCACTGAGTACCTTAGAACATCATAGAAATACTTTATTAAAAACATAGCATAAAATAAAAAAATGGTTCTGCTCAGTCCAAAAGTGCACCACGATGGGTAAAAGGTCACACCGTATCCCGAGTAACAGGTCGTGATTCGAAATGCCTAGTCTCTCGTTACCATGTTGTGGTGGCTTGTGCATTGCACCATGGTGACCCTGGTAGTTACAAACGAGTATTTTTATGATCATAATTATGGACAATAAACATATCAAGTGGATACCTTGGGATTGAATGGAATAGAGTTTAGACTCTATTGGAGGTGTATGATGTTGGGTAACTGATTTGAACCTTGGATTGTGCGATAGAAGCTGAGGGGTAAAATGGGAAAGGTTTTTTTGGGCTTCTTGCATAATTAGATAGGATTGTGGGTCTCTTAATTACCTTTCCATGAATATAAAGAACGCCGAAATCAGAGTTGAAATGAAGAAGTTATGGCGGTTAGGTTTGAGTTGGATGGTGAAGTAAGGTGGTACGTTAGGCATACTCTACGTATGTTAGGCGTACTGGGTTCTAAAGATACACCTTTGATAGGTTACATTGGGCGTAGCTTTAGGTACGTTAGGCATATGCGGTCAGAACCCAAACCCTAAAATAAGGGGTTTTGAGCCATATTTAAGCACCTTAACTTCCCTAAACCCTTTCCATTCTCAACCTCCATCCTCCTAAACAATCCTTTGCAAACCCTAACCTTTATTTGTGTAACAGCCCAAATTTTACCACGAAAAATTTCATTTAATTTAAATAACAC
The DNA here is from genome assembly GCF_002870075.4 of Lactuca sativa. Classification (NCBI taxonomy): domain Eukaryota; kingdom Viridiplantae; phylum Streptophyta; class Magnoliopsida; order Asterales; family Asteraceae; genus Lactuca; species Lactuca sativa. The sequence continues at coordinate 303,195,883 of NC_056630.2, read as the reverse complement.
ATTGACATAAAGCCCTGAATCCCATCTTTAGTTTAAAACACCATCCATTACATTATATAGATTATCAGAGTGTGTCCATAAACATATTAATGAAAAAGTGATAGATAGAGTGCACGCCGCGCCATCACGCCTTGCCCTTGCCTTTTGGCTCCGATGTACCTGAAACAATTTAACAACATGTAAGCGAACTGCTTAGTGAGTTCCCAAGAGCATACCACACACCACACATACACATATCCAAGTTACATATCACATAGGCCATGCATACATAAGACCAGCAAGAATACCATGTGCTACCCCACATGGACTTTACCTAGGACTGCCATGGGCTACCCCCACATGGCCTTACATCCAATGCCATGGGCTACCCCACATGGTCTTTACCTAGGACTGCCATGGGCTACCCCACATGGTCTTACATCCAATGCCACGGGCTCCCCCCGAAGTCTTCATGCAAAACATACGATCACATTACATATCAGACACAAAGCGATTGCACATATATCATAAACATATAATGGGCCGACCTTGGTGCTGTAGACCCATGGGTATGGTGAGAAGACTCACCTTCGCCCGAAGAATACGAATACTGCACTCTTAATGAACCGCAACCTCCTGAACTGGATAATAACAATAATAATATCATCAATGATTGGTCCATAAATTATCCCAAGGGAGGGCCCAACCTTTAAACCCTACCCCTAAAGGCCCAATCACCCCTGCATTGCAAATGGGCCCAAGATCTAAGTCCAATATCCTTAATGGGCCCCCTTGGCCTAACAAGGCCCACCCAATAAGTCCATGGTCCAACTGATAAAAGGCCTTTAACTCTTAGAAGCCAATAAGGCCCAATAACCCCAAAAGAGGCCCAAAAGTCCGACAGCCCAAAACAAGATCGACCCAAACTGTCCCGCGTACGCCTAGCATACCGAGTTTTCAAAGGTTACGCGTAGCGTACTCAGAGTACGCCTGATGTAAGTCTCAGTTATGCACTTTCCCTATTAAGTGCTTATTATTCCTTTCTTTTACGTCCATAATCTAGATCTGAGTGCATTAACACCTCCTAGGGCATAAAGTTGCTAACTTTATGCCTTTGCATGTCCATTAAACCTCCAAAGTCATCATTAAGACCTTTCCCTAGTCTATAATTCATGCACAAGGTTAAGACCTCCACCAAGTTCTCATTTTTATGCTCTTAAATGGCTTCAGGACCTTAGATCTGACCTTTTTATCGAATGGGGACGATCTTGCCAACAATTGAGGCCCAAAATCCATCAAAAGGACCAACTACAAAAACCCTAGCTAGATCTAAAGAGCAAAGAGGAAAGGTGCAAGCTTTTTACCTCTAAGAGCTCTAAAATATGATTATGATGCAAGATCTTAAAGCTGCCTCTTGATCCAAGCTTGCTTAATCAACTCGTCTCTTTGAAATGAACATTAAAGATCACAAAAGCACACTTTCAGAGCTCACAAATGATTCCTCAAAGCTTCCAGCAGTGAAATGAAGTTCAAGGGTAGTTGAGGCTCTCCAGGGTTTAGTCCCAAGGTCTTAAAGTCATTTATATAGGCCTCAAGTTTGCAATTAGGGTTTTTTGGTCCCTAGCACGTACGCCCAGCGTACCTCCAAATACCCGTGACCATAAAAGGTCCTAGTACGCTAAGCGTTCTCCTAAGTACGCCTAGCGTACTAAGGGACTAATAATGCAACCACTCTAATTTAAAAGGGGGGGGGGGGTTCATGTCATACCTTTTATTTCTGGATGTTACAACTCTCCCCCACTTGAACTAGACTTCGCTCTTGAAGTTCAAGGATGAAAACAGATCAGGGTAATGCTCCCGCATCTCCTCCTCTGGCTCCCAAGTCCACTCGGAGCCCTTTCGATGCTGCCATTGCACCTTTACCATCTTTACTTCCTTATTCCAAAGTGTCTTCGTCATCCTGTCTAGTATGGAAATTGGCCTTTCGACATAATTCAGTCCCCCATCCACCTGAATGTCATCCAAAGGTATAACCGCGGACTCGTCAGCAATACACTTCCGAAGCTAAGTTACGTGGTAGGTGTTGTGAATCTGACTAAGCTCCTCGGGGAGCTCTAATTGATAGGCCACCTTGCCTACTCGGGCTAGGATCTTGAACGGACCTATAAATCAATGATCCAACTTGCCTTTCTTAGGGAACCTGATAATCCCCTTCCAGGGTGACACCTTCAATAAGACAAAACCCCCCACTTGAAACTCAAGATCCGACCGCCGTTGATCGGCATAACTCTTCTGTCGGCTCTACGCGACTCGCAGCCAGTCGCATACCTGCTGGATCAACCCGATGGTCTTGAGCACCACCTCCGTGCTCCACATGACCCGATGACCAACCTCGTCCCATCATACGGGGGTCCTACACCTCCGACCATATAACATCTCGAATGGAGCTCGATCGATACTGGCATGATAACTGTTATTGTATGAGAACTCTACCAGTGGAAGATGTGTATCCCAACTTCCTCCAAAATCTAGCACACATGCTCGCAGCATGTCTTATAATGTATGGATCGTCCTCTCACTCTGTCCATCAGTTTGAGGGTGATATGCTGCACTGAAATGTAGTTGAGTACCCAGTTCTTCATGCAATTTCTTCCAAAATCAGGATGTAAACCGAACATCCCTATCCGAAACCACCAACACCGGCACCCCGTGCCTGGCTACCACTTCTCGAACATAGATGTCTGCTAACTTTTCTGCGGATATGCTCTCGGTGATTGGAATGAAGTGGGAACTCTTTGTCAGTCTGTCTACAACGACCCATATGTCATCTACCCCCTCGCCGTCCTCGGTAGCTTCTTAATGAAGTCCATAGTGATCTCTTCCCACTTCCACATGGGAATGGGTAACGGCTGAACCTTGCCATGAGGCTGCTGGTGCTCGTCTTTGACGTTCCTGCAGGTCAAGCATTGCTCCACAAACCAAGCGATTTCTTGCTTCATGCAGGGCTACCAGTAACTAAGCCTCAAGTCTCTATACATCTTTGTTGCCCCCGGGTGTATAGAGAACTTAGACTTATGAGCCTCCTCCAACAGCCTTTGCCTCAGTCCCCCCCGCCAAAGGTACCCACACTTGTCCACAAAAGTAGTACTTGATTTCTGAAAAGAATTTCTTCTTTTGTTGGCGGTTTAAGTCTTTCGGAATGTAATTGGTTGCTAAATAGTTAGCTATATCCGCGAACCATGGCATTTCTCAGGATACCACTAAAAGATATTCATTGGAAAAATCGTCTCCAATCTTGTTTTCTTCCGACTTTTCCAAATTCGGGTTTTCTAGTCTTGAAAAATGGCTGGCAGCCACATTCTCCATCCCTTTTTTATCGCGTATTTCAATGTCAAAATTTTGTAAAAGTAAGACCCAACGTATCAATCGGGGATTAGCATGTTGTTTAGCAAAAAGATACTTCGGGGCTGAATGGTCGGTAAAGACTATGGTCTTGGATAACACCAAATAAGGGCGGGACTTATCAAAAGCGTAGACGCCAGCTAGCAGCTCCTTTTCAGTAGTAGTATAATTCTCTTGGGTAGGATTCAATGTCTTGCTTGCATAGTAGATTGGTTGAAAATGTTTATTAAGCCTTTGCCATAAAACAACACCCACAACATAATCACTTGCATCACACATTAGCTCGAACAAAAGATTCCAATTTGGTGCTATCATGATAGGATTAGTGGTTAATCTTTCCTTCAACAAATGAAATGCTTAATGACATTCCTTGGAAAAATTAAATGGTGCATCCTTCAAGAGTAATTGAGTCAATGGCCTAGTAATCTTTGTAAAATCTTTAAGAAGCCATTATAAAATCCCGTGTGGCCAAGAAAACTCCTTACCCCTTTTACATTAGTCGGAGGGGGTAGCTTAGCTATTGTGTCCACTTTTGCTCTATCCACTTCTATCCCTTTCCTTGAAATTTTGTGACCCAATACAATTCCTTCTTTCACCATGAAATGACATTTTTCCCAATAGAGTACAAGGTTCGTCTTCTCACATCCAGCTAGCATCAAGTACAAATTAGATAAGCAATCTTCAAAAAATGACCCAAACACCGAAAAATCATCCATAAAGACCTCCATAAACTTCTCGATCATATCATGAAAAATGGCCATCATGCACCTTTGGAAAGTAGTTGGTGCATTGTATAACCCAAAAGGCATGCATCTATATTCAAATGTTCCACTTGGGCATGTAAAAGTGGCCTTCTCTTGGTCTCGAGGGTCGATTATAATTTGAAAATACCCCAAAAACCCATCAAGAAAACAATACTATAAATGTCCAGAGAGTCTTTCTAGCATTTGATCGATAAATGGTAAAGGAAAGTGATCTTTGCATGTGGCATCATTCAGCTTCCTATAATCTATGCAAACTTGACACCCGGTCACCGTTCTTGTTGGAATTAATTCGTTATTCTCAATGACCACCACTGTCATGCCTCCCTTTTTCAGTAACACTTGCACTGCGCTCACCCCCGGGCTATCAGAAATCGAGTAAATAATTCCGACATCGAGTAGTTTAACCACTTCCTTTTTTACAACTTCTTGCATATTCGGGTTAAGTCTTCTTTGGCGTTGAACTACCGGTTTAGCTCCATCTTCTAAATTAATCTTATGAGAACAATAGGTTGGACTAGTTCCTTTGATGTCGGTTATCATCGATGCTATAGCTCATTGCCTCTTCTTTAACACACCCACAAGACTTTCTTTCTCATGTTTGGCCAAATCAGCAGCTATAATTATAGGTTTTTGTTGGCCATCTTCAAGAAACGCATACTCTAAGTGATCTGGTAGTGATTTAAGTTCAATTTTCACGTTTTGCATTGTGAACACGTCGAGTCCAGTGAGGGGACTCGTTGAGTCCTTCGTAAAATTTGCAATTGATCAGGTTTCTTCAAACAGACTCGTCGAGTCGGTCGAGGCTACTCGGCGAGTCGAGTGTTCTGCACTTCTGATTAGATCATTATACTCAACTTCCTCGAGTAGTCTTTCTATTTCCAGTAGGCCTCTTTTTGCATCACATTCTTCTTCATGCATGATGGTGGACTTGTTTGGCTCATCTTCGTTCCATTCCTCCATTAATTCTTCCAACATGTCAACGGAAAATATTGTGTCATCACTGTTCCTTGGATGTTTCATTGCTTGATCAATCCCAAAAGTAACCGATTCGTCTCCTACTCGAAGAGTAAGTTTGGAATCTCGCATGTCAACTATAGCACTTGCAGTGTTAAGAAAAGGTCTTCCAAGTATGATCGGGACTTGAGGATCTGCTTCCATGTCTAACACTATAAAATCCGTAGGATATACGAACTTATCAACCTTCACCAATAGATCTTCACATATTCTTATCAGGAATGTGACTGTTTTATTAGCTAGGTTAATCGCCATTCGAATTGGCCTTGGCTCCGGAAGATCTAACTTCTTGAAAAATGAGTAAGGCATGAGATTTACACTTGCCTATGAATCAGCTAATGCATAAATGGTAGCTAGGTTTCCAAATTGGCAAGGCAATGTTAAGTTTCCCAGATCACCCTTTTTCTTAGGTAGTTTGTTCAACATGGCAGCTGAACAATTCTCATTGAGGACAACTTTCTTTACCTCTTCCATCTTCTTTCTATTGGTTAAAAGTTCCTTGAGGAATTTTTCATATTTTGGCATTTGTGCAACCGCCTCTATGAATTGCATATTAATTTGTAGAGCCTTTATATGTTCCAGAAACTTCTGGTAGTCAACTTCATTTTTTTCTTGTCTAGCTCGAGTAGGAAAGGGAAGTCGAGGCTGATATGGCTTGACAGGAGATTGATTTTTCTGTTCAGCTGGGGAACTCATCGAGTACATTTCGTCGACTCAGCGAGTCGTTTCAGGAAATTTTGATTCTTCAGGTTCTGCTTCTTCCTCTTGCACCACCTTGGGGTCTTCTTGCTGAATAGGGGCCAGAGGAGTTATAATCTTCCCACTCCTAGTTGTTACGATATTTATATATCCACCTTTTAGGTTACTTTCGGTATTATTAGGAAGTCCACCCGGTCTTCTCTCATTTACTTGTTGAGCAAGCTGGACCATCTGCTTTTCTATGTTGAGAATAGATGCTTGCTGATTTCTAAGCATGGCTTATTGATCTTTCATCATAAGTTGGTGTTCTCTCAACATAGTTTGTTGATCTTTGAGTGTAGCATCAGTATCATTATGTCTTTTCTCGGATATCACCACAAATCTTGTAATTATGTCTTCCAAATCTGATTTGTTTTCATGTACCGATTCCTCCTTTTGATAAAATCCTCTATCTTTTTGCTTGTGTTTCTCCTCACTTGTCTTTTTATATTCATCATATGGTAGCCATTCCTTCTTGTGTTTTCACCAGTTATCATCATACCTATCTCCACTTGAATAGCACACTTGTACCTTCTGGTTTCCATTCTCATAAAGGTCACAATCTTTTGTAAGGTGATGCCATCTACAGTTTCTACACCCCACTCTAATAGCATGGATGGATTGGTCCATCTTAGTCATTCATCGGTCCATGCTTTCCAACTTTTCCATCATTGCTGCCATGTCATCGGTGATGGAGTTCACCGCCCCTCGAGTCAAGTCATTCCTTGGGTTGTGGTATTCCCTAGAGTGTTTAGAGAATTCTTCTATTAGTTCTTTGATCACCAGGGGTGGCTTCTTTGTGAGAGGTCCTTGTGAATCAAGGAGTTGCCTTGTATTCACATTCACTTAAACATAGAAAATGGAGACTTCTTGTTGGCTATTAAGATCATGATGTGGGAAATACCTTAGTAGACCTTTGTATCTCTCCCATGCCTCATATAAGGATTCTCCAGCTTGTTGTTCAAAGTTGGCAATGGCATTTTTCAATTTGGCTATCTTTGAGGGAGGACAAAATTGATCAATGAATTCTTCCTTCATTTTAGCCCATGTAGTGATAGATCCTGGAGGTAGTGATTTGAGCCAATCCTTTGCAGCACCCTTGAATGTAACTAGAAGCATTCGAAGTAGCACAGTTTCACGTGGCACATTTGGAACATTAAAATAATCAGCTACATCGTTGACCTCATCCAAATGTTTGTAGGCATCTTCGTGATGTTTTCCGTAGAAGGAGAGTTCCTTGAGTTGAGCAAGTATGTGGCCCTTGAGTTTGAAAGTGGCAGTAGCAGGAATGACGGGTTGCACAAGTCCCAGGCCGGTGTCATCACCTATTCTCTTCTTCCATTCTCCCATGGGAACTTCATCGATGTTAGCCATGGGGTTAGGTAGTTCAGATTCAAAGTCGCTTTCTTCTTCGTATTCGAATTTGTAGTCGTAGTCGAATTGGGCTTCTTTTGGATTATCTTCAATATTCTCCAACTTGCTTTCTTCGCTCTTTTGACTGCTGGTCTCTCCTGCCTTCTTGTTCTTTTTCTTCGAGGAAGACCAATTTGTAAGGTACTGAGAATGGATCTTAACAATGATCAAAAGCAAACACAATCACAGAAACAAGAATAATAGAAGAAAAGAAAAGAGATCAATCTTGCACACGTTTTATTGCAGAAAATGTCTAGTACAACTCGATATACGACCGTGAACAACTAGGCATCAACAACTAAACACGACTGGCTAACCCACTATTTATAGGGAACTACGACCGAAAGGAGTTTACGGCCGTAAGGTGTTTACGACCGTAAACTCACTACAAAATCATAAACAACTATTAAGCCCACATAAATACTCTATCTATACACAACCACTATTACAATGCAAAGCCTAGACCAAACCACTAATTGGGCCTTTCAATCTCCCTCTTGGTTTGGTGCTAGCTTGAATTTAACCCTTGTTGACTACCATAACGTCCACTTGCCCCATCGCCCCATTCCACATATGCTTATTCAGAATCTCAACAACCATGGTCGTATATACCTTCGCAACATCCTCAAAAATCTCCTCCGCAACGAATATCTAAAAGTTGCTTAGGTGATGAATGTCCCACTTTCGAAATTGTAACAAATCTCTTCGCTCATAGAGTCGGATACATCCATTCTTGAGCTTGATTACAACAGCTGATGTAATCTCATCGAAAACCCAACACTCCATTGAGCCTAGAGACCCGTCTTGATAGTTCTGAAGCACAGGGAACTGTTTAACCTGCTTGGTTGCAGGCCACATCACAACTTGCAGAGGTTTATCAGTTTTAGGATCTATAATATTAGGATGCTCCAACATAATGGACTCAGCAGTCTTCATGGCAGGAAACCCCTTTTTAACCTAATATTCAAGGAAGTGCTTAAACTGGGTCGCCTGTGGATTGTTTGTGAGATTTGAAAAAGGAGCTCATGACAATTCTGTCAGATTGACCCTAGTCCATGAGTTGAAACCATGACTATCTTTGTAAAGCTCAGAGTTGCCACTCTTTCTTAGCACTATCCACATCTTGAGAGGATCATGAAATCCCCAAGAAGCAATTCCCGATCTATCGTCAAATGTATCTATGTATCGAACAACCTCAAGATCAGTCACTGCAATTGCAGGTTCATCCCAAGAAGCATTCTGGTTAGGGTTTCGTTTAAACAACAGTTTCCCATTCTTAGCTTGGGGAGGCTCATCTTCAACACGATTAACAACCCTTAATGTCTGACTAGTTGGCATGGAAACATGAAAGGCTTGGACATGAAGATTGATTTTGTATTCATCAGCAGACGTTTGATACTTATAAACAAGGTCTTCCTCAAGCTTCTTCTTTAGCTCAAAATAGCTTGAAGTCAAAAGATTGAAATGATCTTGAAGATCAGAAATCTGCTTCGACTTTAGAGCTTTGTCCTTAAGAAGATCAACTACTTGTACACCGAGCTTTGAATTCTCAGATTGAAATTTAGAAACTTGAACATTAAGATTTGAATTTTTAACTTGAAGATCCGAAACATGAATATTAAGCTCAATGTTCTTCTGACTAAGCACCAATATGTACTTCTGTAACCCAGGGATAGTGAGATTGTCTCCTCCAGAACCGCCATCCCCAATAGAAATACCTTTACCACGTAGGGGAGGCATCAAAAATTGCTCCTCAGCCAAATGCATGGCTAATCTTACAGAAGCATCATTGTGATCAGATCGAGGAGGAGAAAGCCATGGTGGAATAGAAGATCCACCAACTTCAAAAGTGGTGTTGGGGCCCACAGTAAAAAGCTTGGTTGTAGAAAGACTGGGAGTAGTGGTAGGTGGTACAGGAAGGCCACTAACAAGATCTGCAATTAAATAACTTTGCCTTGGATCCCTTCTTCTTCTTCTTTTCAACGGGGGTTCACCGGTCGGTGTTGATGTGAGATCACTCACAAATGGCTCTATAATAGGAGAAACAGAAACAGGAGGAGGAAATCCTATAACTGTCTCCATTGGAGTGGAAGTATTCGCCATTTGGTTGGAAGTAGGAGTTGCAGTTTCAGGAACTTCATTAGACTCCCTTGTCTCTGTTGTTGGAGGAGCATTTTCATCGACATTGTTAAAAATCGCGTCAAGGTTCTCGCTCGTAACAAAATTAGCACTACTAGCAAGAGAAGCAACAATATCATCATGATCAAATCTAGTGAGATCAAGATCATCAAATGAATCATTTTTATCTCCCTCAACTTCCATCTTAGACTCCACATTCATTCACTCAAGATTACTTTGATCATCAAGAGATACTAAACCATGTTCTTCTGCCACATGAGCTTCAGGAGTAGGAGTATCTTCCTTTTCAGTATTCTCATCATCAGATACAGTAATAACATTGTCGTTTGGAGATGATTTCTCAGAAGATGCAAGCTCAGAAGACGCATTGTCAGAGGATTCATAAGATTCTGAGGATTCATTCAATTCGACGAACTTTCCAAAATTCTCTAGAGGATACTTTCCTTGAAAAATGAATTTTCCTTTCCGTTTCTGCTTGATGAGCCCTACAGTGTGAGGACCCAATGATTTCATATCAAGATTATCACCTTCCTTTACCATATCTAGAAACTGAGTATCGACAAACAATTGAACAATCCTAGGATACAATAAGAAAGTATCCCAGGTTGAAGCCCTGATGTTTACTGTAAACTCATCCTAGAGAAATCTAGAAAAGTTGAATTTTATTCCGGCAGCAAGAGAAACAACCGCTCCAGTATTTCTCATTGAAATTTCATCAGCTCTTGATCTTCTTCCCGAAATGCAGCTAACGAACACATGCGCCAAAAATCTCCAATACGGAGGTAAGAGCTTCTTTAAAGTTGGAGGTGTAGTGCCTTCATATCCCATCCTGCTAAGAATTCTCTGAGCATCCTCAATCCCAATTTCTGTGGGAAAATTAGGTTGATCCTCAATCAACAACGTGTCTCTGATAAAACCCTCAGTGATCACTATCTCGCGTCTTTTTACAGTAGCTTTAATGACGACAAATCCAGCATCTTCCATTTCCATTTTAGCAGTCGCCCAGAACTCTTTGATCAAATTTTGATAGACAACTGTATTCATAGTGATAACTGATGATAGACAACATTCCCTGAGTCTGTGAATCATCGACTTGAGGTCCGAGTGAACAGCTGGAGGATCTGCCAAAACGATAGCCAGATTATGCATGTCCGCAAATTTGAGGTTCGCCATTAATCTGCACTAACCATACCAAGTAAGACAGAAAGAACCAAACAAACAACAAAAATTGTAGACAATTTAATTTTGATCCCAACAATAATGTGACAATTTTTTAAATTAGGTCAAAATCAATATTCTTAGTCAACATTGGAGTTTGTGGTCAACAAGGAGTTTGCGGTCAACATGGGTTTACGGCCGTAAACCCCTTGCCAGTAAATTATCGACCATCTACGGAGTTTACGGTCGCAAGCAGTTTACAACCGTAAGCGTGTGCCGTAAGCTTGGGCCGCAAACTCCGACGGTTCTTCTTTCTCGATTTCTGCCTCAAAAACGCGGTGAATCATGCAATAAAATACATATTCCTGGTCCAAAACTCATTACCTTCGAGACTATCGGATTAGATTTGCAAGATTTGACAAATTTTTTTTGAAGAGAGGGAGGGTGGAGAGGAGTTTGCGGCTGGAATCAGAAAAGTGATGGAGATTCCGGCGGTAAACTCTTATATATACCCATTTTGCATTTACCTGACAACCACACAGTATAAGACAGGGTCCAACACAGTCCAAAAATTAAAAATAACTCTTTTTGAGGATTAATATAAAAACTAAAACTAAAAATAAAATAAAATTAACTTTACAAAATTTAAAAAATTAAAATTAGCTTATAAATTCTTTAACAGTTAATAAAATAAAAAATAAAAATAAAATAAAGATAAAAATAAAATTAAAATTAAAATAAAATAATTTAACTCCAACTAAAATGCACATCTTAAAATTTAATTACTGATAATGTATTTGTGACGCTGGGATAAAAGTTGTTGGACAACCTCATTCGACTTGTCGGTACCTTTATCTTCACATCTTCGTCTGGTCGATCGCCAATATTGTGATCCACTTAAACACGAAAAATTCGTGACAATTTTAGGACAATTTACCAATGACATGACACATTCAGATAGATGATTATAATTTTATTATCATGATTGGCCCTAATTCATAAATAAAATTTTCTTATGACCATTTAACTGACTATAACCAAGGATATTGTTGTCCACCTAAATTGAGCAGCGAGATCTAAAGACAATATGTAAATGTTTAGTTTTAATTGTACTAGAATGTGTTTCCCGCTTCCTGGCATGCCCCAACCATCAAGGACTTCCAAAATACTCCTTACACCGGGTGAGCAGACAATTATTAAGAGAGAAGATAGATTTAGAATGCATATGCTGTACATCCAGGTCGGATCTCTTCCAATCACACAAAGGATGAAACATATGACTAACTGAAGTTTCAGAGGGATTGAGAAGAGAACGTTGCATATACTGTGTACCAGGTCGAATTTTGAGTCACGCAGAGGAGACAATATATGGCTAATAGATAGAAAGATTTGCATAGATAGAAGATGCAGATAGATAGAGTTGCATATGCTACAGTCCAGGTCGGATCTCTCGATCACGCAGAGGAGGCAACATATGACTAACAGACAGAAAGAAAGAAAATAACCATCTACAGACCTAGCTTATGGGAATTCCCCAGTCACCCCATCCAACCGGAATTAAGGACAGAGTCCGCACATCGAGGAAAAGTGAATCCAAAGTTCTAGATACGGGTTATTTAATGAGACCGGTAGATTCCCATGTATGTATCCCTGCTCAACCTATCCGATCGTCATGATGTCAGGCTAAACGGATCTAACTAGGTCAAAGTATGTCAAGTCGTTCAACTTTCCCTAGTGAAGTCCACTTAAAAATTTTCGTGCCTACCAGCGCATCGAGCACAAAGCGTAGACAATTCAATTTAGGTACGTTACGCAGATTCAAATTGCCTTTTATCACTTGCTAATTTCATTTTCCAGTACAACACCTGCAAACAAGACTAACAACAACAATTTTAATTTTCGTATTTTTAATGTTTTTGGATTATTATTATTTTTTATTGTTTTTGGATTTTTGATTATTTCTCCCCCTAAATTCGTGCATGGGTGAGAATTAAATAAAATAAAATAAAATTAACATGCGCAAATTTAATCTATCCTAAAAAATTAAAAATTAAAAAAAGAAAAAGAAAAAATAAAAATTGAAGAATTAAGAAAAAGAAAAAAATAAAAAACTTAATCCTCAAAACGAATCATTTTCAGAAAACCCACAAGCACATCTCTGATAATTAATGTCGATGTGCTTGGTTTTAGAGTGTTGGACTGGATTTTTGGCAATTTGAATAGCGGCCTCATTATCACAATAAATAGGGGTTTCTAAATAAATTTAAACCGTAATCCAACAACTGATGTTGGATCCAGATGACTTGAGAACAACAAGCCGATGCAGCAACATATTCCGCCTTCATTGTGGAAGTTGAGACAATGTGTTGCTTCTTGCATTGCCACGAAACTAGTCTGTCACCTAGGTATTGACATCCTCTTGAGGTTGATTTCCTGTTAAGCTCACAGACTCCAAAATTACTGTCAGCAAATGCATAAAGATCAAATTTAGAATTCTTCGGATACCAAAGACCCAATTTTGGGCTCCTTTTGATATACCGAAAAATTCTTTTGACAACAATAAGATGTTAAAGTTTAGGATTAGTCTGATAACGTGCGCATTGACACACTGCAAACATGATGTCTGGTCGGCTTGCAATAAGATACATCAGTGATCCGATCATCGATCGATAGTGAGTCTGGTCTATGGATTCGCCGTCAGGACCTGGAGTCAGGAGAGGTTGTTCAGCCATTGGTGTTGAAGCAGATTTAGTGTCGTGATACCCGAACTTCTCAAGAATATCCTACACATACTTGGCTTGATGTACGAGGATTCCGGTTGAATTCTGTTTAACCTGAAGCCCCAAAAACATGGTCATTTTTCCCAACGAACTCATTTCGAACCGCTTCTTCATTACACCTTCGAATTCTTTGCAGAGCTGTGGACCAGTCGACCCAAAGATAATGTCGTCAACATAGATTCACACAAGAATTTGATCATTGCTGACATGCTTGATAAACAAAGTCTGATCAATAGTGCCACGAGAGTAACCATGCTCGAGAAAATGCTTTGTTAGAGTTGCATACCACGCTCGAGGAGCTTGATGCAACCCATACAATGCCTTGTCCAACTTGTAGACATGATTAGGAAATTTTGAGTCAACGAACCCAGGAGGTTGATCAACGTAGATTTCTTCCTTCACCTTGCCATACAAGAAGGCAGTCTTGACGTCCATTTGATACACAGTAAAGTTCATGTAAGAAGCATATGCAAGAAAGATACGAATAGCCTCCAGGCGAGCTACTGGAGTATAAACTTCAGTGTAATCAGGACCCTCGACTTGTCAAAACCCGCGAATCACCAATCGAGCTTTATTTTGCACTATAACTTTTGAATCATCATGCATATTGCGATAAACCCATCTTGTGTCAAGAGACTTCTTGCCCTTTGGTAACTCAACTAACTTCATAACACCGAGTTTTTCAAATTGATGCAGTTCCTCATGCATTGCATCTACCTAGCTGGGCTCATTCAGAGCCATTTCAACATTCTTGGGCTCTATTTGAGAGATAAAGCAAGAGTAGAGACAAGCATTAACATCCCCACTCTGACTTCTTGTTTTAACACCGTCCCCCAGCTGACCAATGATGTTATCGATCGGATGATCACATTGAATTCTTGAAGGTATCTCTTGGCTGATGTCATTGAGAAAGACAGGAAGAGTGTGAATGTTAATACCTCCTTCATTTGCTGATTGAGCCGCTCCAGAAGGTTCTGCTACAAACTCATTTGAGATAAGTGCAGGAAAGAGTAGTTCCATAAAGGTTGAAGAGGCTGTGGAAGCGTCATTAGACATGAATTCTCTTTCCATAGGAGCAGATGGCGTAGCTGATGGGTTTTGGTCATAAGACATCCTATGTGCTCATACAAACCCTAATGCTTGGATCTAGGTTTCTCTATTGTACATGCTTTGAATCCTAGACTATAAACCCTAATTCTAGCATATGGAAATCAATATTAACATATAATTAGGTTTAATATATTACCTTGATTGTTATGTAGCAATAACAATCCCAGTTCCTCCTTGAATTGACTTTGGAAGGCTTAGAGTCACAAGTGTCACTCCTCTAATGGCTCACAAACACCATAAGCAAGAGGATGAAGAGGAGAGAGGTTAGAGGCTGCCCAAAACGTGTTCTAACCCTAGCAAGAAGCTTAGCCACGTTTTTGGTCCTTAAGGGATCTATATATAGTGAGGCAATTAGGGTTATCTAACAAGGAAACCCTAATTTGGTTGCTTAAGCCCTAAGCAACCCATAGACTCCTTTAATCAAGCCCTTGGATGATTTCCTTATGGGCTTCCCATAAGAATTCGTCCACCTCTTGATTTAAAACAATCCATGGCCCAAATTGCAATTATCTTATAATTACAATTCCAGTCCCTTAAGTTTAATTAATCTCTTTTAGCCACAAAACTAATTACTAATTAATTATTGACTAATATTAATTAAACAATATGATTTCTCCTTTAATATATTATTCCCATAATATATTAATAAATCATATTTAATCCTTTCTCTCCATAATTCATCCTATCAAGTTGCTTTGGTGAAGGCAACCCAAAAGGACCATGCACCATCGGGTCAAGTACATACCAAAATAGTTATGGACTTAGACACTAATCCAACAATCTCCCACTTGGATAAGTCTAATAACTATTATGCATATGACTTTAGATCCTGATCTGCAATCATAGCTTTCCAAAGCCGCTGTCAACTCTGATCCTATCTGATACGCGTGTCCTTAGATAAGGGATCATATATTCCTCCATTCTAGATATCATATGAGATATGATTTCAAATCATTCTCTTTGTACTATATCTCGATTCCCGATTTATGACGACTGACTAATTGAACAAATCAAATTAGCCCTAGCCTGGCCGAGCATTTACGTTTGTCATCACTAAATCATCGAGGGGCCCAAAGATATCGCTTTTATCCTACTTTGAATAAAAGGAACGGATAAACTTTGATACAATGCTTGCTTGCACTCACTCACTGAATCACACACAACAATATGTTTTATAACACCAAGTTACTAGTGCGTTTACATATTATCAATGTGCAACCGATTTGCAAGATACAACTCACACATCTCAGTTTCAAGAATATAAGATGTTATCGTCTCACCAATCACGCGTGATACAATTCATGGAGTGATCCAAGTGAGCGTGGGTTTAATCCAATGCTCAAATCACATTCATAAGCACTCATGAACGTTGCAGCAAACATTTGCTTATGTCTAATGCTCTTTAGACAATCCACACACCAATTCACGAAAGTCTTCATTCATACCTACTTCCAACATATGAACGACTGTGGCCCGTTTGAATAATTCAATTATTCTTAATAAACTTAATTATTCTGGAAGTCAAAACATGCAAATGTGAAACACAAGAATAATACTAATACCATATGGCCTCAACCCTTTGAGCATAAATAAAACACCTTTTATTTATCACCATATTGATTACTCATTATTTGTCGTTTCGGTTAATCAACTTCTTACTTGAATTACAACACTTCTCCCATGCTCATAGCATGCACACAATGTTTACCTATGGTTCTTACTTTGTGAAATAGATCAAATTGAACACATTTCTAATCATTCTCATTTCACAACTCCAAATCCTTTTTCATACGTGTAAGAATATCAAATTCTTGCTACTTATAAAATATGCTAGATTCTAACATTCTATGCAATGATCCTTTTGTAATGTCACTGCACAAAAGTCACAAAGACTATTGCCAATGATATTACAAAGTCCTCTATCGGAGATTGTTACAAGACAATTCCTTAGATATGATGTCTATCACTCAAAGTACTTTCCTTTGAACGTCCTTTTGCATAAAAGTTTCTAATCTTAAGACATAGATTCTTCAATATTCATTCCCAATATGAACACACTTCCATATTTTCCATCTGACAACTCATTCTTAATAGAATCTTATGTATTCATAATAAAGTCGATATGGTCCATCCAATATGGAAACATTTCCATAATTTCCAATACTATACTTCCAACTACTCACAAGCGACCAATCCTCGTTGAACTTTGGATTGTCCTTTGATAGTTGTTTAATAATTTTAGTCAAAACCGATTCTAGTCCTTTTTCCCTCTAAATGCGCTAGACATTTGGAAAATTTTAGAATGGTCAATCATTAAATCATTTTCAATCGATCCTATACCTGAAGTGTATGGGACACGACGCATAATGTTTTATTTGCAATGTTCTCAAAATTCGAATTGTGAAGAGGAATGTCGTAATCATAATCGAAATTTTTACCCTTGACTAAATTTATTAACATTTCTCAACCTAAGCCTTTAGATTTGAAATGAAGCATAATATTCTCTCCCTTAATTATAGCAAAACAACTTTACAACCATTGCGACTTTGCAAAGTGTGACTCTTGTTTTCTATAATTAATATTGCTAACCTTGCAATACTTTCCTTAATAATCATACAATCATAACTTTTATGCTCCCACTATCATGATGATTATTATAAACCATAACATTTATGCTCCCACTAGCTTCGACATGTATTCATAAACATCTTAACTTTCAGAAAAACAATGCTTATTGAATTTCTTAAGTCCATGTTTCTAATACTTAATGCTTTGATAATCTTTTATCAAGGCTTCTTGAACTTATACACCTTTGCCTTAGATAGTTCATATGTGTGTGTAAACAATTGCCAAACCTCACAATTCAAATTATGGAAAGGGATACCGTAACCATAATCGAATTCGAGAATGCAATTTTACAATCACTATCTTCTTAAAATCTCTCTTAGTGAAAGCATTTCCTCACAATCATTTTCATGAAGGAGGAAATCTTATGACACTTAGATTTAAATGGTGTATGTGTTCCTATCCATGTGAATTTGTCAAAACTAAAGTTTACGACAAATTCAAACTCATATGGACCGAACTTTCTTAATCTTGATTTCTTGCCTTATGGTAGCACAGCTGCCCACCATGTCTTCCAAGTAGTTAAGCAACTCACTCTTTCCTTATCAATGTACTTTCCATTGATCAAGGTCCTTGCCTTTTATGCATTCAAAATGAGAACTCATAGAAATCACATGCATAATTAACTCAAGTGGAATGGCACAGAAACAAAATAATGTCAACACGATAGGTTATAAACCTCAACTCGTGTGCTAGTGATGATCGATAAGGTTATTTGATTTGTTCTTGAAACCTTTCAAGACCATTAAGACTCCCACTGACTCCTTGACATATAAGATTCTCTTTTCAAAACATTTCTTGACAAACAAATATTCAAGAGTTAGTGCAGTTTTTATCAAAACACTTCATAAATTGGTCTTAGTTGGTCTTTGTCTTATCCAAGACATCACAACTTTCCACATTTGATGAATGTTATAAACCTTTAATACTTTTCACTCATTGTCACAATCTTAACTCTAAGACTTGTTTTGGAACGAAGTACCATTTCTTCAATCCTCGATTCCTCTTCTTAAACATACAATTGTACTAAGACTCACTTAGAGGATCAATTGAGATATGGTTCTTAATCATTAAGACCTATCATAAAGCATAAAAGGTACTCTCCCTTCTTCTTAGAATGGAGAAACTTTTATCTTTCTGCCTACTTGATTCTTCTTATTCGTTCTGCTATTGATTTAAACCTTTTCAATCAATTCAGAATTACACTTAATCTTATACGTATAATCATATTTACTAAACCTTTAGTAAATCATGACGAATATCTTTGTTACTCTTATGGTGAACTTGATCAACACACCACTTTGTGTATTCGATCTCCAAGTCCTTCACTTGACACTTTGTCAACGAATTAGTCTAATTTCCAAATATGAAATTTCTCATTCATCATGCAACCAAGTTGCGTGATTCCAAATTCTGTCCAATTAAAACTTGGGCGATGAGAAACTCTCCCTATTTGGTGAATTCTCGACTTTCCATAAATAACATAAATAAGAACCAAATCCATTATTGTTAATAATAGAAACATTTTAACATCAATTTTTCATACACGCCATTGTAAGGATAAATGAATAAAATTTAAAATCAAAATTTATTTTATTGCGGAAAAATTTGTCCTTACAATTCAATTCATTGAAAAACTATGCTAATACATCTTTCTTAGCAATCTTATTCTAACTCTAATAGTAGCTCAAGAATCTAATCTTCGAGAAATGCGATCGAAATCCATTCCTTCACGGTTAGATTCTGCTCACTTCTTCCCTTAAGCTTCCTTTCTTCTCTTTGATCCTATAAAACATCAATTGCGATCTTATCACATTATGTATTAAGAACCTAGAATAGAAGATTAAAATAGTTAGTTAATGGATTTTACCTAAAGCGGAGCCATATGTTTTGACTCTCCCATCTCTTAGATCTCTTAGGTAAATGGGGCAGCTTCCTCTCCAATGCCCTTTCTCTTGGCAATAAAAGCAAATTGACTCATTTGGAACAGCACATGGAACTACTTCAGACATCGCCTTCCTTTTATGATCAAACTTTTCGATCATTGCATGTCTTTCGTCGCCATCCATAGAGCTCTCGAAGGCAGATTCACCAATCAACATTGTTTTTCTATTGTGCCAAATCATTGCTGATTCAGCAGCAATAAGCATATAGGTGAGATATATAAGGGTCACGTCGTAGTTCATGATATAGTACTCTCTTACGAACTCACTATATGAGTTAGGAAGTGACTGTAGAACCCAATCAACAGCCATTTCCTCACAGACAACGGATCCCAACATTCTTAACCTATCAATGTGTAACTTCATCCCTACGACGTGTGCAGACACCAGCTTTCCTTCTTTATGTTTACTTGCCAAAAGGGCTTGAGTGATCTTGAACTTTTCAAGCCTTTGAACTTGTGGGTTAGGGAGAATAATTGGAGGAGGAGGAGGAAGTAAAGCATGATCTCTGGTTCCTCGATCGAATCATGGAATATCATCTTCATGTGGAATGCTTGTTCCACGGGATTTGGGAAAACCATAGTTGTCGAACTTTGACATCTACAAAACGGGAGAAAAACGAATTCAAGTTATTTGATTGATAGAGTCCTTAGTAAATCACCCAAATGAGATACTAATGCTAGGACCCAACACAATATTCTACAACTCGGGAGAGGGATGCCGTAACCCTAATTGCAGAATATTTGAAGGTAAGTGAATGACGATTCACTAATTTCCACCATGAAAAACGAAAAAGAAATTTAAGTTTTAAATCTATGAAAACTCCTAGATCCTATGAGATTCATTGAACATTTCAATGGCATGTTTGAATCTCGATATGCCCCTCTTGTTTGTGACTGGGATGCCGAGGATCACAAAGCGGGTGTGAATAACCATGCAAACTAACATGGTGCCCTCACATGTTACAATCACCTATTCGATGTGCCGGTAAACCACACACGCTCCACCGAACTATGACAAACATTGAGTCACCCTTTGCTACCTTTGCTTAGAAACATTTAGTGTGCCTGTAAACCACACACGCTCCACTAACGTCTTCGCAAGGGCACAAAGTGTAATTTCATGGAATTGCATCAATTCACTTTTGCCTAAGTAACTAAGATTGGGAATTTGAAAAACATTTAGTTACTTTTGTACTTCATTATACTTATAATGGAAGGGTTTTGTCCTATCCTACCCGTTCGGCTAACGACCCTCCACTAGTCAAGAGTGCGGTGGGTAAGAGTGGATACCCATTCAATCGCCATTTTATAGGCAATTTCCTTAAACACCCCTTATAGACCAGCTTCGTGAATGAGGCCTACTAACGGTAAGACTGACTTTTACTCATACATATATATAATGTTAGACTTTTAATGTTATATATATAGTATAGGGTGTATTTTACACTTTTAAAATATTAGGTGGTGAAATTTAACAATTATACTTTTAATTCAATTAAATTGTAAACCTAAACTTTTATGGATTTATTAAATCTCCTTTAATTATACACCTTAATTAATTAATAAAACCATAAGGGTGTGATTTGAACTTTTTCAAAACTATACTAGAGTTTTAGAATTTAACATTCCTAATTAAACTTTTAATCAACTTTTAAATTCCGAAACTTGAGGGCAAGTTTTGAAACATTTCAACACATTAGGGTTTATAATTTAAATATACATCAAAATTAAACCATTTAATCAAAATTTAAATTCCAAAACTTGAGGGCAAGTTTTGAAACCTTTTTCAAAACATAAGGGTTTCAACTATTTAAATTTCAAAACTTTTGGGTTCAAATTTAAACTATAAAACCTAAAGGGCAAAATATGAAACTTTTCATAACAACAAGGATCAAATAACAAATAATTTAAATTAACATTTAATCACATAATTATCCATATTTGATTTGTTTAATGATTTCTTGCAAAACAATTTATCAATTTAGTCAAAATAATTAATCAATTATCTTATAAGGAAACAATTATCTTATTAATTGATAAATATCTTCAATTAGATCAAAATTTTAGTCAAATATATCATATAATCGGATTAATATTGATCTAACATGATAAGGTAACTATCCCAATGCAAAAACAACAAGAAATCCCAAGATAACCTCCATCTGACGAGTTGACTCGTCGAGTCAGGCTTGGACTCGTCGAGTCTGCATGGACTCGACAAGTCCAGCCTCCAGAAAGCCAAAAAATTAATTTTCCAGTTATACAATGCATCAATACAATTGAAACCAAGCTAGGCTCTGATACCACTGATGGGTTTTGGTCATAAGACATCCTATGTGCTCATACAAACCCTAATGCTTGGATCTAGGTTTCTCTATTGTACATGCTTTGAATCCAAGACTATAATCCCTAATTCTAGCTTATGGAAATCAATATTAACATATAATTAGGTTTAAGATATTACCTTGATTGTTATGTAGCAATAACAATCCCAATTCCTCCTTGAATTGACTTTGGAAGGCTTAGAGTCACAAGTGTCACTCCTCTAATGGCTAACAAACACTATAAGCAAGAGGATGAAGAGGAGAGAGGTTAGAGGCTGCCCAAAACGTGTTCTAACCCTAGCAAGAAGCTTAGCCACGTTTTTGGTCCTTAAGGGATCTATATATAGTGAGGCAATTAGGGTTATCTAACAAGGAAACCCTAATTTGGTTGCTTAAGCCCTAAGCAACCCATAGACTCCTTTAATCAAGCCCTTGGACGATTTCCTTATGGGCTTCCCATAAGAATTCGTCCACCTCTTGATTTAAGACAATCCATGGCCCAAATTGCAATTATCTTGTAATTACAATTCCAGTCCCTTAAGTTTAATTAATCTCTTTTAGTCACAAAACAAATTACCAATTAATTATTGACTAATATTAATAAAACAATATGATTTATCCTTTAATATATTATTCCCATAATATATTAATAAATCATATTTAATCCTTTCTCTTCGAAATTCATCCTATCAAGTTGCTTTGGTGAAGGCAACCCCAAAGGACCATGCACCATCGGGTATAGCTGAGGGGGAGTCCTCTGCTATACCTGAGGGGGAGTCCAGCCAACACACGTCATAGGATTCCACAATTTGTTTTGTCTTCTTATTGTAGACTCTATAGGCAGTGCGAGTAGCATACCCTATGAAGTAATAGTCATCGGCCTTGGCATTAAACTTCAGGTTGGTATCTAAGTGAAGAAGGGTGCAAGGATAACCAAATACAAGGAAATGACTGACTGATGGCTTGTGATTATATAAGATTTCATACGAGGTCTTCATCTGAGCTTTGTTGATCAACACACGATTCTGAACATAGCAGGTAGTGTTTATCGTGTCGGCCCAAAAGAAGACTGGTAACTTTGAATCACACAGCATCATCCTTGCAGCGTCTTTCAACGTTATTTTTCTCCTTTCAGCAACACCATTTTGTTGGGGTGTGTGAGCAGAGCTGTATTGACACATGATACACTTTTCTGCGCAAAAATGATCAAGAATAGAATTCTTGAACTCTTTTCCGTTGTCGGTACGAAGCGCCTTCACTTGATTGTTAGTTTGGTTCTCAAATAATACAATGAATTTCTTAATCAAATCAGCAAGTCCAACTTTGTTGGATAGAAAGAAGACCCACGAAAACCAAGAGAAATCATCAATCACAACCAGGCAGTAAGAATTTATGTTGATGCTGAGAACATTTAGTGGTCCAAACAAATCCATGTGTAGCAACTGAAGGACCTGGCTAATTGAGTTGACCTATTTTGGTAGGTGTGGTTTTCTATGATGCTTTCCTTGTGCACATGACGCACACTTTTCGAATGTAATGAAGTCTTTGACAGGAAATCCATAGACCATCTCATTTTTCGCAAGACAATTAAAGTTCTTGGCATTCGCATGACCTAGTCTTCTGTGCCACAGCATTGCAGTTTGTTCGGAGATCTTGGAGAAAAGGAACGTAACTTTTTCTGGATGATTCCTATTCATATCAATGATATAGGCATTCCCATACCTTTTAGATTTTACGAGAATCCACTCTTATGGGATAACGAAGTCTGGCTTGAGAATCATGCATTCCTTATCAGTGAAATGCGTAGAATAGCCCTCGTCACAGATCTAAGATACACTTAACAGACTATGGTTCAGTTCGGGAGCAAAATTAACATTCTCGAAACTTAAAACCCCGTTTGTGATAGTTCTTATTTGAGTGATCTTGCCACCTTCTCCACCCACAAAGGATATGTATCCCCCATTAAATGATTGAATGTTGTGCAGTTGGGCGATATCTCCCGTCATATGCCGGGAACAGCAGCTGTCGACGAACCAGGGTCTGACGACATTCCCCCGCAACTGTCCCTACAAAATGTGTGGGTTTAATTAGATTTTGGAACCCAGGTCATTATTTTCCTGGGAGGTCCCGATGCCTTTTCAAATTGATAATTTTTGGATTTTTCAGAGGACATGGAAGATGAATTGGAAGCTAGTTTGGGCAGCCATTGATAATTTGGTTTTCTAATAGTCCCGAGTGATTTTGAATGTTTATCAGTTTGCTTGAAGCATGTGGGTTTTCTACCAGAGTTGGTTGAAGACTCACTGCTGCTTGTTGACGAAACCGACCTTGGCTTAGCCATGCTCGGTTTCGGCAAACTGCCTGGGACTTTGTAATGAAAAACCCTTTTATGTTTTTGAAAAACGAACCTTTTTCTACTCCGATCATCATTGAAATCATCATTCCTGGAATGATTTATAGAGGACTTTGTAGTTAAAGACCTTCCTATGAATTCATTTTCTCCTCTTGGAAATTTGAAGTGTACAAACATACGATTTTGACAATTTCTAGCTATATGCCCACCAACTCCACAATTGACACAAATATGCTTGTTATTGTTATAACTTGTACTACATTGATCATATTTGTTTTCCATCTCAACACCCTTTCTTCTCTCACAAGAACATGAATGAGAATTAGGTTGTGAGGCAAGTGAGGGTGCATTAGATGGGGAAAGTTGTGACACTGGTGGTTCTGTAAAATCATTATCACACACATCAGAATTGTCAACTAAATTGTTCAAAGCAGACACTTTCAAACCATTCAAAACAGTATCAGACTCAATAGAAACACCACCACAAAATACATTGTCATTTGAAACATCAGAAAAAATATTGTCTTTATTCAAAACTAAAACTTCAGGTTTAGACTCGATTTTATTTTCAGAAACAGATCCTTCAACTTCGTGCTTTGACTGATTCAAGGATTGAACTGCAGGAGAAGTAGAAATGTTAGTACTTTCAACATTAATAAATCCTCCAGAAATAAAACCAGATGGCTTTCCATAAACCATAAATGGTTCATTAGCAATCTCTTCTTTGGACAAAGGCTTGTGCTGATATGAATGATTGAAGGGAGGGGGCACTTGATTATAACCTAGACTTTTTCATTGATTTTTCTTAAATTGCATGCAGTGGTCTATCATATTTTCAAGTACCTCACTCGAGACATCACATTTTCTAAAATGAAAATCAGCGGTTTCAAATTTGCCCTTTAAAGATTGAATTTCAGCCACTAGTTCAGCGTTCTATTTCACTACATAATCATAATTTTCACATTTATTACTGTAGACTTCCTGAAGTCTCCTAAAGTCCTTTATTTTGGATTCCAATTGGGCTTTAAGTGGTTTTTGACCTTTTCTGAGTTGGTAACCTTCATATCTAAGGTCTTCTACTTCCCTTTTTAGTGAGTCATTAAGTTCACGGAGAATCTTAAGGCTTTCTACTTCATTCCCTAAACTCTCAATTTTCTGATGCAAAATTTTAACATAATCAATATAAGCATGAGAGCATGATGGTAGACTTACCTCGGTTGTACTGCGTTTATGAGAAGAAGATACCATTAACGCAAACTGCAGCTCCATCATTTTGTCTTCAACTACCACAATCTCTGCCGGGGTATCATCACAGACCTGTGCCAGGTGGGCATTTTCAGGTCCAGATAAGTTCAAGGCATGCATCTGATCCTCCCAGTCAAACGATTGTGCAACCATAGCCTTCTCGTTGTTGACCTGAGCACCACTTCGATTGTTCGCAACTGCAACTATTATCCTTTCATTATTTAATCTTCTGTCTGGATGTGGACAATTACGAGCAAAATGCCCTGGCTCATGGCAGTTGAAACACCGCATCTCTTGCTAAACCCAACCTTCTTGTCAGCACTCATCCCCTAGTAGTTCTATCCAGTCTTTTTGGCAAACTGTTTCGCCCTAAAAACTGCCATGGCAATTTGCCATGTAATATCCATCTCCTCAACGTCTTCAGGGTGAATCTGATCCAGATCGACAAAGGATAGTTGGGGTGGAAGATCCCCGACTACGAGTGCACTATAGCTATTTACAAGCCCTGAAGAAAGTGCAAGATTTTCATCACCCTCCTTTCCTCTTGAAGAAGAAGCCACATTTGAGGATGAAGCAGCTTGAGTAGCCACGAATGATTGATTCCGTGAGAAAGACATGGCTGATGCAGAGGAAGCTGATGGAGTGGGAGTAGTAAATGATTGACCTGCAGAAAGAAGAGAAAGAGAAGAAGATGAAAGAGCATTGTTAGTAGAGATTCCAAGGTTTGCAACTGAGTATGAGTTCACATGTTTGATCTCTCGCTGCTTGTCATCGATATCACAGGCCTTGATGACGACCATCACTTCAGCAAGAGTGAGACGGCTAAGGTCCTTAGTCTTCTTGATGACAGCTACATTCATGTCCCAAGATTTTGGGAGAGCATTCAATAGCTTCTTGTTTATCTCTGACCTTGTATAGAAAATCCCAACTATAGTCATTTCAGTATTGAGAGATGTGAACCGCTGCAGCTGTGCTTCAAGAGTCTCTCCAGGAACATAGTTGGACATATTGAATCGTTGTCGCAACAGATCTTGGCAACTCTCCAGCATGTCTTCGTTCCCCTCATAGACCTCAATAAGGGCTTCCCACAAAGCCTTAGCAGAGGTATGCTCCCTGAAACCTTGAGCAATATCTGGAGATAGGGCCATGGTCAAAGTGGCTAAAGCCTTCTCCTACTCTTCCACTTTCTCGAAGTCTTCATCAATGTAGTTTTCTATTTTCTTGTCAACCACTTGCCCTACAACTGTAGTGGTTATTATAACTGGATTCTTGATTATGCATTTCCAAATCTTGAAGTCTTTCATTTTTATGTATTTCTCAATTCTATACTTCCACTCTGGGAAGCCTTTAGTGGATAGGAGTCTAGGAATTCGGGTGGTTGTGCCCATGACTGAATCCAGATCTTGGTGGTTTGTTTGACTTTGAGAATCCATTTTTTATTATTTAATTAATGAGAAACAGAAATTAAATATAATTATGATTAAATTAAGTTCTGGTCAAACACAGTTTACTGCCGTAAACGATGTTTATTGTCAAGCTGAAGATTACGGCCGTAAACTCTGAGTTTACGGTCGTAAGAGGTTCATAGTTTAAAGCTTACGGTCCAAGAGTAAACAGTTTTCAGTTGATGAATGTTCCTTATTCACGGGTCAAGAATTCGATTTTACGGTTCAATAATTTTCAAGAGTTTGCGGCCGTAAACAGTGATTACGGCCGTAAACTCGGGCCGAAAACTTGAATATTGCAGCTTTTCGACTAAACTAAAAAACCCTTTTCGCAGCAGTTACAAACTTTAGTCTCAAATCAATGAAAGTTCGGTCCAAGTCGATTGTAGAGTGCCTTTGACGTTGGTTTTGCTCTGATACCAATTGTAAGGTCCTGAGAATGGATCTTACCAGTGATCAAAAGCAAACACAATCACAGAAACAAGGATAATAGAAGAAAAGAAAAGAGATCAAGCTTGCACACGTTTTATTGCTGAAAACGTCTGGTACAACTCGATATACGACCGTGAACAACTAGGCATCAACAACTAAACACGACTGGCTAACCCACTATTTATAGGGAACTACGACCGAAAGGAGTTTACGGCCGTAAACTCACTACAAAACGTAAACAACTATTAAGCCCACCAAAACACTCTATCTATACACAACCACTATTACAATGCAAAGCCTAGACCAAACCACTAATGGGGCCTTTCACGATTTCAGGTTCTTGAAAGGTGATCTCTTTGGTGTATTGGAGCTTTCAACGTGCTTTCCTTTGTTTTTCCTTAGAGCGGATTCTGGGTCTTCGTATTGAGGAACTAGGGGTGTTTTGGATCCTCGGGTCATATAATGCCTGCAAACAAAACAAGAAAACGCGTAAAAAGAATAAAAATTAAAAAGAAAAACAAAACTGGAATTCAAGTATGGACTCGCCGAGTAGGTTCGATTGCACTCGGCGAGTTCAAGGCAAAAATAGAAAAAAATATTAACAAAAATCCTAAACAGAAAACTATTAAAACCTATTCTAATAAGTAAATTACTTATGAAATAGCTTTGTGCAAGATAAATCTCACACAAAGGATCGATAAAACTAGAATTTAGCGTTGATTTTAGAACCGTTCCCCGACAACGGTGCCAAAAACTTGATGTGTGTAAACTCAACTAGTTTTAATCCTACTTTAAAGTATAAATTTAACACACAAAAGGCAGTGTACCTATCTATTGGTGGTATAATAATTAGGTAAGCAGGGTATCGAACACAGGAAACGGTAATTTAAATTAAATACTAGACTTATCTAAAAACAAATAATAAAAGGAAGGGTTTTCTCTAGTTTTGCAAGACTAGAAACTTAACTAAAACTTAACTAATCAACTAATAGCTGAAAACACGTAGAAACAAACTAAATTCAATGATCAAAAGGGTTTCTGTTTAGGTTCGATTCATTTACTCCTATGGTTAATTTTTATGATAATGTAATAGATTAATTGTTATTGGTTACCGACTATGGTGATTAGATTCACATTTGTTATTATCAATCCTTAGAAAATAAATTAACTTTAGCAGTGATCAAGTGATGAAACTAATGAATTGCCTAGTTTAATTATTGAGGTTAAATAACACTTGTAATTAGCTAATTAAATTGGTGATTCAATTAACCTCTTGTTGATGGTGTATCACACAAGGTCACACATTAATTTACCCATTCTCTAATTAATCCTAGTTTCATATTCATTATTTCTAGGCATATAGGAATGTGTTCACATAAATTTATATAAGATAAGCATTTAACAGAAAATAGTTATGGTTAATGCATAGGGTCTTTAACAGGCTTAATTTAACAAAATCACCAAATAACAATTAATTAAAAGAGTAAATTAATCAATAGGAGCAAATTTGTCTACCCTAAACAGAAGCTAACAAAATTAATTAATGATTTCAGTATATGACAACCTAAAAACAAATCTAAATAAACCTAACATAATTCTATTCAAAGGTAAAGTGGAAAATTAAACCTAGATTTCCTTAATCTTCTAAGAATGAAGGATTAGGGTTCTTCAACGTTTTCCAGGGTTCCAGAGACTTCCTTGATTGCCAAGTGTTCGACCAAAAATTCCAGAGAGAGCTTCAATTCGAGTTTGTTAATTCTAATTATAGATTTGTCAAAACAGAGGCTACTCGTGGTGTAGCCTACCGACTCGTCGAGTCCCCTTGAAGAATCCGTGGATGGCAAGGACTTCACTTATTGCTTCGCGAACCTTTGTGTGTACTCGTCAAGTAGACGTCCCTACTTTCCAAGTAGCTTCAGAATTAAGCATTTTTCTTCTTTCTTCCATTCCTGAGCTTTCAATTGTAACTCCTGCTTCCTTTTTCTTGCAAGCTTCTCTTTTGGACTGAAAATATAATTTGAACAATATTAAGTATATTTGTCCATAATATCTAAATAATTAGCTAACAAATAATGAAAATTTCTACCAAATATATAGCTAAATATGCACATATCACTCCACTTTTGTCGGGCTGACCAGAATACCGTTCTGATTGACAAGGTGCCCAAGAAACTGCACCTCGCGCAACCAGAACTCGCACTTGGAAATCTTGGCGTACAATGTCTCCCTCCTTAGGGTATCCAAAACCTCTCACAGGTGCTCCTCATACTGCTCCTGCGTCTTGGAGTAAACCAAGATATCATCAATGATAACTATCATAGACCGATCCAACTTCGGTCTGCACACGCGGTTCATGAGATCAATGAACGCGGCAGGAGCATTGGTGAGCCCGAAGGGCATCACCACGATCTCGTAGTGGCCATAGCGAGTTCAGAAAACAGTCTTTTGTACATCCTCATCTCTAACCCTCATCTGATGGTAGCCTGACTGCAAGTCTATCTTGGAAAACCAAGATTCTCCCTATAGCGAGTCGAATAGGTCATCAATCCTCGGGAGTGGGTAAAGGTTCTTCATCGTTACCTTGTTCAGGTCCCGGTAGTCCATACACATCTGATGTGACCCATTCTTGTTCTTTACAAATTGGATCGGGGCTCCCTAAAGCAAACTACTCGACCTGATAAATCCCTTGTCTAGCAGCTCCTGCAGCTGCGTAGACAACTCCTGCATCTCTGGAGGAGCCAACCAATATGGTTCCTTGGCTATCGGAGCCGAACCAAGGACTAGGTCGATCTCGAACTCCACCTGTCGCTTCGGAGGTATCCTGGGCAACTTCTCTGGGAATACATCTGGATACTCTCGCACTATCGGTACATAGCTCACCGTCGCCTTACTTGCCTCTCGTGTATCCATAACATAGGTGACATACCCTATGAAACCTTGCTGGAAGTAGCGCCTAACCCTCGCTGCTGAACATAAAGCTGGTACACACTGTGGCCTCTCTCCTTGAATCCCCAGCTCTCCCCCACCAGGGGTCCTGACCTGAACCAACTGTTGTGCGCAGTCGATCACTGCCCCGTTGGGGCTCAACCAATCCATACCTATAATGACCTTGTTCCCATGCAACATAATGGGAACCAAGTCTACCTAGTTGCGCTCCTCGTACAGCCTCGAAAAACAATCTCTAAAAACCTCTGATGCTCGTACTGATCGGTCGTCTGCAATCTCGACCTCTAGAGGGCAATCCAACATGCCCGAAGACTCAGGGAACCTCTTGCTATTTGCAAGAGAAACAAATGATCGAGTGGCACCTGAATCGAACAACACCTGTACTGGGATACCGTTCACATGGAACGATCCTAAACAAGGCATACAACATGGCACATCAATATCATAAACAACATGTAAAAAAAGCTAGGGAGAAGAAATCATACCCGTCACCACATTGGGTACGGCATGCGCCTCCTCGGTAGTCAACTGGAATGTGACAATCTGAAAATTTTTCCGTCATAGTATCCCATTCCCGTCAGTAAAACCCGTTTGTCTTGCAATTTTTCCGTTAACATTTTGGATTAGGTCATTTAATTTAAGACTTTTATTTTGACCTCGTAAGTGTCCAATACCATTTGAAACGCGTGAAAACACCTTCAATGCTTAAATGAAAAACTTTTAGTTTCGACCACGTCGGGTTACGACAATTAAATCGGGTACGACCAAAAGCCCCGTTTAACGTCAGTATCGGGTAGATTTCCACCGAGCCTCAAACTCACACCATATTTAAGGTTGAAAGGACCTCATTTGAAGCCTTTTCCACTCTCTTTGTACTCTCTCTCATCAATCCAAACCTTTGATCCAAAATCATCAAATTCAAGCTCCAAATCGGTAAGGAATCAATCCTAGCTTATAGTTTTGATTGTTAGGCTTTCAGATTCGTGTTTAAATCATGAAATAGGACCAAGAACATGTGTTTATGCCCCTAGAACAGCTCCAAACCGTAAACACACATAAATGGAGTTTTGGAGCCTCAAAACCCTTCCAAACCACTTTTGGAGCTTAGATATAACTTAGGGACTTACAAGATTGGACTTAGAACACCAAAACCTTAACATTTGAGGGGTAAACTTGAGTTTACGGCCCAAGAATATTCTAGGACCGTAAACACCCTTTCATAGGCCGTAAACACCTTTTAAGGTGTTAAGATGCCCCTTAAACACCTCCTAAGCCTTGGAACAATGTCTAGAACCATCCACCAATGTGTTAGGGACCTTAAACTTGAAAGAAACCACATCTTAGGATTTCACGGCCGTAAACCCCCCAAGGAATGGTTCTTGGGCCGTAAACTCCTCAAAAGTGGTCAAATGGTTCCCTAACTTCCTTCCATTGCTTGTATATTGAGTTAGAATCACATGTGATTAACCTAGAACCACCAACACACATAAGGAATGGATACATAAGAGTTTAACACTGTAAACTCCTAGTTTACTACCATAAACTCCTTAAATGGTCCATATGTTGATCAAGTCCCCTTCCAATGCCTTAGAAGTAAGCCTATCATCATCCCACAAGTGTTGTAATACCATTTAGCAACCAAGAACCACCCACCCATGAGTTTACGGCCGTAAAATCATGGGGATATGGTCTTAGGGCTGTAATCTCCATTAGGAGTTTACTCTTGAAGAGCAAACTCCAAGTCTAGGCCATACACCCCCCTAAGATGCTACCTGGATCACTCCTAACACTTGAAATGAAGTGTTTTCGAGCCTCGGAGTGTATATTCTATTCTAAATAGTAGTTCAAAGTCTAATTAGATACAATTATGTATCTCTTCATATTACATAGGAACCTTACGTGTAATCAACCCCCGAACTGACACTTAGCATCCTAGCCGACACATATCTCGACCGGTGAATTATACCCCTACTCCTTTTTCCGTGTTTTTCAAATGTTTTCAGGGGGGGGGGGGGAATACAAGCAAAAGTACAAGGAAATATTGTACTCAAACTTATTATTTCTGTTCAAATGTTCATATTCTGTATGCTTTTAATATCGAAAACCGTATTAACCAACAGTTTGACTTGCAGAGTTAGCTTTCAGACTAATTGTAGATTTCTTTATAAAATGTTATAATCTATGTTACATTTTATAATTTACGAAGGATTCATGCTAATCATAAATTAGGATTATTACTAATAAAATACGCCTTCGGATAGTATTCGAACTTTGAAAGGACATCTAGTGCACGCCTTTGGATGGCACCAAAACTTCAAAAATACAACTAGTGTACGTCTTTGAGTGGCTCCAAAGTTTCGGAAATAATTCGAAAGTATGCCTTCGGATATCGACAAAGTTTCAAAAATATACGCCTTTGGATATCGACAGAGCTTCGGAAATACATCTAAAACACGCCTTTGGATGTCACCAGAACTTTGAATATACAACTAGTGTACGTCTCTAAGTGTCTCCAAAGATTCGAAATTTCGGATAAGTATAGTAGATATTCGACATTTGAGTATAGGATAACCAGACTTTCAGAATACTTATCTAATACTACTAATATGGTAGATACTAGTACATTGCATTTCGAACCAAGAACTAACCACGACTTTTATGACAATAAGGGTTTTTCCTGGGATAACATAACTGCTCTTAACCAAACTATGTAACAAATGGATAACTAAACTTTCCTTATAAGAAAATATGGGATTTTCTTGGATAACGATTTTTTTTTAGAAAACCAAAGGAAACTTGTTCTTTTACGAAAATAAACCGCTTATGTACTCACCAACTTTATGCTGATTTTCAAACTGCTTGTATTCTCAGGTTCGCATTAGACAGGTACCCTGCGACCTTTTGAAGAAGACGGAGTGTATAAAAGACTCGTCTTAGCTTTTGTTCATATGATATATATGTATAACACTTGTAACACTTTGTTTTCAGACAATGTAAATATTTCTATGTAATGTAATGGTTGTGTTTACTACGCTTACTATGTACATTGGTGGCGCTACTACATGACGTCCTCCGCCCCGGAACTTTTCCGCCATCGGTTTCGGGGTGTGACAGATTGGTATCAGAGCCCTTGTTTATAGTGAACTAGTATACCAAACCTTACATGGTATAAGACTATAAACACTAAGGGGCCGAAGTGCTCTAAGCTAAAAGTATAGTTTAAAATATAAGTATTTTTCAAAAGTATACAAGTATACCTAACCGTCGGATTCCGTAACTAGGAGTAGAAAAAAACATAAGTAATTGGGTGTTGTACACTGTGGTTAAACCTGGGCAGTTGTGTAGTCGTGTCTAGGGTCAATATGGCCTGATCAACTATATTCATTCGAGACACGAGCAACATGTGCTTGGGAGTGACTGAGGTGTGCAGCATGCCTAAAATTTACCCAATACCCAAACAATGAATCGTCGTCGCAGCAAAAACATAATATACTATGGGAGTATTTTAGCCAGAAACCAAATACGTTGTAGAAATTCATTCCGAGTATTGCTACTCATTCCTCCCTTTAGCGATAGTTTATCTGCTTTGATAACTCTTTCCTGCTTATCGCTTATAGAACCCTATATCTGTCACAATGAGATACCCCATGTTCCATATCTCTTTATTCAATTCATAGCACTTATGATCCTCTCTTTCCTAGCTATTTTAGATTAAGATGCCTCCAAGGAAAAGACCCAGCTCAAAGAATAACAATCCTCCTCCGCAACCACGTCCCCCTCCATTTGATCCTGCCATGTTCCAAGCAGCTGTTGCTGCAGCTGTGGCAGATGCCATGTCGCAAATGAATCCCGATGGTTCAGGTGGGCAAGGAGGTGGTACCTAGCCCTAAAACCAGGAAGGTAGCCAGGGACAATGAAAGGAGTGTTCCTATAAAGACTTTATGAACGCGAAACCCACGCCCTTCGATGGCACAGGAGGTGTCATTGCCCTAACTTGGTGGTTAGAGAAAATCGAATCAATTTTCGAAATCTGTGCCTGTTTAGAATCCGACAAGGTGAAATTCGCTGCCTGCACCTTCACCGATAAAGCCCTGAATTGGTGGAACGGCCGAGTCAAATCCCTAACCCTACCTGTAGCCAATGCTATGGGTTGGGAAATCATGAAGGAGCTTCTGCTTGCAGAGTACTGCCCTCGGGGCAAAATGCAAAAGCTGGAGCATGAACTCTGGAACCTGAAGATGAAGGGTTCCGATATCGCTGCTTACACTTCTAGATTTGATGACTTGGCGCTTCTCTGTCCGGGTATGGTTACCCCGGAAAGCAAAAAGATCGAGAGGTTCATTTGGAGGTTGACCCAGCCAACCAAGGGTAATGTCTTGGCTGCAAATCCAGACACCTACGATAGTGCCAAATGCCTAGCACAAACCCTGATTGACCATAGTGATGACCTAGAGGAAGTAGCCAGCACTCCTGAACCGACAGAGAGAAGTGGTGAGAAAAGAAAATTTTGGAAGAAGTAGAAGAATCAGTCTTCATAGAAGTCCTCGAAGAAACAGCAAACAGTGGCAGTCCACGCTGCTACTACCCCTGCTGTTGTTTCTGTCGTCGGTTCCTCAGCTCAAGCACCTACCACTAGATATGCTGGTACACTCCCGTGGTGCAACAGGTGCAGTTACCACCATCGTATCCCTGGCCCATGTCGTGAGAAGTTTTGCAAAAACTGTGGCCACGAGGGTCACCTTGCGCGAAGCTGCAGAACACCAACCCAATCAACCAGTCAAGCTTCCGGAGCGGGTATCAGGCAGGCCTGCTACGGTTGCGGTGAAGTCGGTCATTTCAAGCGAAACAGCCCCAAAACAACAACAACTGGCAATACTGGAAGAGTCCTAGCTATGGAACAAGATGAGGCAGCCGCCGATCCCACCGTTGCCACATGTATATTCCTCCTAGATAGCTCTTATACTTGTAATCCTTTTTTATTATAGTGCTGAAAGAAAATCTGTTAGCCATTCATTCAAACAACTTTTAATCATAGTCCTCAATTAGTAACCAAAGCATTTAACGTCGAGATAGCTAACGGTGAGAAAGAGATCATTAGCGATATATTCATAGGTTGTACCCTTACCCTCGGTGATCATTATTTTCCCATCGATCTTATGCCAGTTTTCCATAAAGAGATTTGAAGTTATCATTGGAATGGATTGGTTGAGTCCCAATCATTGATGATATCCTTTGTTACGAGAAATCTATCCATCTCAACCTTTTCCTCTGGTCAAACCCTCATAATCTACGACGATAAACATAGTTCCAACCTTCGCCTCATTTCATATATCAAAGCCCAAAAGATTCTGCAAAAGGAGTGCCATGCATTCCTAGCCCATGTGGTAAACGTGAAATAGGAAGTTAAAGACCTCGAGAGTATCCCCGAAGTCTGTAATTTTCCTAATGTCGTTCCCGAAGAGCTCCCGGGAATTCCTCCAGAACACCAAGTAGAGTTTCGCATCGACCCAATTTCCGGAACAAATCCTGTAGCCAAATCTTCCTATAGCTTAACCCCAACAGAAATGCAGAAGTTATCTAGTCCGCTCGATCAGCTGCTCGACAAAGGGTTCATCAAACCAAGTTCCTCACCCTAAGGAACCCCGATATTGTTTATTCCTTTCGAATGTGTATAGAGTACCGCGAGTTGAACAAATAAACCGTCAAAAACCGATATCCTCTTCCTTGAGTAGACGACCTCTTCGACCAAATTTAGAGAGCCAGTTACTTCTCGAAGATAGACCTTAGATCAGGGTACCATCAGACACGAGTTTATGAGAATGATGTTTCTAAGACAACATTCAGGACTCGATATGGTCACTACGAGTTCGTAGTGATGCCCTTCGGTTTAACCACTTTCCTTGGTCACATGGTAAGTGAGGAAAGAATACACGTGGACCCTTCCAATATCAAGGCAATAGAGAATTAGTCGGCACCGAAGACACCCATAGAAACCCGTCAAATTCTTGGGTCTCGCAGGCTACTATTGCAGGTTCATCCAGAATAGCCTAACGCCTAACCACTTCGACACAGAAAGGTGTACGCTTTTATTGGAAACCATGTCCTGTTGAAGTTCTCGCCCTGGAAAGGCATGATACACTTTGGATAGCGCGTAAAATTTAACCCAAGGTACATAGGACCTTTCGAAATCCTCGTTAGGATCGATCCCGTAGCCTACAAACTCCGACTACCTTCAGAACTTAGCAACATTCACCCTGTCTTCCACACCTCTATTCTTAAGTAGTGCCTATCCAATGAAACCCTAGTAATCCCTTTGATGAGACCGTAATCAACGAAAGTCAGAACCTCATGGGAGAACCAATCGAAATCATAGATCAAGAGATTAAACGTACGAAACAAAGCCGTATCCCGATAAGTGAAGGTTCGCTGGAATGTCATGCAAGGACCCGAGTTCACTTGGGAGCGTGAAAATCCGATGAAGCAGAAGTATCCATATCTCTTTACAAATCCATAATTTGTATCTAAAGTTTGAATTTCGGGACGAAATTCCCTCTAACGCGGGGATAATGTGACAATCCGAAAATTTTTCCGTCATAGTATCCCATTCCCGTCAGTAAAATCCGTTTGTCTTGCAATTTTTTCGTTAATATTTTGGGTTAGGTCATTTAATTTAAGACTTTTATTTTGACCTCATAAGTGTCCAAACCCATTTGAAATGCATGAAAACACCTTCAATGCTTAAATGAAAAGCTTTTAGTTTCGACCACGTCGGGTTACGACAATTAAATCGGGTACGACCAAAAGCCTCGTTTAACGTCAGTATCAGGTAGATTTCCATCGAGCCTCAAACTCAAACTATATTTAAGGTTGAAAGGACCTCATTTGAAGCCTTTTCCACTCTCTCTCTCTACTCTCTCTCATCAATCCAAACCTTTGATCCAAAATCAAGCAATTCAAGCTCCAAATCGGTAAGGAATCAATCCTAGCTTATAGTTTTGATTGTTAGGCTTTCAAATTCGTGTTTAAATCATGAAATAGGACCAAAAACATGTGTTTACGGCCCTGGAACAGCTCCAAATCGTAAACACACATAAATGGGGTTTTGGAGCCTCAAAACCCTTCCAAACCACTTTTGGAGCTTAGATATGACTTAGGGACTTACAAGATTGGAATTAGAACACCAAAACCTTAACATTTGAGGGGTAAACATGAGTTTACGGCCCAAGAACAGGCTTGGACCATAAATACCCTTTCATAGGCCGTAAACACCTTTTAAGGTGTTAAAATGCCCCTTAAACACCTCCTAAGCCTTGGAGCAATGTCTAGAACCATCCACCAATGTGTTAGGGACCTTAAACTTGAAAGAAACCACCCCCTTAGGAGTTCACAGCTGTAAACCCCCCAAGGAATGGTTCCTGGGCTATAAAATTCTCAAAAGTGGTCAAATGGTGCCCTAACTTCCTTCATGGCTTGTATATTGAGTTAGAATCACATGTGATTAACCTAGAACCACCAAAACACATAAGGAATGGATACTTGAGAGTTTACGGCTGTAAACTCCTAGTTTACTTCCGTAAACTCCTTAAATGGTCCATATGTTGATCAAGTCCCCTTGCAATGCCCTAGAACGAAGCCTAACATTATCCCACAAGTGTTGTAAGACCATTTAGCAACCAAGAACCCCCCCCCCCCCCACCCATGAGTTTAAGGACATAAACTAATGTGGATATGGTCTTAGGGCTGTAATCTCCATTAGCAGTTTACTCTTCAAGAGCAAACTCCATGTCTAGGCCATACACCCCCCTTAGATGGTACCCGGATCACTCCTAACACTTGAAATGAAGTGTTTTCGAGCCCCGGAGTGTATATTCTATTCTAAATAGTAGTTCAAAGTCTAATTAGATACAATTATGTATCTCTTCATATTACATAGGAACCTCACGTGTAATCAAGCCCCGAACTGACACTTAACATCCTAGCCGACACATTTCTCGACCGGTGAGTTCATACCGCTACTCCTTTTTCCATGTTTTTCAAATGTTTTCAGGGGGAATACAAGAAAAAGTACAAGGAAATCTTGTACTCAAACTTATTATTTCTGTTCAAATGTTCATATTCTGTATGCTTTTAATATCGAAAACCGTATTAACCAACAGTTTGACTTGCAGAGTTAGCTTTCAGACTAATTGTAGATTTCTTTATAAAATGTTATAATCTATGTTACATTTTATAATTTACGAAGGATTCATGCTAATCATAAATTAGGATTATTACTAATAAAATACGCCTTCGGATAGTATTAGAACTTTGAAAGTACAGCTAGTGCACGCCTTTGGATGGCACCAAAACTTCAAAAATACAGCTAGTGTACGTCTTTGAGTGGCTCCAAAGTTTCGGAAATAATTCGAAAGTACGCCTTCGGATATCGACAGAGTTTCGAAAATATACGCCTTTGGATATCGACAGAGCTTCGGAAATACATCTAAAACACGCCTTTGGATGTCACCAGAACTTTGAATATACAACTAGTGTACGTCTCTAAGTGTCTCCAAAGATTCGAAATTTCGGATAAGTATAGTAGATATTTGACATTTGAGTATAGGATAACCAGACTTTCAGAATACTTATCTAATACTACTAATATGGTAGATACTAGTACATTGCGTTTCGAACCAAGAACTAACCATGACTTTTAGGAAAATAAGGGTTTTTCCTGGGATAACATAACTACTCTTAACCAAACTATGTAACAAATGGATAAATAAACTTTCCTTATAAGAAAATATGGGATTTTCTTGGATAACAACTTTTTCAGAAAACCAAAGGAAACTTGTTCATTTACGAAAATAAACCGCTTATGAACTCACCAGCTTTATGCTGATTTTCAAACTGCTTGTATTCTCAGGTTCGCATTTGACAGGTACCCTGCGACTTTTTGAAGAAGACGGAGTGTATAGAAGACTCGTCTTAGCTTTTGTTCATATGATATATATGTATAACACTTGTAACACTTTGTTTTTAGACAATGTAAATATTTCTATGTAATGTAATGGTTGTGTTTACTACGCTTACTATGTACATTGGTTGCGATACTACATGACGTCCTCTGCCCCGGAATGTTTCCGCCATCGGTTTCTGGGTGTGACATGGAAGGCTCGACTCCTCACCACTGGAGCCTTTGACTTTCCCTGTCGTCTGTCTGTAAGCTGCAGGGTCGCTGGAGCTTGCGCCGCTACTGGCGTTGTTGCTGCTATCACCTACGGGAAATTGGCGTTTTTGTTGCCTCGCTGGTTATAGTGGAAACACAGAAACTCTGATGTCTGAACAGTGGGCATAGAGGTGGTACAATCTGTGCTGAAGTTCTCCATCTTGTAGCACTTGTAGCAGCCTGACGATCCCAATCTGCATACCCCCTCATGGGTCTTTCCGCACTTCCCGTAGCTGCCCCAACCTTGTTGCCCCTTCGACCTAGTGTCTCATCCCTTGGGCTTCTTCCCCCAAGCCCCAGTCACCTGTCCCTCCTCCACCTTCCTCTTCCAGATGTGATCCAAGTAAATATCCCTCTCCCTCGCGCTTGCAATCATAGAATCTAGGGTCGGGCAAGCTGACTAGCTGACATTCTCCTAGATATTAGCCCTTAACATGTTATGATATTGGGTTTTCTGCATCTACTCGTCCTCTGCATACTGGGGCACCAACAATGCCCTCTCCCGGAACTTAGCGGTAATCTCCGCCACTATCTCAGTCGTCTGCCTCATATCAAGAAATTCCCTGGCCAGCTGCTGAAGCTCCACAACTAGCACGAACTCAGCCCTGAACCGGGCTACAAAATCTGACCAATTCATAGCCTCAATAGCCGAGCCTCCCAAAGAGTCACCAACTGACTCCCA
This sequence comes from Lactuca sativa, assembly GCF_002870075.4. Classification (NCBI taxonomy): domain Eukaryota; kingdom Viridiplantae; phylum Streptophyta; class Magnoliopsida; order Asterales; family Asteraceae; genus Lactuca; species Lactuca sativa. Next base: position 303,156,181 of record NC_056630.2, on the reverse strand, counting down.
CCAATCTCTCACCATGTCCCTCAAACGACCTGCAGCATATCAAACCTTCGACCCCTCAGGGCAGAAGCTCGTCAACTGTGCAAACTCAATCTCTACAATCCATCTCCTGTCCATGATAGGGTCCTTCGCCCCATGGAAATTCCACGCACCATTCCCCTGAAGTCCTTGGAGGACAGTTTGCACGATCCTGATTGGCTAAACGCATTGTCGCTCCTGAACGCCCTGAGGTGATCCTCCAACAGCTCTATGATCCCTTCCTTGATCGACCCAAAGATAATTGGGGTCGCCTTAAGGATACATCTCATAATCTCTGATGCGATTAACTCGTATAGCCTCTCATCCACTGGCTCGGAACCCGAACCCGAATCTGATCCTGATCCTGATCCTAACCCTAATCCTCATGCTCCGTGATGCTTAATCATCACCATTCTGAAACAAAATACTTAAATGTCAGGGTCATACATAATGTCGAGAGATCTTACACACTCTACAAGTTTCTTGGTTCCATCTTAGCCCTCCTTGACTCGAGTATGGATCCTCTGTTTTTAGTAGTACGGGCCCATACTACCTTCCACATCTGTTGATATTTTCCTCAAGGATTGCCTTGACTTCACCAAGTCCCCTCTTCTACTGTTGTACTCTTTGCTAATCTCATCCTATTACCCTAGGGTAACTCTCGAACCCACACTCCGCTATCAGCTACGTAAGAAGTTCCTGCTACCTTCACCTAACTAACTCGCAAATACCATTACATATCACTAAGACCAGATAATTCTTCGAATGAGGGGTCCTATCCTACAATGGTTAGACTCAAACGAGAGTTGTGAAATAGGGCTAGACCTTACCTTCTAAAATTATGTAGTCCTTGCAATATGTAATGTAATGTATTCGTTTACTAGTTAAATGAAGATAGCTAGAACTCCTATTAGAACAAAGAAAGTAGCATTCGGGCATTGAGTAACCCAAATCGAGCATATCTTATTAAGGCTATCATGCTACTCAATAAGCATATACAAAAGGCATAGCAGGCATCTTCCTAAATCCTTAGCCCTAATCTATCATCTAGTTCTCATAATAGTATCATAATATAACATAACATGTATGGATATCTTGGGGAAAACTTACTTGAGCTCGGCCGGTCGCGCACATCACACACCTTGTTCTTTCTCAAAATTTATTACTTTAACTTTACAAAAACATTTTTCTTGTGAAGAACCTTTCAAACCCTCGGTTTCTGTCCAGACACCCCCAAAGGTGTGTCCAAACCCCTCAAACCAAGGCTCTGATACCAACTTGTGACATCCAAATTTTCAAGGCCAAAAATTTCATTTTTAATTAAGTAACTTATAAAAATTGTTTACCAAAAACATAGTCGATATCATATAAATCCATAAAACCATGATAAACATGTCTCAAAATCATAGCATCAAATAGTAATAAAATCATAGTACAATCCCATGAATCACATAATGCAAAAATCTGGTGTGCGTGTGATGTGCAGCAACAATGCCGACTCCTTCTCCTTCACTGAAGAAGTACCTGAAACAAAACTGAAAACTTTAAGCACAAAACATAGTGAGTTCCCCCATCATACCACATACCATACATAACACATACTGCCAGACATATATGGGTGCCTGACCTACCTCTTCGGGCCATTCAACCGGTAACCTTGCCTAGCATACATGGGTGCTGGCCTACCCCTTTGATCCTTTCGACCGCTAACCTTGCCTATCATATCTGGGTGTGGGCCTACCCCTTCAGTCCTCTCGACCGGTCTCCGGGGATTATCCTACCCCTACTATCACATATCACATAACATCACAGCATACGAGTGTAACAACGTGAAATTTCAAACCAATTTTGTTTCAATTTAAAAACATATTTGTCTCAATAAATACAAAATGACACAATTTCAAATCATCAAATCCCATATCAAAACTGCTCATATTTTAAAGCTCCTGGATCCTCTAAATCACAACTCAATCGTTGATTTGTATACAATCAGGCCAGTGCTTTCCTGTGATCCGTAGAAGTACCTGAAACACATAACACAGTAAACACAAAGCTTAGTGAGTTCCTCAAAATACCACACATATCATGTTAGCCACTCGAGGCTAACTCAAGACGACCCTCTGGTCAACGTATTCCAGTGGAGACCTTCTGGTCCCACTACTCGGGAGGACCCTCCGGCCTTAACTCAATAAGTTCACAATAATAAGCATAAGTCACAAGAACATCATGAAAGGTAGCACAATAACACAAATAAACACATAAGACATCTCAGTCATACAAGGATACAAGTCATGGTAAGTATAGTAAGAAAACTCACCTCGTAAGCTAGTAAGTACAAGTCTCGTGCTCGGAAATCTCAAACTATCCTCCGCGTAATACATATGATAACCATATCTAATTAGTATTCTATTTGTACTCAATTACACCAAGCTAATTCCCTTTCTCCCAAATTCTTGAGATGGGTAAAAGACCATTTCACCCCTCCATGATCCCCATTACTCATGTTGGCCAACCCTAAAGTCAATGGTCCAAGTTTGACCTGACTCGCTGAGTGCACTCATGTGACTCGTCGAGTCCAGTCGTACCTCAGAAGTCTTCATGAAGGTCCAGCACGTCGAGTTAACCCATAAATCACCGAGTTATAGCATAGCCAGCTCATCGGGAGAAAACCTAACTGACTCGTCGAGTCGGGTCTTCGACTCGGCGAGTCCATTCAGACTCTTTTCTCATTCAGACGATTTTGAAGGCATAAAACCTTCCCAAACTCTAGATCTACACTCTTAAGGCTTGTTTATCATGTAAAGTCACAAGCTTGATGTCCATGCATGGTACTTAGGGCTTTAAATGCCAAAAACATACTTTATTAAGGGTTTTTCACTCAAGAGCATTATTATGGCTGAATAAAGCAGGGTGGACTCTAGGACCTCACATGGTCCAGATTTGAAGTCCAAACCTCTATATGAAATCAAAACACTCAAAGTCCTCATATTAGATGGAAAAAGCCCTAGATTCCCAAAATGATGAGATCTACTCAACAAAATGGGAAAGGTGCAAGCTTTATACCTTTCTCAGAAGCTCAAAGGTGAAATAACCACATAACTAACAGCTCCTTCATGTCCCTTGGCTTGGAATCCTTCCCTTGTGTTCAAAAGATGCACCAAACACTCAAAGTTAGCTCAAAATACTCTCTCTAAGCTTAATGGCCGATTAGGGTTTACTCTCATTGAAGGTGAGCTGCAAATGAGGCTACAAGTGCCCTTAAATAGTCCCCAAACCCAGGGATTTAGGGTTTCTCCTCATAGCGTCTACTCGGCAAGTCGGCTCTTCGGACTCGTTAAGTAGATCATTAATCCACGTGACATATCATGACCCAACTCGACGACTTATAGCACCAACTCATCGAGTAACTTAATAGTCCTTCCCAAAAACATAAATAAACAGTATACCTGGAAGTCTGGATGTTACAATTCTCCCCCCACAAGAATTAGACTTCGACCTCGAAGTCATACTCCGAAAATAACTCAGGGTACTGCTCCCGCATCTCGGACTTCGGCTCCCAAGTCAACTCGGACCCTCTACGATGTTGCCACAGGACCTGAACCAGGGGCACCTATTTGTTCCTTAGAACCTTCAACTTTCGATCCACAATCGTAATCGGTCTCTCAATGTAATTCAGGCTCGCATCCACCTGAATGTCCTCTAATGGCACCATTACCGTCTCATCAGCTACACAGTTCCTCAGCTGAGACACATGGAATGCGTTATGGATCTGACTCAACTCTGTAGGTAGCTCTAACTGGTAAGCTACCATACCCACTTCGGCGGTCACTCTGACAAGACCAATGTATCTGGGCCCCAGCCTGCTTTGTTTCCTTAATCGGATCACCCATTTCCAAGGGAACACCTTCAGGAGTACAAAATCTCCGACCTGGAACTCCAGCTCGGATCGTCGCTTGTCCGCATAACTCTTCCGGCGACTCTAGGGGGGTCAATAACCTCTGTCCTACCTGATGAATCTGCTCAGTCGTCTTCAGCACTATCTCAGTGCTACCCGTCACTCGCTGCCCCACCTCTCCCATCTCTTTCCAACAAATCGGAGTCTGACATCTTCTCCTATAAATAAACTCAAAGGGAGTCATACCAATGCTCGTATGATAGTTTTTGTTGTAAGAAAATTCAACCAAAGGTAGATAAATGTGCCAACTTCCTCCAAATCCATAACACGTGCACGCAGCATGTCCTCAAGCGTCCGAGTCATTTGCTCACTTTGTCCGTCGGTCTGCGAATGGTATGCGGTACTGAAGTGTAACCGGGTACCCAACTCTTCATGAAATTTCTTCTAGAATTTGAAAGTCATGTGCACGTCTCAATCTGACACTATCGAGATCGGCACTCCATGTCAAGCTATCACTTCCCTCACATAAATCTTAGCCAATCTCTCTACAAAAGAACACTCACTGATGTCGAGGAAGTAGGCGCCCTTCGTCAACCGGTCCACAATCACCATAGTCGCATCAACTCCACACATAGTCCTCGGTAACTTGGTAATAAAGTCCATAGAAATTTGTTCCCACTTCCACTAGGGAATCTCCAAAGGATGGAATGGACCATGCGGACGCTGATGCTCTTCCTTAACCTGGCGGCAAGTCAAGAATCTCTCAACTACCCAAGCCACATCCCTCTTTATACACGTGACAACCCGAAATTTCTATCTTGTACAATGAATCAATTCAATCCAATTCAGACTCGTTGTTGCTATCTTTTAGCACTGTTTAGGGTCTATTTGAGTGTTCTAAGCCTAGTACAATCAAGGTATGGTTCTAGGGATGAGTGTATGTGAGTTCAACACCTTTCAATTGAGCCAAACACTCCTTCATGAGGAGTGTGCGGCCACACACATGGGTGTACGACCGTACACCCATCCTAGCCATACACTCAAGTGTACATATGATGTATTCTTTCATTTTTCATAACTTTACACTCTTACAAGCCTACAAATTGGATTTATGTCTTAAATATCTTCAAGATTTACACTTTGATCTTCAAATAAGTAAGTTTTTTCATCCTTTGAGTTGTTGATACATGGCTTTAACTAGCATCACCCTTTGATTTCATCCATGAAATTCATCTTTTTGGGTTAGATCTTCAAGAACACCAAGTACATCAAGAACACACACTAAGTTTTTGGACCTTAATCACCCCTTTAAGCTTCTAAAACGTGAGTACTCCTTCCATAGCTTGTTATATGCTAGAAACTCTTGATGATCAACATAAAATCAACCATTTTTCAAGATCATCAAGGGTGTACGACCATACATTCCCCATGTGGCCGTACACACCCTTATTGAGGTCCAAAATAGTAAAAAACTTCCCTTTAAATTAAGCATTGGTCAAAACACACTTTCTAGATGCTTCATAAGGGACAACATGCGATCACATAGGGCCCTTTTGCGATTGTAGCTTAGGTCGCAACTTGTATTCGAGGTTCTTTTGTGCCAAAAATTTATCCTCAAGTGAAAAATGAATACCTGTGATTGTAGGTTGTGTACATTCGATCACAGGTTGGCCAAAAAGTGTCAAAATAGCATCCGGCTTCATTACAAAGGCACAAGACGCATTTCCTTCAAAAACTACGATCGCAGGTTGTCTACATGCGATTGCATGCACATCGTTTTTACTGCTGGACGTATAAATAGACCCTGTCAACATTCCTGTAACCTAAGTTAGCGATTCTAGAGGTACCAGATGACGAAAATACGATTTTGGATGTGTTTCTTCTCCGATTTCAATGATTTCTGAAGATATGAAGATTGTGGATCATCTCCTTCAAGTAGATTAGTAAGATTAGTTGTTTGATGTCTCTTTTCATTTGTTTTTATCATATTTTGGCCATGTCTGGATAAACCCTAGTTTTCAGTTCTACAAAGACAGGTACTTTTTCATGTGATTGATCATTAAATTTGGTTTTTGTTTTGTATTTCTATCTAGATTCTTCAGTTTTGTTCTTAATGAATGTTTCATTTTGATTCTTGTTAGTGTGATCTCCTAGCTAGGGTTTTATCAATCCAGTTAATCGGTTAATAGAATCCGTAATTGTTCTTGACAACTGGTAAAAGTAACAAGTATCAAATTGGTTCCGTGTTGGGATTTAACTCTGGTATAAACTGTAAAAATCATACCTTTACGCTTCCGAGCTTGTGAGAAGTATTGGATATTGCTGGGAATTTTACATAGATCTTGATGCAACTTTTCTGATCTTAATTAAGAGCTTGTTTGATTAGATAGTAAAAAGTTAGGGTTAATTGAAGAGCTAGTTTTGGTTAACTAAATAAGGTAAAAGAGAAATTACTAGAGCTTGTTAGTTTTTGTCTGTACTAGTTTAGATAGAACGCATCTCAAATAATCAGATCTTGATCAGTTACATGATTAGGAAAGTCGCAGCAGAGCTGAAACCATTTTTATTAATTATTTTCATTAAGTTTAGTATCACTGCAATTTTAGTTTTTAGTTTAATTCAAATCCCCCTTTTATATTTTCTGTTTCTTGACTAGATTGACCCTGATACAAAAAGGCATTGACCATTAGGCTGTGTCCCTGAGGATTCGACCCTGTCCCTGATACAAAAAGGCATTGACCATTATTACACCCACTTGGGTCGTACACCCTGGCCGCACAATCATGAAATTCATGCATTCTGGCCGTGCACTCCAATGTGTGTCCGTACACCCCTTATATACAATCGTATGTGATTGTAACACTTCAATTTAAGTGTTTGCTAGTCCCTAGGGTGATTCCATATCATAAATAGTGTTGTTATACACTAACTTATCACACATATGTGTCATTATATGCTAAATAGGACCCGTGTGTAATCGAGTCTTCACTTGACACTTAGCATCCTATACCGATCTTACATTCGCATCACTCACTATAGGTGATTTCATACCCCTTAAATTATCTTTTAATGATTTTAAATGCCTTTATGGGGGGGGGGATACAAGTTGAAAACATTATAGTTTATTATATCAATCACATGTGATTAATAACTATCAAACAAAGGATTTATTATACTTCAAACTGTGCTCTCAAACAAACTCTTTCAAAATTCTTTTATAAACTAACATCAAGTCAACAATATTTATTCAAACAGTTAAACTCTTCAAAATGTATTTCAAAACTTCCATTTAAACTTATATACTATCAAAAGCATGTCTATATATGTATAGTTATATAAGTATTTTTTAAAGGACTTAAGACTAATAACAAGGAAGAACATACTACTTACTATACAAAGAGAAAACGCAATACACTATAACAGAGAGAACATACTATAAAAATACAAGAATACTATAACATAGTATGAGCCACTACTTCATGATATGACAACCTTCGGTCGTGTCACGTTTTATAAACAAAATCTTTTGGAGGGAGAGCGTGAGTTTGTGTATAGTACTATATGGGATTGACTATCCTACACCTTGCTGCTAGCTACAGTGGGAAATTGCAAGTCTACGGGTGACAAATGTCATAAAATTTCAACATCTTACATCGTCGTGTTTCATTAGTCGGTTAAGCTTGGTTATAACTCCATCACATTTTACCTTAATTAAACAAATGCTTTAAGGTAGTTATTACTACAGTAGTTACAATATATAATATTGCAATACACATGCATTTTCCCATTACATTTAAGTTGTGATCTTCTCACATAAACGGTAATGTAAACTATATTTTTGTAACGATAGTCATACTTGGGAAAAACAGTCACTTTTATAGAGAAACGAACATGCAAAATAGTTGTGTCATGGTATACTAGTAGAAAATATAGGATTTTCTAGGATTTTCCAAACATATACAAACTTTTACATCAAACATTAACAAACACTTTCAACAAACTTATACAAACATTGACACTAAATACTTATGAACTCACAAGCTTAAATGTTGAGCTATGCTTTCAAAATAGCTTGTATTCTCAGGTCGACAGTATACAGGTACCGATGACCAGGTTTTGTGATGACGAACAATATACAAGACTCGTCTTTATTTTGAGTCATACTTTGGTGTCTAATTACTATAAAAGAACACACTTGTATGAAATTATACTACTAATGCAATGGATGATGTTGTTGCTTGTTTACTACTTTACATTATTATGAAACTATACATGACGTTCTCCACCTCAAAACGTTTCTGCTGTTCCGGTTTTTGGGTGTGATAGATTGGTATCAGAGAATTGTTTATAGTGAATCGAGTATATCAAACCATAAAAGATATACAACTATAAACACATTTGGATTAAAATACTCTGACCAGGAGTTTATACTTTTTAAATAATAAAATATTTAATTGAAGTATACATACCTACATACTTACTATAGAAAACTATCATGCTAGAATAGAACAAAAGTAATTTAGATGTTGGATACTACAGTCAAACCTAGGCAGTTATGTAATCGTATATGAAATCAATATAACCTGATCAACTATATTTACTTGAGATACGATGAACATGTGTTTGGGAGTGATAGTGGTGTTGCGACAGCTCTAAAACTTACCAAACTATACTTATACTATATACAGAAGAATGTTAGAACAGAACATAAAGTAAAATACTATAGGAGTATTTTAGGCACTATTCATTCAAATAACAAACTACATGAGAACAGAAGCCTTTGCTGATAGCTCTATGAGTACTAAGTGCATGTGTCACAGTTATATATAATTAGGTTTCATAGACTTAGAATGTGTGGTCTAAGATTTATTTCCTTTTCCTTGTTTGGATGTGGACTTAGAGTAGGATCATATATTCGAAGGTCTATTCGACTCAAGTAGTATATAATTGGTATGAACTATGTCGTCATAGAAGGAACCAGTAAAAGTAATATTAATTAGAATTACTTTAATAAGTAATTTGTAAGTTTCTCTTATACAAACTTTTTAATTTGTTTCTCGCTTTATTTTAGAATTACTAAGTAAATTCCTTACCCTTATTTCTCGTCTAGATAAATGGTTGGATTTCATTTCCTTGGAGATCCGTACTTCCCAAATCAAGGAAATGTTGGTTGGCTCGACGCCGAAGCAGAAGAACGTCCTACAATCCCCTTAGATGACGAATTTACATAACACTTCCTAATGGATCTTGACTCTGATCCTAAAGTTGAGAATCTACCCCTGGGAGCTCCAATCCCAAATCGTAACCCTCGTTAGGCTTTTCCAGGCCCGATGCCTCTTTGGGCCCTAAACATAGACAGGTGGAGTGATGAGCAAGGTCAGAATCAACCCTACCAAGGAGACCGAAGCTTCTACAATCTAGAAGTAGGAGGTTCAGTAGATAGAGCACTTCCCGTACTGGTTCGTCGTATTGCTCATAATACCGAACATGGAAGAGCTACCATCGACCGCCTGATGCAGAATGAAGCTACTGTAGGAGTTGATGATGTTCGTCTTCGTAATCTGGAAGACCGACATGATGCAACTAGGGATCGTACCAACTTGTTGTAGAGAGAACTTGCGGCATCCCAAGCGGAAGTTCGAGAATTGCGAGATCGTCAGTTAGTACAAGACAGGCGTATGTATGAATTAGAACGCCGACTGTCTAATTCCAAATCAGGGTCTAGCAGGAAGTAGACTGTACTCTACTCTTTCTTTTGGATATAAATTAGGTCTTTGTTTAGACGCTAGTATTTTATTTTCCACTTATTTTAAAGACCTCAAACTTTCATTCTATTAGGTCTTTGTGCTGTCAATATTTTCTAATTCCAAAGCAGGGTCTAGCAGGAAGTACACTGTATTCTACTATTTCTTTTGGATATAAATTAGGTCTTTGTTTAGACGCTAGTATTTAATTTTCCACTTATGTTAAAGACCTCGAACTTTCAGTCTATTAGGTCTTTGTGCTGTCAAAATTTTCTTACTTTTGGGCATGATGTAAGACCTAGTCCTAGGTCAATTTTCCCGAAATTATTACATCTTGAATACCAATGATATTAATTGGCAATTAATCTCTTGTAGAAATCTATATCCAAATGCTTTCATCATTTCTATTCCTAGAACTTTATCAAATTCACACTCTCATCTATTTGTTGAACTATGGTGATTTAGTTCATGAATCATTTTCACTGATCTTTCTATTGAATTCTTATCATATTTTTATCTTTGTACACTTATAGTTGAAAGATGCCTCCTCGCAAATCAACAAGGTGAAATCCTCCGATAATACCAACTCAAACACCACCTCCTCCATAGTTTGATACATTAGCTCTTAATGTTGCAGTAGCTGCAGCTGTTGCGACAACTATGGATCAGTACAACAGCAACAACAGTACTAATGGAGGTGGAGCGGTTGTACATTCTACTCAAGGTTATGTCATTGTGTGCTCGAGAGAGTGTTCATACAAGGACTTCACCAACTGTAAACCCCGAGTCTTCAATAGTCTCTGTGGAGTTATGTCTCTGTCACAATGGATCGAAAAGACGGAGTTGATCTTTGAGACCTGCTCCTGTCCAGAAGGAAGCAAATTAAAATTTGCCGCATGCACCTTCTCGGATAAAGATTTGATGTGGTGGAATGGACACATTAAGGGACTTACTCTCAGAGTGGCTAATGCAATGGGTTGGGAAGCTCTAAAAGGGCTCAAGATTGAAGAGTACTGCCCGAGGGGAGAAATCCAAAAACATGAATAGGAACTCTGGAGTCTAACCATGAAAGGCTCCGACATAGCAGCCTACACCGCTAGTTCAGCGATTTGGTGGCTCTATGTCCCAATATGGTCCCTACTGAGGGAAAGAAAATAGAGAGGTATATTTGGGGGATGGTGCCTCCATTTTAGGGCAATGTATTCTCTTCAAACCCCACTACTTTTGACAGTGCCAAGCGATTGGCACAATGACTCATCGATCACGGAGTCCCTACACCAAAGACAATCACAACAACCACCATTGTCCCAAAAACCTCCAAAACTGCCGATAACAAACGGAAGTTTTAGGAAATCAAGAAGGGTAAAAAGGCATAGAACGCTGCCAAAAAGCAGCAGGTTGTGGCCATTCATGCTGTGATAACACCTACTACTACTGAGCCAATGAAACAATATGCTGGAAATTTTCTCAAGCGCAACAAATGTAATTTCCACCATAATATTGGTGCTTGCCGGGAAATGCAGTGCGCAAACTGCAACAGAAAAGGGCACACTACCCATTTCTGCAAGTCTCTGGTAAGGCCACTGAACCAAGACCCCGGCATCGGTGTGGGCCAAGATTGCTACAGTTGTGGCGAGGTTGGTCACTATAAAATGAACTGCCCAAAGGCATGAAATACTGGTGAAGTGGGAAGGATTCTGGCGAAAGGCCATGAATAAACCGTAGCTGATCCTACGGTGGTTACCGGTACGTTTCTCCTTGATAACTCATATGCATGCATACTTTTCAATAGTGGAGTAGAGAGGAGTTTCGTTAATCAAAATTTTAAACATCTACTTACACAACGACCACAAACACTGAAAGAAAAGTTCACAGTAGAAATGGCTAACAGGAAAACAGAGAGCTTAAAAGTTTCGCGCCGTCATCATGTGCTTTGAGAAAGTCGTTCGTCTTAACCTCCCTTACAACTGAACTTTAGTTATCTACGACAACAAACCCAGTATGTACCTTCGCATCATATCGTGCATTCAAGCTCAAAAGTACTTACGAAAGGAATATCATGCATTCCTTGCTCATGTTGTCGATACGAGCCAAGAAGTGAAAGACATTAAAAACATCCCAGAAGTACGTGAATTTCCTAATATTTTCCCCGAGGAACTACCGAGATTTCCACCGCAACGTCAAGTTGAGTTCCGACTCGACATAATTCCAGGAGCTACCCCAGTAGCTAAATCGCCTTACTGTTTAGCTCCAGCAGAGATGCAAGAACTTTCTAGTTAGCTTAACGAACTTCTTATAAAGGGATTCATTAGACCAAGATTCTCACCATGGGGAGCACCGATCTTGTTCGTGAAGAAGAAAGACGAATCATTTCGTATGTGCATTGACTACAGAGAACTGAATAAACTTACCGTTAAGAATCATTACCCTCTACCTCACATCGACGACTTATTTTATCAACTACAAGGGGCGAACTACTTTTCAAAGATTGACTTACGATCCAGGTACCATCGGTTACGAGTGTTAGAAAAGGATGTTCCCAAGACAGCTTTCCGAACTCGATATGGACGTTACGAGTTCGTAGTGATGCCATTCGGATTGACCAATGCACCAACAGTATTTACAGATTTAATGGATAGGGTGTCGTCCTTAATTGGATCAGTTTGTCATTGTCTTCACTAATGACATACTTATCTACTCTCATAGTAAGGAGGATCATAGTTAACATGTCACACCCCGACACCGATGGCGGAAACGTTCTGGGGCGGAGGACGTCATGTAAAGTATCACAACCAATGTACATAGTAAGAATAGTAAACACAAAACATTACATTACATAAGAATATTTACATTTTTTGAAAGCAAAACAATACATGTTTTACATATACATTAGTATAACAAAAGTAAAGACGAGACTGCTAAAATACTCCGTCTTCTGGGTACACCTTTCTGGATGAATTTGCGCTAATAGCCGGTGAGACCCAAAAATTGATGGATTTCTGTGGGTGTCTTCGGTGCCGACGAATTCTCTATCACCTTGATTTTGGACGGGTCCACGTGTATACCCTCCTCGCTTACCACGTGACCATGGAAAGCTACCTTCCGAATCCAGAATTCACACTTGGAGAATTTCGTGTACAGTTTTTTTTTATCTAAGAGTTTCCAACACTAATCTCAAATTTTGTTTGTGATCTTCTTCGCTTCTGGAATAGACAAGTATGTCGTCAATGAACATGATGACGAACTTGTCCAAAAAGGGGCAACACACCCGGTTCATCAGGTCCATGAACACTGCCGGTGCGTTGGTTAGACCGAAGGGCATCACTACAAACTTGTAGTGTCCATATCGAGTCCTGAATGTTGTCTTGGAAGCATCATTCTCGTGAACTCGTAGCCGATTGTACCCTGATTTAAGGTCTATCATCGAGAAATAGCTGGCTCCCTGAAGTTGATCGAAAAGGTCGGCTATTCGAGGAAGAGGATAACGGTTTTTGACGGTCAACTTGTTCAATTCGCGGTAGTGTATACACATCTGAAAGGATCCATATTTCTTCTTTACAAACAATATCGAAGCTCCCCAGGTTGAGGAACTCGGTCTGATGAACCCTTTGCCGAGTAGCTCATTGAGCTGGCTGGATAACTCCTGCATTTCTGCTGGCGCTAAGCGATATGGAGATTTGGCTACAGGATTAGCTCCAGGAATTAGGTCGATGCAAAACTCGACTTGACGTTCGGGAGGAATTCCTGGGAGCTCTTCGGGAAAGACATCAGGAAAGTTGCAGACTTCGGGGATGCTCTCGAGGTCTTTAACTTCCTGTTTCTCGTTGATTACATGCGCTAGAAATGCATAACACTCTTTTCGCAAAAGCTTTTGAGCTTTGATGCATGAAATGATGTGAAGATTGGAGTTAAGTTTGTCACCGTAGATCATGAGGATTTGACCAGAAGGAAGATTGAGGTAGATAGCTTTTTCATAACAAAGGATATCAGCATGATTGGGGCTCAACCAATCCATTCCAATGATAACATAAAAGATCTTTATGGAAACTAGAATTAGGTCGATGGGAAAGGAATGATTGTTCAGGGTAAGGGTACAACCTGTGAATATATCGTTAGCGTTCTCTTTCTCACCGTTATCCATCTCGACGGTAAACATTTTGGTTACTAGTTGAGGACTATGTTTAAGAAGATATTTGAATGAATAGCTAACAGATTTTCTTTCAGCACCAGAATCGAAAAGGATTGCAAGCATAAGAGTTGTCGAGGAGGAACATACCTATGGCAATGGTGGGATCGGCAACTGCCTCATCTCGTCCCATAGTTAGAACTCTCCCGGTGTTGCCAGTTGTTGTTGCCTTGGGGCAGTTTCGCTCTAAATGCCCGACTTCACCGCAACCGTAGCAGGCCTGACTGATACCCGTTCCAAAAGCTTGATTGGTTGATTGGGTTGGTGTTCTGCAGTTTCGCACAAGGTGACCCTCCTGGCCACAGTTTTTACTAAACTTTTCACGACATGGGCCAGGGATACGATGGTGGTAACTGCACCTGTTGCACCATGGGAGGGTACCAGTATATCCACTGGTAGGTGTTGGAGCTGTAGAAGCGACGACAGAAACATCAACAGGGTAGTAGCAGCGTGGACTGCAACAATTTGCTGCTTCTTCGAGGACTCCTGTGAAGACTGACTCTTCTTTTGTTTCCAAAATTTTCTTTTCTCACCACTCCTTTTTGTCGGTTAAGGAGTAGTGGCCACTTCCTCAATATCATCTCCGTGGTCGATCAAAGTTTGCGCTAGGTATTTGGCGCTATCGTAGGTGTCTGGCTTCGCAGCCAAAACATTTCCTTTAGTTGGCTGGGTCAGCCCCCATATGAATCTCTCAATCTTTTTGCTTTCTGGGGTAACCATACCCGGACAAAGAAGTGCCAAGTCATCAAATTTGGCAGTGTAAGCGGCAATATCGGAACCCTTCAAGTTTAAGTTCCAGAGTTCATGCTCTAGCTTCTGCATTTCGCCCCGGGGGCAGTACTCTGCAAGCAGAAGCTCCTTCATGCTCTCCCATCCCATAACATTGGCTATAGGCAGGGTTAAGGATTTGACTCGGCTATTCCACCAAGTCAAGGCATTATCGGTGAAAGTGCAGGCGGCGAACTTCACCTTGTCAGCTTCAGAACATACACAGATTTCGAAAATAGACTCGATCTTCTCAAGCCATCGAGTCAGAGCAATAACACCTCCAGTGCCATTGAAAGGAGTTGGTTTTGCGTTCATAAAGTCTTTGTAGGAACATTCTTTCCGGTGTCCCTGACTACCTTCCTGGTTTTGGGGCTGAGTACCACCTCTTGGCTCGCCTGAACCACCGGGGTTCATTTGAGATATGGCAGCAGCCACAGCAGCAGTAACAACTGCTTGGAACATGGCGGGATCAAATGGAGAAGGAGGTGGTGGAGGAAGATTGTTGTTCTTTGAGCTGGGTCTTTTCTTTGGAGGCATCTTGATCTAAAAGGATCAAGAAAGAGAGGATGGTAAGTCCTCATAATTGAATCAAGAGATATGGAACAAGAGATATCTCATTATGACAGATAGAGTGTTCTATTATGCGATAATATATGGAAAAGCTACCAAAGAAAGGGAATTTATCGCTAAAAGGAATGAGTAGCAACACTTGAACGAGGATTTCTATAACGAAGTTGGCTCTAGAAAATACTCCCACAGTATTTTATGTTTTGCTGTGACGATGACTCATTGTTTGGATATTAGGTAAGTTTTAGGCCTACTGCACACCACAGTCACTCCCAAGCACATGTTGACCATGTTTCAAATGAATATAGTTGATCAGGCTATATTGACCCTAGACATGACTACATAACTGCCCAAGTTTAACCGCAGTGTACAACACCCAGTTACTTATGTTTCGTTCTACTCAGGGTTACAGTTTCTGGCGTTTAGATATTCTTGTATACATGGAGTAAAAATACTTATATTTTTAAAGTATACTTTTAGTTCAGAGCACTTTGGCCCCTTAGTGTTTATAGTTATATGCCAAGTAAGGTTCGGTATACTTAGTTCACTATAAAAAAGGGCTCTGATACCAATCTGTCATACCCCGAAACCGATGGCGGAAACGTTCCGGGGCGGAGGACAACATGTAAAGTATCACAACCAATGTACATAGTAAGCATAGTAAACACAAAACATTACATTACATAAGAATATTTACATTTGTTTGAAAGCAAAACAATACATTTTTTACATATACATTAGTATAACAAAAGTAAAGACGAGACTGCTAAAATACTCCGTCTTCTCCAAAGGAACGCGGGATACCTGTCTAACGAGGACCTGAGAATACAAGTAGTTTTGAAAATATCAGTATAAAGCTAGTGAGTTCACAAGCATACGAAATATGAAACATTTCAAATGAAATAATAAGCTTGAGTACAAGATTTCCTTGTACTTTTGCTTGTATTCCCCGTGAAAACATTGAAAAACACGGAAAAGGTGTAGGGGTATGAACTCCCCAGACGAGAAATGTGCCGGTTAGGATGCTAAGTGTCAGTTCAGGGCTTGAATACATGCGAGGTTCCTATGTAATATGAAGAGATACATAATTGTATCTAATTAGACTTTGAACCACTAATTTTGTGACATAATACTGTTGGATTAGTGTCTAAGTCCATAACTATTTTGATATGTACTTGACCCGATGGTGCATGGTCCTTTTGGGTTGCCTTCATCAAAGCATCTTGATAGCATGAATTATGGAGAGAAAGGATTAAATATGATTTATTAATATATTATGAGACTAATATATTAAATGAGAAATCATATTGTTTAATTAATATTAGTCAATACTTAATTGGTAATTAGTTTTGTGACTAAAAGAGATTAATTAAACTTAAGGGACTGGAATTGTAATTATAAGATAATTGCAATTTGGGCCATGGATTGCCTTGCATTAAGGAGTGGTCGAATTCTATGGGGAAACCCATAAGGGAATCGTCCAAGGCCTTAAGGAAAGGGATCCATGGGTTGCTTAGGGCTTAAGCATCCAAATTAGGGTTTCCTTGTTAGATAACCCTAATAGCCTCCTATATATATAGATCCCTGATGACCTAAAACGTGGCTAAGCATCCTTCTAGGGTTTCACACATTTTTAGGCAGCCTCCTTCCTCTCTCCTCTTCATCCTCTTGCTCTCGATGTTTGTGAACCATTAGAGGAGTGACATTTGTGACTCTAAGCTTTCTAAAGTCAATACAAGGAGGAACTGGGATTGTTATTGCTATATAACAATCAAGGTATGATCTAAACCCTAATTATATGTCATATTGATTATCATATTCTAGATCTAGGGTTTATAGTCTTAGATAAATTGCATGTACAATAGAGAAACCTTGATCCAAGCATTAGGGTTTGTATGAGCACATAGAATGTTCTTATGACTAAAACCCATCAGTGGTATCAGAGACTTGATTGCTTTCTATTGTATTGATGCCTTGTATGTTGAAAAAATTCAATTTTTGTGGTTCTACTTGCTGAACTCGCCGAGTCCATAGATGAACTCGTCGAGTCCATGCCTGACTCGACGAGTCGGCTGGTCAGAATGTGGGAAAACCGGGATTTCTTGCTGTTTTTGCTTGAGGATACTTTCCTTATCATATTAGATCAATATAAATCCGATTTTTTGATATATATGAGTATATTCTTGATCTAATTGAAGATATTTAACAATTAATAAAATATTTGTTTCCTTATGTGATAATTGATTAATTATTTTGATTAAATTGGTAAATTGTTTTGCAAGAAATCATTAAATAAATCAAATATGGATAATTATATGATTACATGTTAATTTAGATTATTTGTTATTTGATCCTTATGTTATGAAATGTTTCATATTTTCCCCTTTAGGTTTTATAGTTTAAATTTGACCTCAAAAGTTTTGTTGTTTTGAAATTTAAATAGTTGAAACCCTAAAGTTTTGAAAAAGGTTTCAAAACTTTCCCTCAAGTTTTTGAATTTAAATTTTGATTAATTGTTTAATTTTGAAGTATATTGAAATTCTAAACCCTAATGTTTTGAAATGTTTCAAAACTTGCCCTCAAGCTTTGGAATTTAAAAGCTGATTAAAAGTTTAATTAGGAATGTTAAATTCTAAAACCCTAGTATTGTTTTGAAAAACTTCAAATCACACCCTTATGGTTTTATTAATTAATTAAGGTGTATAATTAAAACAGGTTTAATAAATCCATAAAAGTTTTGGTTTACAATTTAATTGAATTAAAGGTATAATTATTAAATTTGACCACCTAGTATTTTAAAAGTATAAAATATACCCTATACTATATATAACATTAAAAGTCTAACATTATATATATGTATGAGTAAAAGTCAATCTTACCGTTAGTAGGCCTGATTCACGAAGCTGGTCTATAAGGGGTGTTTAAGGAAATTGCCTATAAAATGGCGATTGAATGGGTATCCAGTCTTACCCACCGCACTCTTGACTAGTGGAGGGTCGTTAGTCGAACGGGTAGGATAGGACAGAACCTTCCATTATAAGTATAATGAATTACAAAAGTAACTAAATTTTTTTAATTCCCAATCTTAGTTACTTAGGCAAAAGTGAATTGATGCAATTCCATGAAATTACACTTTGTGCCCTTGCGAAGACGTTAGTGGAGCGTGTGTGGTTTACCGACACACTAAATGGTTCTAAGCAAAGGTAGCAAAGGGTGACTCAATGTTTGTCATAGTTCGGTGGAGCGTGTGTGGTTTACCGGCACATTGAATAGGTGACTGTAACATGTGAGGGCACCATGTAAGTTTGCATGGTTATTCACACCCGCTTTGTGATCCTCGGCATCCCAGTCACAAACAAGAGGGGCATATCGAGATTTAAACATGCCATTGAAATGTTTAATGAAGCTCAAAGGATCTAGGAGTTTTCATAGATTTAAAAGTTAAATTTCTTTTTTGTTTTTCATGGTGGAAATTGGAGAATCGTCATTCACTTACCTTCAAACGTTCTGCAATTTGGGTTATGGCATCCCTCTCCCGAGTTGTAGAATGTTGTGTTGGGTCCTAGACTTAGTATCTCATTTGGGTGATTTACTAAGGACTCAATCAATCAACTAACTTGAATTCGTTTTCTCCTGTTTTGTAGATGTCAAAGTTCGACAACTATGGTCTTCCCAAATCCCGTGGAACAAGCTTTCCACATGAAGATGATATTCCACTATTCGATCGAGGAACAAGAAATCATGCTTCACTTCCTCCACCTCCTCCAATTATTCTCCCTAACCCACAAGTTCAAAGGCTTGAAAAGTTCAAGATCACTCAAGCCCTTTTGGCAAGTAAACAAAAGAAGGAAAGCCGGTGTGTGCACACGTCCTAGGGATGAAGTCACACTTTGATAGGTTAAGAATGTTGGGATCCGTTGTCAGTGAGGAAATGGCTGTTGATTGGGTTCTTCAGTCACTTCCTAACTCATATAGTGAGTTCGTAAGAGAGTACTATATGATGAACCGCGACGTGACCCTTATAGATCTCACCTATATGCTTATTGCTGCTGAATCAACAATGGTTTGGCGCAATAGAAAAGCAAAGTTGATTGGTGAATCTGCGTTCAAGACCTCTATGGATATAGACAATGGCAACGAAAGACATGCTATGATCAAAAAGTTTGATCATAAGAGAAAGGCAATGTCTGAAGTAGTTCCATGTCATGTTCCAAAAGAGTCAATTTGCTTTTATTGCCAAGAGAAGGGACATTGGAGACGAAGCTGCCCCATTTACCTAAGAGATCTAAGAGATGGGAGAGTCGAAACGTATGGCTCTAATATAGGTAAAATCCATTAACTAACTCTTTTAAGCTTCTATTCTAGATTCTTAATACATAATGTGATAAGATTACAATTGATATTTTGAAAAGAAAGGAAGCTTAAGGGAAGAAGTGAGCAAAATCTAACCGTGAAGGAATCGATTTCGATCGCATTTCTCGAAGATTAGATTCTTGAGATATTACTTAGAGTTAGAATTAGATTGCTAAGAAAGATGTATTAGCATAGTTTTCCAATGAATTGCATTGTAAGGAAAAAATTTTCCGCAATAAAATAAAATTTGATTTTATATTATTTATTTATCCTTGCAATGGCATATATGAAAAACTGATGTTTGAATATTAGCAATAATGGATTTGGTTCTTATTATGTTATTTATGGAAAGTCGAGAGTTTACCAAATAGGGAGAGTTTCTCATCGCCCAAGTTTCAATTGGACAGAAACTTGGAATCATGCAACTTGGTTGCACGATGAATGAGAAATTTCATATTTTGGAAATTAGATTAATTCATTGACAAAGTGTCAAGTGAAGGACTAGGAGATCGAGCACACAAAGTTGCGTGTTGATCAAGTCCACCATAAGAGTAACAATGGTATTCGTCATGATTTACTAAAGGTTTAGTAAATATGATTATACTTGTAAGATTAAGTGTAATTCTGAATTGATTGAAAAAGTTTAAATCAATAGCAGAACGAATAAGAAGAATGAAGTAGGCAGAAAGATAAAAGTTTCTCCATTCTAAGAAGAAGGGAGAGTACCTTTTATGCTTTATGATAGGTCTTGATGATTAAGAACCTATCTCAATTGATCCTCTAAGTGATTCTTAGTACAATTGTATGTCTAAGAAGAGGAATCAAGAATTGAAGAAATGGTTAAATCAAGAAGTCAATCATACTTCGTTCCAAAACAAGTCTTAGAGTTAAGATTGCGACATTGAGTGATAAGTATTAAGAAGGTTTATAGCATTCATCAAATGTGGAAAAGTTGTGATGTCTTGGATAAGACAAAGACCAACTAGGACCAATTTATGAAGTGTTTTGATAAAAGCTACACTAACTCTTGAATATCTGTTTGTCAAGAAATGGTTATTGACAAGAGAATCTTATATGTCAAGGAGTCAGTGGGAGTCTTAATGGTCCTGAAAGGTTTCAAGAACAAATAAAATAAACCTTATCGATCATCACTAGCACACGAGTTGAGGTTTACAACCTATCGTGTTGACATTATTTTGTTTCTATGTTGTTCCAATTGAGTTAATTATGCATGTGAGTCCTATGAGTTCTTTGAATGTATAAAAGGCAAGGACCTTGATCAATGAAAAGTACATTGATAGGAAAAGGTGAGTTGCTTAACTACTTAGAAGACATGGTGGGCAGTTGTACTACTATAAGGCAAGAAATCAAGATTAAGGAAGTTCGGTCCATATGAGTTTGAATTTGTCGTAAACTTTGGTTTTGACAAATTCACATGGATAGGAACAAATACACCGTTTAAATCTAAGTGTCATAAGACTTCCTCCTTCATGAAAATGATTGTGAGGAAATGCTTTCACTAAGAAAGATTTTAAGAAGATAGTGGTTGTAAAATTGCATTCTCGAATTCGATTATGGTTACGGTATCCCTCTCCATAATTTGAATTGTGAGGTTTGGCAATTAGTCTTAATTGTTTAGACACACATATGAACTATCTAAGGCAAAGGTGTATAAGTTTAAGAGGCCTTGATAAAAGACTATCAAAGCATTAAGTATTAGAAACATGGACTTAAGAAATTCAATAGGTATTGTTTTTCTGAAAGTTAAGATGTTTATGAATACATGTTGAAGCTAGTGGGAGCATAAGTGTTATGTTTATAATAATCATCATGATAGTGGGAGCATAAATGTTATGATTGTATGATTATTAAGGAAAGTATTACAAGGTTAGCAATATTAATTATAGAAAACAAGAGTCATACTTTGCAAAGTCGCAATAGTTGAAAAGTTGTTTTGCTATAATTAAGCGAGAGAATATTATGCTTCATTTCAAATCTAAAGGCTTAGGTTATGGAATGTTAATAAATTTAGTCAAAGGTATATAGTGTGTTCTTAAAATTTCGATTATGATTACGACATTCCTCTTCACAATTCGAATTTTGAGAACATAGCAAATGAAATATTATGGCGGAAGATTGATAAAGTATCAAATCTTTATGTAAGACATTACGCATTGTGTCCCATACGCTTCGGGTATAGGATCGATTGCAAATGCT
Source organism: Lactuca sativa (assembly GCF_002870075.4). NCBI lineage: Eukaryota > Viridiplantae > Streptophyta > Magnoliopsida > Asterales > Asteraceae > Lactuca > Lactuca sativa. The sequence continues at coordinate 303,134,436 of NC_056630.2, read as the reverse complement.
ATAATATTTGACCAATCTAAAATTTTCCAAATGTCTCGAGCATTTAGAGGGGAAAGGACAAGAATCAGTTTTGACTAAGATAATTAAACAACTATCAAAGGACAATCCAAAGTTCGCCGAGGATTGGTCGCTTGTGAGTAGTTGGAAGTATAGTATTGGAAAATATGGAAATGTTTCCATATTGGATGGACCATATCGACATTATTATGAATATATAAGATTCTATTAAGAATGAGTTGTCATATGTAAAATATGGAAACGTGTCCATATTGGGAATTAATTATTGAAAACCTATGACTAGATTAGAAACTTTTATGCAAAAGGATGTTCAAAGGAAAGTACTTTGAGTGAGAGACATCATATCTAAGGAATTGTATTGTAACAATATCCGATAGAGGACTTTCTAATATAATTGGCAATAGTCTTTGTGCCTTTGGTGCAGTGATATTACGAAAGGATCATTGCATAAAATGTTAGAATCTAGCATATTCTATAAGTGGCAAGAATTTGATATTCCTTCACTTATGAAAAAGGATTTGGAGTTGTGAAATGAGTATGATTGGAAATGTGTTCAATGTGATCTATTTCACAAAGTAAGAACCATAGGTAAACATTGTGTGCATGCTAGGAGCATGGGACAAGTGTTGTAATTCAAGTAAGAAGTTGATTAACCGAAACGACAAATAATGAGTAATCGATATGGTGATAAATAAAAGGTGTTTTCTTTATGCTCAAAGGGTTGAGGCCGTATGGGATTAGTATTATTCTTGTGTTTCACTTTGCATGTTTTGACTTCCAGAATAATTTAATTGGTTAAGAACAGTCAAATTATTCAAACGGGTCACAGTCTTTCATATGTTGGAAGTAGATATGAAAGAAGACTGTCGTGAATTGGTGTGTGGAATGTCTAAAAGAGTATTAGACATAAGTAAATGTTTGCTGCAACATTCATGAGTGCTTATGAATATGATTTGAGCATTGGATTAAGCCCACGCTCACTTGGATCACTCCATGAAATTGCATCACGAGTGATTGGTGAGACGATAACATCTTATATTCTTGAAACCGAGATGTGTGAGTTGTATCTTGCAAATCGGTTGCACATTGATAATATGTAAACACACTAGTAACTTGGTGTTATAATACATATTGTTGTGTGTGATTCGGTGAGTGAGTGCAAGCAAACATTGAATCAAAGTTTATCCGTTTCTTTTATCCAAAGAAGGATAAAAGCGATATCTTTGGGCCCCTCGATGATTTAGTGATGACAAAAGTAAATGCTCGGCTGGGCTAGGGCTAATTTGATTTTTTCAATTAGTCGGTTGTCATAAATCGGAAGTCGAGAAATAGTACAAAGAGAATGATTTGAAATCATGTCTCATACGATATCTAGAATGGAGGAATATATGATCCCTTATCTAAAGGACACGCGTATCTGATAGGATCAGAGTTGACAACGGCTTTCGAAAGCTACGATTGCAGATCAGGATCTGAAGTCATACGCATAATAGTTATTAGACTTATCCAAGTGGGAGACTGTTGGATTAGTGTTTAAGTCCATAACTATTTTGGTATGTACTTGACCCGATGGTGCATGGTCCTTTTAGGTTACCTTCATCAAAGCAACTTGATAGGATGAATTATGGAGAGAAAGGATTAAATATGATTTATTAATATATTATGAGAATAATATATTAAAGGAGAAATCATATTGTTTAATTAATATTAGTCAATAATTAATTGGTAATTAGTTTTGTGACTAAAAGAGATTAATTAAACTTAAGGGACTGGAATTGTAATTATAAGATAACTGCAATTTGGGCCATGGATTGCCTTGCATTAAGGAGTGGACGAATTCTATGGGGAAACCCATAAGGAATCGTCCAAGGCCTTAAGGAAAGGGATCCATGGGTTGCTTAGGGCTTAAGCATCCAAATTAGGGTTTCCTTGTTAGATAACCCTAATAGCCTCATATATATATAGATCCCTTATGACCTAAAAATGTGGCTAAGCATCCTTCTAGGGTTTCACACGTTTTTGGGCAACCTCCTTCCTCTCTCCTCTTCATCCTCTTGCTCTTGGTGTTTGTGAACCATTAGAGGAGTGACATTTGTGACTCTAAGCTTTCTAAAGTCAATACAAGGAGGAATTGGGATTGTTATTGCTATATAACAATCAAGGTATAATCTAAACCCTAATTATATGTCATATTGATTATCATATTCTAGATCTAGGGTTTATAGTCTTGGATAACTTGCATGTACAATAGAGAAACCTAGATCCAAGCATTTGGGTTTGTATGAGCACATAGGATGTTCTTATGACTAAACCCCATCAAATACACTCTGAGACGCGTAAACACTTTATTTCAAGTGTTAGGGGTGATCTGGGTTGCGTCTAAGGGTGTGTAAGGCCTAGATATGGAGTTTTCTCTTCAAGAGTAAACTCCCAGGGAAGATTACGGCCAATAGACCATATCCCCATGAGTTTACGGCCATAAACGCATGGGTGGTGTGTTCTTGGATGCTTAAAGGTCTTACAACAGTTGTGGAACCAGGCTAGGTTCATCTCTAGGGCATGGGAAGTGATTGAATCATCAAATGGAACAATTTAAGGAGTTTACGGCTATAAAGAAGGAGTTTACGGCCGTAAACTCTCACATGCACATTCCTTTTGTGTTTTGATGGTCATAGGTTAAGCATAAATGATTCTAGTCCAGTATACAAGCCTTGGAAGGAAGTTAGGGCACCATTTGACCACTTTATAGGAGTTTACGGCCAAGGATCCATTCCTTGGGGGGTTTATGACCGTAATCTACTAATGACATGGTTTCCTTCGAGTTTAAGGTCCCTAACACAATGGTGGTTGGTTCTAGACATTATTGCAAGCCATATGAGGTGTTTAAGGGGCAATTTAACACCTTAAATGGTGTTTATGGCCTAAGAAGGAGGTTTTACGGTCCAAGAATGTTCTTGGGCTGTAAAATCATGTTTACTCCCCAAATGATAAGATTTTGGTGTTCTAAGTCCATTCATGTAAGCCCCTAAGTCATATCTAAGCACTAGAAGTGATTTGGAAGGGTTTTGGGGCTCCAAAACCCCCATTTATGGGTGTTTACGGTTTGGGATTGTTCCTGGGCCGTAAACACATGTTTTTGGCACATTTGGATGATTTAAACACGGATTTGAAGGCTAAACAAGCTAATCTATAAGCTAGGATGGATTACTTACCAATTTGGAGCTTGAAAGGGGCGTTTTTGGATCAAAACTCGAGTTTTAGAGAGAGAGTAGAGAGAGAAAGTTATGAGGAGGTGGGAAAAAGTTCAAATGAAGTCACTCATCCTTTATATAAGGCTTGAGTTTGTGGCCCGGTGTAAATCTTCCCGATACTGATGTTAAACGAGGCTTATGGTCGTACCCGATTAAGTGTTTGTAACCCGACGTGGTCGTAACTAAAAAATTTCCAAATAAATTTTGAGGGTGTTTTCACGTTTTTCTAATGCGTTTGGAAACTCATGAAGTCACAATAAAAGTCTTAATTCAATTACCCTAATTCAAAACGTTAACGGAAAAATTTGAATACAAACGGGTTTTATTGGCAGAAACGACTTACAGTGACGGGATAAATTTCGGATTGTCACACAAAACTTACGTCAGATCCTTGAAACACTCCGAACAGAGAAAATTTACGCAAATTTCTCTAAATGTGAATTTTGGAATCGAAGAGTTGAATTTTTGGGACATGTGATTAGCGAAGAGGGTATTCACGTGGACCCTTCCAAAATAAAAGCTATTGAGAACTGGTCAGCACCAAAAACGCCTACAGAATTCGTCAATTCTTATGCCTTGCTAGATACTATCGTATGTTTATTCAGAAGTTCTCAAGGATCGTGAAGCCACTTACAAAATTGACCCAGAAAGTTGTGACCTTTGACTGGGAAGAGAAGCAAGAGAAGGCGTTCCAAACACTGAAACAAGCCTTGTGCACCGCACCAATATTATCGCTCCCACAAGGGATACAAGATTCTGTTGTGTATTGTGATGCATCCAACCAAGGGCTTGGTTGTGTTCATATGTGAAGAGGAAAGGTCATTGGTTATGCCTCACGCTTGCTTAAGACACATGAAGTTAATTACACCACACATGATCTTGACTTAGGAGCAGTGGTATTTGCCCTGAAGATCTGGAGACACTACCTGTATGGTACAAAAAGCACTATCATTACAAAGCACAAGAGCCTTCAACATATATTCGACAAAAGGAGCTCAACATGAGACAATGACGGTGGGTCGAGCTACTCAATGACTATGAATGAGAAATTCGTTATCATCCCGGTAAAGCCAATGTAGTAGCTGATGCCATATGTCGGAAAGAATATTCTGGTCGAAGAGTCAAGTCTTTGAGAATGACTATCCATTCACATTTGTCCACACAAATTAAGGAGACTCAGCTAGAAGCCTTGAAACCTAAAAATGTAACGGGTGAAACCCTTAGAGGGATGGATAAAAACTTAGAAGGCAAGGATGAAGAAGCTTTATACTTCATGGACCGGATCTGGACACCAAAACACGGTGGATTCAGAGACGTGGTCATGACTAAAGCACACAACACTCAATATTCGGTTCATCCATGTTCATATAAGATGTATCTGGATCTCAAGAAACTATATTGGTATCCTAACTGAAAGCAGAGATTGCTACCTTTGTAAGTAAGTGTCTTACATGCGCAAAGGTCAAGGTCGAGTACCAAAACCCTCAGGTTTACTACAACAACCGGAGATACCTGAGTGGAAATGGGAGCAAATTACTATGGACTTTATAACCAAGTTACCCAAGACAACAGGTGTACTTGATACCATATGGGTCATCCTCGATAGATTCACCAAAACCGCGAGTTTCCTACCAATCAAAGAGACTGACAAGATGAAGAAACTGACCAGAACTTACCTTAGAGAAATAGAGTGACTTCATGGTGTACCCACATCTATTATCTCTAATAGAGACAGTAGATTCACCTCAAGGTTCTGGCAGTCTTTACAGAAAGCACTAGAAACTAGGTTGGACATTAGTACAGCCTATCATCCGCAAACCGACAGACAAAGTGAGAGGACCATTCAAACGTTGGAATATATGTTGCGAGCTTGTGTGATAGAATTTGGGAAGGCATGGGATACTCATTTACCCCTAGTCGAATTCTCTTACAATAACAGTTGTCACACGAGCATAAAGGCTGCTCCATTTGAAGCCCTCTACGGCTATAAGTGCAGACCCCCTCTGTGTTGGGCTGAGGTGGGTGACACAAAGTTAGCTAAAGGACTAGTTCCTGACAGCACTCTCACGGGTCCGAAACTCATATGCGAAACGACAGAGAAGATCATTCAGATTCGTGAACGATTGAAAGCCTTTAGACACTGATAGAAAAGCTATGCAGACAAGAGAAAGAAACCATTAGAATTTAAGGTTGGAGACCACGTTCTATTGAAAGTCTCACCCTCGAAGGGCTTGATACGCTTCGAAAAGCTTGGAAAGCTATATCCAAGATACGTAGGGCCTTTCGAGATTCTCGCTAGAATCGACCATGTAGCTTAAAACTCAAACTACATCACGAACTTAGTAACATACATCCTACTTTCTACATATCGAACTTGAAAAAGTGTCTTTTCGACGAGACTATTGTAATCCCACTCAACGAGATCGACATCAACGAGAGCCTCGACTTCGTGGAAGAACCATTAGAGATCATGGACCGGGAGGTCAAGCAAACGAAACAAAGCCGCATCTTGATAGTGAAGGTTCGTTGAAATGCCAAGAGGGGACCTGAATTCACTTGGGAGCGTGAGGATCAAATGAAGTTGAAATAACCTCATCTTTTTAATTAGTTATATTGTAAATACCTAATTGCTTAAACTCTAATTTCAGGACAACATTCTCTCTAACGGGGGGATGATGTGACAACACGAAATTTCTATCTTGTACAATCAATTAATTCAATTCAAGTCAGACTCGTTTCTGCTATCTTTTAGCACTTATTAGGGTCTACTTGAGTGTTCTAAGCGTAGTACAATCAAGGTATGGGTCTAGGGATGAGTATATGTGAGTTCAACACCTTTCAATTGAGCCAAACACTCATTCATAAGGAGTGTGCGGCCGCATACATGGGTGTATGGCCGTACACCCATCCTAGTCGTACACTCATGTGTACATATGATGTAGTCTTCCATTTTTCATCACTTTACACTCTTACAAGCCTAGAAATCAGATTTCTCTCTCAACTATATTCAAGATTTACACTTTGATCTTCAAATAAGTAGGTGTTCTCATCCTTTGAGTTGTTGATACATGGCTTTAACTAGCATCACCCTTTCATTCCATCCATGAAATTCATCTTTTTGGGTTAGATCTTCAAGAATACCAAGAACACACACTAAGTTTTTGGACCATAATCACCCCCTTCAAGCTTCTAAAACTTGAGTACTCCTTCCATAGCTTGTTATATGCTAGAAACTCTTGATGATTAACATAAAATCGACCATTTTTCAAGATCATCAAGGGTGTATGTTGGATGCCATTTTATGCATCTTTTAGGGTAGTTTTCCTTATCATTTAGGGTCATATTTTGTACATTTACATGTCATTTATTTAAATAGTGTTCAGCTCATGTATTTTGTTAGAATTCTCGTACCGCTCATGTTTTTATGTCGATTTTAGATAGTTCGAGTGGAGCAGTGCTTTGGGAGCAGTTGGATGCACATTTGAAGCTTAAAATGGAGCTTGGAACTTATGGAGTATGTTGAGGAATGATTGCAATATGTGATCACATGAAGATAGAATTTGCAATCTAAAGTTAAAGGATGTTGCTGGCAGCTTTGACCCCCAGTCAGTATTTTGATCATATCTCGAGAACCGTAACTCCGATTGACACAATTCAAAATGATCTGAAAAGTAGATGAAATGTCGGACGGCTTAGTGACAACATGAAATCGTAGGTTACCTTCATGAGATCTCATGGGGCCCTTTTGCAATCGCAGGTTAGGTCGCTACTTGTCTTCGAGGGTCTTTTGTGCCAAAAATTCATCCGGAAGTGAAAAATCTATACCTGTGATCGCAAGTTGTGTAGATGCGATCGTAGGTTGGCCAAAAAGTGTCAAAGAAGCATCCTACTTCATTAAAAAGGCACAAGATGCGTTTCCTTCAAAACCTGTGATCGCTGGTTGTCTACATGTGATCACATGCATGTCGTTTTTGCTGCTGGACCCTGATAGCATTCTTGTAACCAAAGTTGGCGATTTCAAAGGTACCAGATGATGAAAATACAATTTTGGAGGTGTTTCTTCTCTGATTTCAACGATTTCTGAAGATCTGAAGACTATGGATCATCTCCTTCAAGTAGATTAGTAAGATTAGTTGTTTGATGTCTCTTTTCATTTGTTTTTATCATATTTTGGCAATGTCTGGCTAAACCCTAGTTTTCAGTTCTGCAAAGACAAGTACCTTTCATGTGATTGATCATTAGATCTGGTTTCTGTTTTGTGTTTCTATCTAGATTCTTTAGTTTTGTTGTCAACGAATGTTTAATTTTGATTCTTGTTAGTGTGATCACCTAGCAAGGGTTTTATCATTCCAGTTAATCGGTTAATAGAATCCGTAATTATTATTGTCAACTGGTAAAATTAACAAGTATCAGATTGGTTCCATGTTGGGATTTAACTCTGGTATCAACTGTAAAAGTCATACCTTTACGCTTCCGAGCTTGTGAGAAGTATTCGATATTGATGGGAATTTTACATAGATCTTAATGCAACTTTTCTGATCTTAATTAAGAGCTTGTTTGATTAGATAGTAAAAAGTTAGGGTTAATTGAAGAGCTTGTTTTGGTTAACTAAATAAGTTAAAAGAGAATTTACTAGAGCTTGTTAGTTTTTCTCTGTACCAGCTTAGACATAACGCATCTCAAATAATCAGATGTGGATCAGTTACATTATTAGGAAAGTCACAACAGAGCTGAAACCATTTTTATTATTGATTTCCATTTAGTTTAATATCACTGTAATTTTAGTTTTTAGTTTAATTCAAATCCCCCTTTTACATTTTCTGTTTCTTGACTAGATTGTGCCTGATACAAAAACACATTGACCATTAGGCTGTGTCCCTGAGGATTCAACCTTGCTTCCCTGTGTTGTATTTTTAGTGCTACCAGCAGTGATAATTTATTTGCTTAATACGTGTGCGACAGCATATTAACAAATTTGTGTCGTTGCCGGGGACACGGTGCTTTCTAATAGTTTTATGCCAAGAATTTTTCATTTAGGTACACCTTTAGTTTTTGATCCAGAAATCGAGCGAACTGCAGGGAAACTGAAGAAAGAAGCAGCAAGAAAAAAACAATCAGCTGGTCTCTTTGGTTCATCATCTTCCATACCCCCAGAAACCTCCACACCACAAGGCACTCCCTTGTGGAACGAATCCGATCCTTTTTTTTTTTCCAAAAAGTACCCCATCTTCTCCTCAAAATAGCCCATATAAAACTTACTCCCCACCCTCTTCCATTAAAACTAAATCTACAGACTCTTCAGAAACCGAATTTGAAGACTTAACCATGAGTGGAGACGAAGCAGAAAAGACCCTTAGAGAATGGGTCACTCAAGAGGTCAACCAAAAACCCCTTTGCATTACGTTTCCAAAAGCCCAAGACTTTGAACTTAAATTTGGGCAAATTCGTCTTCTTCCTACTTTTAGAGGATTGGAAAATGAAGACCCACATAAATTCCTCAAGGAACTTCATGTGGTATGTTCAGGAATGAAGCCCCATGCTGTCACAAAAGACCAGATAAAGTTAAGGGCATTCCCCTTTTCACTTCAAGATTCTGCAAGGGAATGGATATATGAAGTCCCATCTGGTTCCATCACAACTTGGGCAGAACTCGCAAAGCTGTTTTTAGAGAAATACATTCTAGAAACATGAGTCTCCAGTCTCAAAAGAGAAGTCCTTGGGATCAAACAAGGAAGACGAGAAGCTCTACATACTTACTAGGAAAGGTTCAAGAAACTTCTAGTTCGGTGCCCACAACATGGGATCAGCGATTATCAACTTTACAACTGTTTATGTGAAGGTCTGACACCCTTGGAGAGGTACCTGATAAATGGTTCTGGTGGTGGTTCCTTGGGTGATATGACACCAAATGAAATCAGAGAGCTTAGTGAAAAGCTGGCGATCGAGTCTAAACATTCTAGAAATGAAGATGAGTGGTATCCAAATCAGCTAAGCGGAGTTAGAAGTCAGCAATTTTCAGCTAGAAGCTCAGTTATCTGAACTGACGAAACCTGTTATGCTCCTGACGAAAGAAAAAGTAGCTGCGAAGATACCATGTGGTATATGTTTGAAGATGGAACATCGAACATATATGTGTCCGTTACTACAAGAGGATACAACTACAATAAAAACTATTGGAGGCTATCAGAATAATTACCAGAATAATTTTCAGCAAAAGCAGCAATATCAGATGCCACCCGGATTTCAGCAACATCGAAATTATCAACAACCGGGCTTTCAACAAAACTTTCAACATCAAAACTTCTAGAACCCGAATTTCCAGAACTAGAACTTGCAACATCAACCTCGTAGTTCTAGCATGTCCTTGGAGGATATTTTTAAAAGTCTTTCCACGAGCACCCAAGCATTCCAAACAGAAACAAGAGCAAGCATAAAAAATATGGAGCAATATCTGTCTCAACTTGCCACTTATGTGGGTCGTCTAGAGTCTCAAGGAAAGTTACCAGGACACACAAAAAAGAATCTGACGCAACGTGAGTGCCATTTCCTTGAGAAACGGCAAAACATATGAAGGCGCAAGTGCATCTGAACCAGAAAACAAGGCTAAGGAAGAATTTGAAGAAGTTCTGGTAGAAGAAGGAGATGTGGAAGAGACAGAAAAAAGAGTTGAAGTTGAAGAATACGAAGAGGTGTTGGTTGAAGAAGAATCTGAAAATCTGGAAGAAAAGGAAACTCCGACACTACTCAAGCCAATTTTGAAGGAGTACAAGCCACTACCGCCCTTTCCATCGTGACTGAGAAGCACAAAACGCGAGCATGAGGATGATGAACTTATGGAATTTTTTCGCAAAGTTGAGGTAAACATCTCGTTACTTGATGGTATAAAACACATTCCTCATTATGCTAAGTTTTTAAAAGAATTATGCGTCTCAAAGGAAAAACTGAAATCTAATGAAACAATTAAAGTTGGCAAAAATATATCCTTTATTTTACAAAAAGGTTTGCCTCCAAAGTGCAAGGATTCGGGGATTTTCTCAATTCCTTCTAAATTGGGGAAACTTAATTTTCCAAAAGCCATGCTTGATTTAGGACCATCAGTTAATGTCCTTCCCTATTCTATTTTTGAAAAATTAAAATTGGGATCTTTGCAAAAGACCGGGACCATCATCCAGTTGGCGGATTATTCAACAGTACACCCAAAAGGTGTGTTTGAGGATGTTCTTGTCTAAGTGGGTGAGCTTATTTTTCCCGCTGATTTTTATATATTGGACATGGGAAACTTGCACACTTTAGTTGTGAACTCTATTATTTTGGGAAGGCCTTTTATGAAAACTGCAAAAACGAATATTGATGTTTTTAATAGCATGATTTCAATGGAGTTTAATGAGGTAGTGGTTAAATGTAACACCATAAATTTCAAAACAATTTTTTTGCATTTTATAAAAACATAATTCATTTATTATTGATAAAAACATCATTGTTTGAAACTCAAATTCCTAGCATATAACAATCCCAAGATCTCATAGCATAAAAATCCCGTGTGTGTACTGATCAGGCCGGCGTCTTCCTGCGATCCTCACTAGTACTTGAAACAAATAACACCAAACACTGTAAGGACGAATCTTAGTGAGTTCCCCAAAATACGATATATATATATATATATATATATATATATATATATACATATATATATATATATATATATATATATATATAACATATTAGCCACTAGAGGCTATAACTCTGTGGGTCTGTGCACCATACTCTATGAACCCTTAGGCTCTATCTCTGTGAACCTTCCGGTTCTAACTCTATAGCATGCACATCAGAAATCACATAGAATAATGCAATGCAACACATAACACATATATAGCGTACAACACTGTATCACATAACTCTAATTACCTACTCAAGGTAGAGTATAGTGAGAAGACTCACCTCGCGTATCTCGGTAACTCGTAAATCCCAGAAATCACTAGTGCTCGATCTCCCAAGCTATCGTCCTCCTATAACACAAGTATATCTCTAATTAACACTATCCCAACTATGGTTCACTAATTCTACCAAGTCAACACCGGTCAACTCTGGTCAATGGTCAACGGTCAACCCAACTCGCCGAGTCTGGCGTGGACTCGCCGAGTCCCTACGGGGACCCGATTCCTCCAAATCCCTTCCGACTCACCGAGTCACTCACTCAACTCGGTTACTCAACCCCTGGTTCGAAAACACGGAACAACTCGCTCCAACTCATCGAGTCTGTCTATGGACTCGACGAGTGCATTCCATGCACAACCCCAAACGACCTTCTGAGGTCAGATATGTTCCTCTAACTTATAGATATAGTCTTTCCAAGCTTATTTATCACGTAAAGTTTATGTCTTGGCGCTCATATCACACCTATTGACTCATAAATAGTGTTTTAACCCCAAATACAATGATCCCAAACCAAAACCTCCATAGAATCATATAAAGCTTGGACAAAGAGGCACTCTGGACCTCCATGGGTCCAAATCCAGAACCTAACTCGCTAAGGGACCATGCCAGCACTAGATCTAGTCACAAAAAGGGCTCAATAATCCCTAAATCAACATGAACATCACCACAACAGAAAATGGTTAAAAAATAGTACCTCAAACGTGATGTTCTGGACCTCAGATCTTCAGGAAGTTAACCCTCTTGCTTCATCTTGGCTATAACTTCCTTTTCCTTGCTAGACAACACCTCCAAGGTTGACAATGGCTCCTTCTCTCACTCAATCGCTCCAGCTCACTAGGGTTTCGCTCTAGGGGCTGGTGAGCACAAATGACGGCCATAAGGCCCTATAAATAGGTCCCAAACCCAAGAAATTAGGGTTTCATTAAACAGTGCGGACTCGCCGAATCCACCAATGCGACTCGTCGAGTCCGGTCATTAATCCGGGTGAGAAATCGCGTCTCTACTCGGCGAGTCTACGCACCAACTCGACGAGTTCTTCCACAAAACTTGAAATAAAATGAATAAATATAATACCTGAAATTCCGGATGTTACAATTCTCCCCCACTTGAAGCAGACTTCGCCCTCGAAGTCTCATCCCTGAAATAGCTCTGGATGCTGCTCACGCATCTCTCGCTCTGGCTCCCAAGTCAACTTGGATCCTTTCCAATGTTGCCACTGAACCTGTACCAGAGGCACCTCCTTGTTTCTCAGAACCTTGATCTTCCGATCCACAATCGAAATTGCTCTCTCCGCATAGTTTAGGCTCGCATCCACCTGAATGTCCTCTAACGGCACTACCGCCGACTCGTCGGCTATACACTTCCTCAACTGAGACATGTGGAAGGTATTATGAATCCCCTCCAACTCCGCAGGTATCTCCAGGCGATACGCTATCCTGCCCACCCTCGCGATTACTCTAAACGGCCCAATATACCGGGGCCCTAGCTTGCCCCTCTTCCTGAATCGAATCACTCCTTTCCAAGGAGATACCTTCAGGAGAACATAATCACCGACCTGGAACTCAAGCTCGGATCGTCGCCTATCCGCATAACTCTTCTGGCGGCTCTGCGCGGTCAACACTCTCTGCCTAACCCGATGTATCTGCTCTGTCGTCTGAAGCACAATCTCCGTGCTACCCATCACTCGTTGCCCTACCTATCCCCAACAAATGGGAGTCCGACACCTCCTCCCATACAACAGCTCAAAAGGCGGCATACCAATGCTCGAATGATGGCTGTTATTGTAGAAGAACTCTGCTAAGGGCAAATACGTCCCCAACTTCTGCCAAAATCCAACACGCATGCTCGGAGCATGTCCTCGAGCATCTGAATCGTCCGCTCGCTCTGACCGTCAGTCTGTGGGTGGTATGCGGTACTAAAATGCAGCCTCGTACCCAACTCCTCATGGAATTTCTTCCAAAATCTGGAAGTGAAATGCACATCTCGATCTGACACAATCGAGGTCGGCACCCCATGCCGCGATACCACCTCTCTCACATATACCTCTGCTAACTTCTCTGCAGAAGAGCTCTCACTAATGGCGAGAAAGTGAGCGCTCTTTGTCAAATGGTCTACTATCACCCAAATCGCATCGACGCCCCTCGCCGTTTTCGGCAATTTGATGATAAAATCCATGGATATCTGCTCCCATTTCCACTCTGGGATTTCCAGTGGTTGCAACTTACCATGCGGTCTCTGATGTTCGGCCTTAACCCTACGACAGGTTAGGCACCTCTCAAAAAACCACGTCACATCTCTTTTCATACAGGGCCACCAATACTCTCTCTTAAGATCTAAAAACATCTTAGGGGCCCCAGGATGGATCGAGAATCTCGATCTATGCGCCTCCTCCATCAAGATGGTACGCGTTCCTCCAACAAACGGTACCCAAATCCGACCCTGGAAGGTCATAAGCCCTCTGCTATCGGTTACGAACTCTGATACCTGACCGATAACTCGCTCTCTCTTACAGTTCTCCGGTCTTACTACCTCAGCCTGAGCCCCTCTTATGGTGTCCAACACCGGAGTCATCACCATCAATCTCATACAAATATCCCAAATCGGGGTGTTCTCTGCCTTACGACTCAGGGCGCCGACTACCATATTATCCTTGCCCGAGTGGTATAGGATCTCACAATCATAATCCTTTACTACATCCAACCATCTTCTCTTACGCATGTTCAGGTTTGGCTGATCCATCAAATACTTCAAAATCTAGTGGTCCGTGTATATCGTACACCGAACCCCATACAAGTAATGGCGCCAAATCTTGAGGGCGAACACCACAGCCCCCAACTATAGATCGTGGGTGGGATACCTTGCCTCGTGAGGCTTCAGCTACCTTGATGTGTACGTGATCACATGTCCTCTCTACATCAACACCGTGCCCAACCCAGATATCGATGCGTCACAATAAACCATGAAGTCCTCCATTCCCTCTGGAAGAGCCAACACTAGGGCTTCGCACAATCTCTGGCGAAGAGTCTCAAATGAGGCCTGCTGCTCTGGGCCCCATTTGAACACCACACCCTTCCGAGTCAACCTGGTGAGAGGAACAACAATCTTGTAGAAATCCCTTATGAACCTCCGATAATAGCCAGCCCACCCTAGAAAACTCCTGATCTCGGAAGGAGAATTCGGCACCTCCTAGCTCAACACCGCCTCCGTCTTGGCCGGATCGACCAAGATCCCCTTTTGGTTAATGAGGTGACCAAGGAATTGCGCCTCTCGCAACCAAAAATCGCACTTGGAGAATTTGGCATAAAGCCTCTCCGATCTTAGCACACTGAGGATTTCTCGCAAATGCTCCTCATGCTGCTCCTTGGGTCTCGAGTACACCAAAATGTCATCAATGAACACAATCACTGATCGATCGAGCATCGGTCTACATACCCTATTCATGAGATCCATGAACGCTGCAGGCGCATTGGTAAGCCCGAATGGCATCACCACGAACTCGTAATGCCCATAACGAGTCATGAACGCGGTCTTCTGGATATCCTCCTCACGCACCCTCATCTGATGATATCCAGACCTCAGATCAATCTTGGAAAACCATGATGCTCCCTGCAGCCGATCGAACAAATCATCGATCCTTGGCAAAGGATAACGGTTCTTGACCGTTAGCTTGTTCAACTCTCGATAATCTATGCACATTTGGTGCGAACCATCCTTTTTCTTCACAAAAACGATCGGTGCTCCCCACGGAGAGCTGCTCGGCTGAATAAACCCCTTCCCAAGTAGCTCCTAAAGCTGCGAGGATAACTCCTGCATCTCTGGAGGTGCAAGGCGATAGGGCGCCTTGGCAATAGGTACTGCCCCCAGAATCAAATCAATGCGAAACTCAACCTGCCTCTCGGGAGGCACATCTGGTAACTCCTCGGGAAAGATATCCGGAAATTCCCGCACTATCGGAACCTCCTCAACTTCACTCGGTCTCTCTGCACCAACTCGCATTTCAATCACATATGCTACAAAACCACTAAAACCCTGCTATAGACTCTATCTCGCTCTAGCAGCCGAACAAAACGCTGAATTAGGATGGGTACCCTCACCGTATTCCGTAAGAACTCCCCCACTTGGGTCTCGTATAGTCTCTAGCTGCCGCTCGCAATCGATAACGGCTCCAAATCTGCTCAACCAATCCATGGCTACGATGACACAGACGCCCCCCATCGCAATCGGGACCAAATCAATAGGAAACTCTACACCAAAGATCTCGAGTACACACCCTCGAATCACCTCTGTGGCATACACTGCTCTCTCGTCGGCGATGGAGACTTTCAGAGGTCGACTCAATGCCTCTTGACTAATACTGATGTGCTGACTAAAAGCCAACGATATAAAGGATCGACTCGCACCTGAGTCAAATAACACAAAAGCAGGTACAGAACTCACAAGAAAAGTACCTACGCATATTATAATATAAGCACCAAATCTCAAACATTAAAATAAATACATGAAAGAATACATACCAGCCACGACATCGGGCGCTGCGCGGACCTCTTTCGCAGTCAACTGGAAGGCTCTCCCCCGAGCCTTCGGCGTCTCGGTCTTTACCGGCCGACTATCCGAAGCTCTAATCGCAGCAGGGGCAGTCCCCTGAGAAGCTCTCTGTGCTGACCCTCGCAGCAGCAGACACTCGGCCTTCCGGTGTCCGGTCTGGTTGCAGTGGAAACACACTGCAAACCCCTTGGGGGAGTCCTTGGCCGTATGCCCCTCCTTGCCACACTTGTAGCAAGATCCAACTCTACAAACTCCATCATGACCCTTGTCGCACTTTCCACAAGTGCGGCCCTTCTGGCTCCCTACTCTGGGATCAACGGGCTTAGCCCCCTTGGCTGCTGGTTGGGACTGTGCCGGTCGCCGATCCCTCACCTGAGACTCCGCCTCCTCCCTGGCCTGATTCTCTAGCTCGATCTCCCTCTTCTAGGCAATTTCCTGAAGCTCGTCAAATGTTCGGTACGAGGAATTCGCCATGAACTCCCGAATATCTCTCCTCAAAATACTCAAATAACGGCTCATACGTGCCTGCTCAGTAGACATGTGCTCAGGGCAGAACATCGCCCTCTTATGAAACATCTTGGTAATAACCGTAACAGACTCCGTACCCTGCTTGAGGGTCAAAAGCCCCTATGCCAACTGATCCCGTTCCACCGAGGGAACGTACTCATCACGAAACATGGTGGTGAACCTCTCCCAGGTCACTACAGAAAGCTCTGCTGGAGAATAGTGTGTTGTCGTGAACTTCCACCAATCATTCGCCCCCAGGCGAAGCTGGTTCAACGCAAACCGAACCCTAAAGTGCTCCAGGCACGAGCATGTATAGAAACACCCCTCAATGTTAGATACCCATCTCATCGCTGCAATCGGATCCTGCGTCCCATCAAACTCTAGTGGCTTCGTGTTGCTGAACTCCCTGAACAACAACGAGTCACCCCCTTGCGGCCTAGCAGCAGCAATGGCTGCGGTGGCTGCTGCAACAGCAGCCTCAGAAAGAGCGGCATAATGCTCGTCAAATGTCTCAATCAGCGTGGTCTTGCTAGACCCGAACATCTCTGGTATCTCTGCCCTGATGGCCGGAGCCACCTCCTCATGGATGATCCGACAGATCTCCTCATCACTGGTCTCGCTGCTCTCTGGCGCATGACGTGTCCTCACCATGATCTACCTCTGAAAAACAACATACAATATATTAGAAACTCACTCGAGCATACTCGCACTCGATAAGTCGTCCCTCCTTGATCCCCGACATCCCGAAGATTCTTACTTGAACTCTACACCGTCCCGGTGTTTTCAGTAGTACGGGCAAAATACTACCTTCCACACCGCATCAGTATACACCCCAATTCCTCCTCCTAGGATCCCAAGTCCCAAGTACTCTATTATGCAAAATCCTTTCTCTAACGGATCTCTCATAAACTCCTCGCTGCTACCTACTCACTCTCAAGCATCTCATAGCAGCTCACCTCCCCCTAGGCTAAGGCATCACAAATTAGGCCACTCTAGTCCTAATAGGAGTACCTAGCCCACTCTAGCACGAGAATACATCATGTCAATATCATAAGCATATAACATAAAGGTATCTTGGGAAATCACCGTTCGGGCGCTGACTGATCGTACACACGACTCTGCTCTGCGTTTTCCAAAAATCTTTTACTCTCTTTAAAAAAAACTTGGTTCTCTTTTGAAAATTATTTGTCAAATCCTCAGTTTGAGTTAAATACACCCGAAGGTGTACTCGAATCACTCAAACCAAGGCTCTGATACCAACTTGTAACACCGTAAATTTCAAAACAATTTTTCGCATTTTATAAAAACATAATTCATTTATTATTCATAAAACATCATTGTTTGAAACTCAAATTCGTAGCATATAACAATCCCAAGATCTCATAGCATAAAAATCCCGTGTATGTACTGATCAGGTCGGCGCCTTCCCGCGATCCTCACTAGTACCTGAAACAAATAACACCAAACACTGTAAGCACGAATCTTAGTGAGTTCCCCAAAATACTATATATGTATATATATATATATATATATATATATATATATATATATATATATATATATATATATATAGCGCATATCAGCCACTCGAGGCTATAACTCTATGGGTCCGTGCACCCAACTCTATGAACCCTCAGGCTCTATCTCTGTGAACCCTCCGGTTCTAACTCTGTAGCATGCACAACATAAATCACATAGAATAATGCAGTGCAACACATAACACATATATAGCACACAACACTGTATCACATAACTCTAATTACGTACTCAAGGTAAAGTATAGTGAGTAGACTCACCTCGCGTATCTCGGTAACTCGTAAATCCCGGAAATCACTAGTGCTCGATCTCCCGAGCTATCGTCCTCCTATAACACAAGTATATCTTTAATTAACACTATCCCAACTATGGTTGACTAATTCTACCAAATCAACAACGGTCAACTCTGGTCAATGGTCAACGGTCAACCCAACTCGCCGAGTCCCTACGGGGACCCGATTCCTCTGAATCCCTTCCGAATCACCGAGTCACTCCCCCAACTCGGTTACTCAACCCTTGGTTCGAAAACACGAAACAACTCTCTCCAACTCGTCGAGTCTGCCTATGGACTCGACGAGTGCATTCCATGCACAACCCCAAACGACCTTCTGAGGTCAGATATGTTCCTCTAACTTATAGATCCATTCTTTCCAAGCTTATTTATCACGTAAACTTTATGTGTTGGCGCTCATATCACACCTATTGACTCATAAATGGTGTTTTAACCCCAAATAAATTGATCCCAAACCAAAACCACCATAGACTCATATAAAGCTTGAACAAAGAGGCACTCTGGACCTCCATGGGTCCAGATATAGAACCTAACTCGCTAAGGGACCATGGGAGTACTAGATCTAGTCACAAAAAGGGCTCAATAAGTACTAAATCAACATGAACATTACCACAACAGAAAATGGCTCGAAAATAGTACCTCAAACGTGATGTTCTGGAGCTCAGATCTTCAGGAAGTTAACCCTCTTGCTTCCTCTTGGTTATAGCTTCCTTTTCCTTGCTAGACAACACCTCAAAGGTCGACAATGGCTCCTTCTCTCACTCCAATCGCTCAAGCTCACTAGGGTTTCGCTCTGGGGGCTGGTGAGCACAAATGACGGCCATAAGGCCCTATAAATAGGTCCCAAACCCGAGAAATTAGGGTTTCATTAAACAGCGCGGACTCGCCGAGTCCACCAATGCGACTCGTCGAGTCTGGTCATTAATCCGGGTGAGAAATCGCGTCTCTACTCGGCGAGTCTACGCACCAACTCGCCGAGTTCCTCTACAAAACTTGAAATAAAATGAATAAATATAATACCTAAAATTCCGGATGTTACATTAAATTTCAAATTAATAATGATAATTTTCTTTCTGAAAATGTTTCTATCAATTATATGGGTACCAACAGTCCTTTGTCTCAGGACTGCTGTGAGTTTTCTAATGTCTTTGTGCCAGAAAAATTTTTAGACAGGAATTCATCTGATAATATATCTAAGGAGCTGGCAGAAGATAAGCTTGGGGAGGTGGAAGAGGTTGAGATGAAATCTGCTACGGAAGAAGAATCAAATAACAATATGAAAAGAAAAAAACTTTTGGAAAAAGAAAAGGTGGAAGTGGTGATTTCAAATACGAATATGAAAAGAAGAAATCTGAAACGAATAGAATCTGAAGAAAAGATTTATGGGAAGAATAAGAAGACCATAAAGAGAAAGAAGTCTAATCAACTAAAAAACGTATCTGATAACTATTTGGAGTCTTTCCGGTTTGCTGAACAAGTTCCAGATCTACCCATGTTGCCATATTTTAAGGGGTCTGGAG